>NC_081298.1:31805530-32108560 GCF_030435805.1 Mustela lutreola | reverse complement strand
TTAAAAAGCCCAATTTAAGAGTACGGAGAAAAATTCCATGATTAATAAACACAGCAGGTTTATTACCTCAGAAGATGTTACACATCACAAAAAGAAGTAATTTCAAAAGAGTACTTCATTGATAATGCCATAATGTTAGTCCGAAAGCCAAGAAACAATTAATTTGCAGATGGCAGATTTAGGACAGGTTGCTAAGAGGACCAGAGATTGTTAGCCCATGTTTTCAGTTCCAGCACTGAAATCAAAAGTAACCATGAAGCTGTTTCTGTAGGACATTCTTTCTTACTACTGATAAAAACAAAAAGCTATACTCTTAGGTTTGAAAACTAAGTCACTAAAATTACCAAACCCTTAGATTCTGTCAGGGACCCTCTGAGGACTTAAGACCCTCTACCGTATCAGTAAGGTCTGTCTCTAAACTCAGTTAGCTCCAGATGCTCCCTTTCTTTCGCTCAGAATTGTATGGATAGAGCCTGGATCTCCTTCACTGGGGCACAGAAGGCATACCAAAAGGCCATCTGACTAGCCAACGATGCTGGAAAACAGCCAGTGATTCCCAATGAAGTCTCCTCATTTTTGTGCATGTTCTCTTTATTCCATTGTTCATCTCTTGTTGAAAGTATGAGAACTGCAGAAGTCTACTCAGAGCCCTTCCATAGCATTGCAACCGTTATCCCAAAAGAAAATCCACAAAAGGACCAAGGACCTCACATTCTTGATGGGCCAGTTAGCCAAGCGTCACTATGCCTTGAACTTATGGCTTAACGCTTCTTTTCACAGTCCAGTCAGTGATAGAATGAAGAATCTTAATGGCAGATCCACTGATGTGTGATTTGAATTTGTCTTCCTCTGTCAATGGACATTTAATGAATTGACTCAAAAAAGGTCAGAATGAAGCTAGCCAGAAGATGGAGGAGGGAAAGGTATTATAGAAAAGCTGTGATCAAGGAACAGTCACAGATAGAAGGAAGAAGATAAGAATGGACTCCTATATGAGCATGAATCTTTTAGCTTTGCATGCTCTTCTATTATAATTGAGTCTCCATGTCTTTTGAAGATCACCTGCTGGCAATTTAAGGAAATAATGAAGCAACCATTTAGTTCCAAACATTCCTCAACAAAACAAACTCCAGGTTTCAGGGCTGTGCATCAGCCATCACTATTAAATAGAAGGGAGAAGTCCATAAGGAGAAATCATGTATTTGGCTAATGTCTACATGTTCTCTTCAATATACTGTGATTAAAATGACATCTCCAGAAAGTAGACTTGTTTGTTTGTAAAACTGTTGCTTTAATTTGGTCATTACTTCCAAAGTTTCCAGGGAAAAAGCCCGAAGGGTAGTTTTCCCCTTAAATATAATGTGTTTCATTCTTTTAAATATTTATTACTACTAGCCCTGGAATCTGGCTTCTCTATTATTTGGGGGATGATTGGCTGTTTCCCAAGAAGGCAGTTTGATGACTCCAGGACACCAAGTACCCAAATGGTCCTACTGGGTAATTCAGTAAGTGCCAGGCATTTCCCCTGAAGACTATTAAATGCAAACCTTGCATTCTAATATAAATGGACAGAAGCTATTTTAATAGTAGACTTTTAATAGTGAAAATTGCAGCCACACAAATGGAAGAGACTGACAATCCAATAACCAATTACACTTAGTTTTGAAACAAGCTATATATTCATTTCAAGTAAATTGGCCTTTCTGATTATGATTGCTTGGGAATTGGGACCATAGAGGAGTAGAAAGTAAAAGATCTCAGGAGGATTCCAGGCAATGAAATCAGATTCCAATCCACTAATTGTGCTGGTAGGGGAAAGGAGCACAAATGCAGTAATATTACATTCCCAGATATTTCAATCCTTATGTAAAGGGATACACAGCTATTATTTCCAATGCTTTTGCCCACCAACTCATCATGAAAGTTTTCTGCTAAGGAATAATACTGGTTGATTAGACTTTACTGCTTTTCTATTTGTCAATCCACCCTACAAAGTTATGAGGCTACTAAAGAGTGACAAGCCCACCCCAAAAAAAGTCAAGACAGCCATGTTGCTTTAATGAAGTTCTAGAATCCTGAAATACCTCTTCTGGAAAATTCAGGACTTATTGTAAAACTTTTGCCACAGTTTCTTTAAGACTCTTGGCTAAATTATCCCAAGCTTCGAGATAAAATTCAAAAATTTAATACCTACTTCATGATGCATATATCTAACTTCCATTTCTACATCAGTTCAAGGTAGCAGCTAAGATTTGTCTTTGTAACAGTTCAATAAGGAAAACAGTACTCATAATTTTATGAATAATAAGATAAATCAACTAAGAGTCAGAGACATTAAATAATTTGTTCAACATCACATAGCTAATTAGGAGCAGGTCTGGGATTTGATTCCATAGTTCACCACTGGAAGGAAAACCATTGATTCCTATCAGTAAATACCTTAGTATAAACTACAGTTGACCCTTGAACAACATAGGTGTTTGGGTTACCAACCCCCCCATGCAGTCCAAAAATCGAAAGTCAAAAAATGTACAACTCTTGACTCCCTCAAAATTAACTATCAATAGTGCACTGTTGACCATAAGCCTCACGTATAACAGAAACAGTCAATTAACACATATTTTGTACGTCATGGGTATGATCTACTGTATTCCTTCAATACAATAAGCTAGAGAAAAGAAAATGTTATTAACAAAACCATAAGGAAAATACATTTACAGTACCATACTGTATTTATTGAAAAAAAACCATTTGTAATTTGTGTTGTTCAAGGGTCAACTATACATTCCCAACATTTTAGGGTTCCTTTTGAAAAATAATGGCCTATCCAAGTCAACCACATCTGAGTGCCCTTGACAATAATGAACTATATTTCAATTTTTTTTCAGATGCTTACTGAGTGCCTGCTACATTTAAGGCACTGTTCTACAAACTGAGTTAAGTGCTGTGTGGTAAACTCCCTGGACTTTAGAATTCAAAGGGACTGTGAAATTGACCAAATCCAAACATCACATTTTTATATTAAAAATTTTAAAACTCAAGACATTAAATTGCTGGCTTGTAGTAGTCACAAAGCCAGTTAGTTGTCAAATTGAGACTAGAACTCAGATTCCTGAAATTCAGAACCATGCTTCTTCCATGATAAATTCTGAGAGGCACAAAGTAAGTCTTTGCCCTGAAGGAACTTGTAATCTAACTGGGAAGACAGAATTTAAAATGATAAATAATGGCACAAAATTCAAATTCCAACAAAAACACCAAGACAAGTTTCCATAAGAATACATTATGACCAAACAAGGGCTATAATTCAGGGGTGAGAGCTTAGAGTAGCCTCAAAAGTCATGCTCAACAAGATAAATTTGGCCACGTGGAAAGTCATTGATGGAAGATACGTGGGGTGTCACTTGACTGGTGGGAATTAAAGTATATGTAGCAGCAGGGAGACGAAGATACAACAGGGATCCAAGCAGGGCTTCGGTAAGCCTCCTCTTCTTGACAATAGCATGTACCACTCTGATCTGTTTTTCTACAAGTTCCACGAATCAGTGAACTTTAAATCATTGTAAGACCTAGTACATGCCTAACATTCTACAATACCTCAGGTGACTGACTGAATGAATGAAGCTGTAATGAGAATTACAGATTAAATAACACCAGAAAAAATAAAAAGTCCTTGTGGGATTAGAACAAACAACAACATAAAGGACTCATTCCCTGCTCATACCCAAAGTTATCAACAGTCCCAAAAAGGCAGAGCTAGAGCGTGCTATCAGCACAGTACTAATAACAGCCTACTTATCAGTCCACTGACATCGTCTAGTGATGGTAAATTGCTTCCGACTGTGGCAGGCATTCACCAGCTAAAAGGCCCTTTCTGATCTGGGGCAGGGTAGAGGTGTTTAAGAGAAAAGAAAGAGGAAACAGTTTGAGGATGTACATTAATGAGTAATTTTTCAAA
Organism: Mustela lutreola; assembly: GCF_030435805.1. Lineage (NCBI taxonomy): Eukaryota > Metazoa > Chordata > Mammalia > Carnivora > Mustelidae > Mustela > Mustela lutreola. The sequence goes on along the minus strand of NC_081298.1, from coordinate 32,104,602 downwards.
CATCCATACACACTTTGTGATAAAATGCTTCTAAGTGAGGGTCATTTCCTGTACAGACAATGTAGCTTTTCTTAGGCCCATAGCAAATTGCTGCCTGGCTGAATATCTACACTAATCTAAGGCTATGTCCCTCAGCAGGTGAGGGACAAGCTGCACACTAGTCAATGCATGATTAACCATTGGGAGGTGCCATGCCAAGGCCACAGCACTAGCATGAAAGCTCTTTCTCCATACTCAGTGCAAATGCAGTTCATTCATACGTACTTAATGTTAAGCTGTGCTGATAAGGCTGTGAAGTATCATATTAAATGATTACTTTACGGGAAAAGACCAAAATAATCGCTTTCCTTTTCACGGGAATAAGGGATTAGACAGAATTCTTCAGTTCAAATGCTGATGGTTTGGGAAATCTTCACGTTACGCTAGCTACACTGCAGATGGGACAAAGACAGCCACTCTGAGACTTTTGTTTAATAGGTATCAGGGGAAGTTAATGCCTAGTAATTCTGCCTGTGTGGGGACACGTATTCAGATGGGGGACCAAAGTGTCTAACAAATCCTAGTACCTCCGACCTGGAGGCCAGCGGTGGTATGGAATGCGTTTCCAAGCATTTCTCAGTGGATAGCATCAGTAGCCAAGGGGATCAGACAGTAAAGTGTAGACACTGACTAAAATGTTGAACAGGTCAAGGCAATCATAAAGTGGAGAATGAACCAATCAAAGGTAGTGGGAATAATTGCACATGAAGATAACTGTGTGATTTTTCCGAGAAGTAAATTTTTGGATTCCAGATCGATGAAGCAGGCCAAAACAGTCACCCCCCAAATCCAGCAAGGCCCCAGAAGCTTAGGAGTATTTGCTGAAAACTTTACGAAGTTGCTATCTTAACGAAATTCTTTAAAACTTGCGTGGGGAGGAGTAATTTATTTTAGGAGGACAGTGCCTTCTATCTACAGATAAAAACTTTCATTTTTTTCTTCCTCTGGATGTGGCAAGAGATTTGTGTTAATATGGAGAGAGTTTCCCTACAGAAATACCAATCAGCCCCTCGAGGGCTCTATAGGAGAGCCAGCTAGCACCCTTAAGAAGTGCAGAGCACTCAGTAACCTGAGGATACAGATCTGCCTGCCTTCCTGCCTGCTAGTTCTCTGCTCCAGGAACTTCCTCCTCCTGCTAGCCCCCAAATCAATTTGTACAGAAATTGCCTATATCTTCATACTGAATATACTAACTCCTAAGTCAGGAAGCAAATGCCTCTTCAGCTACAAAGACCCTCTCTCCTCTCTATTCTCGGAAGGCGGAGGCATTATTTAAAAAATAAAACTTTTTGTCTTCTCTTTTCAAAATTATTTAACCTGAGTACCAGCTGAGGGTATCTGCTGAGTCAATGCATGGTCTGTGAGGATGTCCCAGTGTCTTTGCTGGACTTTGTGCACAGTCAGGGAAAAGGCATGTTCACAAGGCAAATAAGCAGTCCACAGGCGATAGACTTCTGAATGAGGGAGGGCACTCAGAATAAGTTCTTGTGTACATCATTATGATACCTTAGCTATAATTAATGCCAACCACTCCTCTCTTCCTGGGGTGATTTTCTCTGGTATGACACACATCCATTGTCATCACCAGATGGACCCCATACCAGCCTCATGCATGGAGCAAAATCCCATGAAGATGTTTTTAACTCAACAAGAAAAAAACTGCATCTGCAAAGTTTTCATTAGCGGTGCCTGGGTGGCTCAAATGGTTAGCATCTGCCTTTGGCTCAAGTCAGGATCTCCAGGTCCTGGGATTTAGTCCCATGCTGGGGTCCCAGCTCAGCAAAGAGTCTGCTTCTCCCCTTCCCTCTACCTCTCCCCTGTTTGTGCTCTCTCTGTCTCCCAAATAAATAAAGTCTTTAAAAAAAAAAAAAGTATTCATCAAATAGCACTGGTATCCAAGAGATTACTTAAAAGGTTTTCTTTTTTTTAGATTCTAAACCCAAAGCAGAGAATCATTTATCCTTAGTAATGTCTTTGACTATTTGGAGTAGTTCTTGGGAATCTACTAAATTCCCAGGTTCATAATGACCTTAAGAGTCAGATAATAAATGCATTGTTTTTTGGGGGGAGGAAGCAGTAATATATCTTCCTATGCAGTTTTTCTTTTTTCAAACTTTTTTTTATTTAAAACAATTTCAAATGTACAGGAAAAACTGCAAAAACAGTAACCAAGAAGTTTCAGATATCATTTACTGAAATATACATTATTACTATTTATGCAACAATTGTCTTATAATTCTGTCCACACACACACACACACACACACACAAACACAAAGTCTCTTTCTTTTTCCTGAACCATCTGACAGTAAGTTGCAGACATCACACATCCTTACCTATAAACACTTCAGTGTTCTTAAGAACAGGGCTATGTTCTTACATAACCACTGTGTAATTATCAGAATCAGGACAATTAAACACTGGTATAATATCATCTAATTCACAATCCATATTCAGATTTCACCTACTAACAATAATGTCCTTTACTGCAATCTCCCTCTCCCCCTCCCCCATACAGAATCAGTTCAGGATCACTCATGGCATTTAGTTGTCACTTCCTTTTAATCTCCTTTAAGACACTGAATAAAGTTCTTCAGTCTTTGTCTACATGACAGCAACATCTCGGATGAATGGATGACTGTCATTTCATAGCTTGTCTCTTAATTAGAGTTGATCTGGTATTTCCTAGTATTAGATCAGTTTATGAAAATTGCCAGGAACACTACACATGATGTGTTCTTCTCATTAGATCCCATCAAGATATAGCTCATGTTAGTTTGTTCCACAGCTAATGTCAACTTTGATAACTTAATTACCATAGTGTTTACTAAGGCTTCCCACTGATAAGTTACCATGCTTCCTTTTATAACTGATACATAAACTCTGGGGAAATAATTTGAGACTTTGCAAATGTCCTTCCTCTTTCTCACCAAACTTTCACCTTTTTTTGTAAGTCATCCGTTGATGAATCTCATAAAGTTGTGATTGTCAAATTCTTTCATTCTGAATAAGGGAAAGCTCTTCCTCACAAAAGAACACCAACTGGCAAATTCACTTTTAAATGTTAAGAGTTGGCAATCAATCTAGTAGCTCCTACTTTAGGAGCTAACCTGTTACATCAGGATTTTCTGACTGGCTTCTGTTATTTGTCTAAAATCATAATTATTGCTTTTATTGAGGATTCTCCAGGGTATAGCAGATTTATTTTGTATAGTAGGACTGAGCTGTAATGGGGATAGCAATATATTTATCAATTTATTTAACAACTTTTTTTTTTAAGATTTTATTTATTTGACAGAGAGAGAGTGAGACAGAGAAGAAGCAAGGGGAGAGGAAAAGGGAGAAGCAGTCTCCCTACTGAGGAGGGAGACCAATGCAGGGCTCAGTCCCAGAACCCTGGGATCATGAACTGAGCTGAAGGCAGATGATTAACTAATTGAGCCACCCAGGCATCCATATTTAGCAACTCTTAAATGCAGCATATACTATATGCTGGGATTTTATTTAAACACTTCACAAATAGTCATTTTTTAAAAATAGGCTCCATGCCCAACATGAGGCTCAAACTCAAAACCCCAAGATCAAGAGTCACATGCTCCACCAACTAAGCCAGGCAGGCACCTCACAAACAGTAACCATTTTAAGACTTATTATTATAAGCTAACAAGGTACTATTATTATTCTTGTTTTATGGATAAGAAAATGGAGGCAGCGGACTTGAGTAATGTGTTCAAGTTCAAGCAGCTTATACACAAGATCAGTGTATTAAACCAAAGCAGTAGCGGAAATGTATACTCTTAAACATTTATGCTATTTCACCCCAGATGCACAAATTCTTTCTTCTCTAATTCTGAATTCTAAATTCTAAATAAAGCATCTTGCTTTATATTAGTTTAAAGAAATCACCTAGTTTCAACAGCAAACAAGAGGCTTGGCATTTTTTAAACTAAATGGTATGCCAAATGACATTGTTACTAATGTTCCCTCAAAAGGACAAGGATCATAAAGACAGAGTTAACCTAGAATATCCAGTATTCAGTTAAGGGGAAGAGTTAATAAGGATTGGTAATGAAGCCAGGTCAAGAAGGCAGAAGCAAATCTGTCCTGGATATCTGGGAAGGAATAGCTTCCACATGGGCTTCAAGCACATGCCTTGATCCCTCCAGAAGTAGAGGGATAATCTGAGTTTCTCAGGGAGTCCATTGGTATGCTGAGGCGTGGGGAAGAGGAAATGCCAATTTGGGCAGCTCATCTTAAGAGACAGAGATGTTTCCAAGAACAGTAAGGACATGTAAGAGGAGGAGGTGGCAATGGATGGGGTAAGGTTTGGAACATGAAGCAAGAAGGTCAGCAAGAGTACCAGGGTGCTGTCTGGATCCCTGGTAACCTGTTCCTTCACCTTGTCTGTCACTAGTAACTGCCAAAGGCAGTTGAGATTCCAACAATTTTGCTAATAGGGACTCAGGGAGAAATTAGACCTATCCTAGCCTATAGGGAGGGATGCATATGTATATCTTCCCACTACCTTTCTTCAAGCAGCAGTTGTGAAAAGCTATTACAACCAGATAGGACAGCATATATTCATTCTGAACAAATAGTTTAAAATACTGTAGGTCAGAGGTTTGCAAAATGTGCTCTGTGATCCCACTGGGCATTGTGATTTTTGGAGGCTTGGTAGGGCAAAGAACCATCTCTACTTTGACCATTCCAGTTCAGTATTTAATTGCTTTAAATTCTGGGCTTCTCTAGAGACTTTTATTTGAAAAAAAAAATGGGAGTGGGGGTGTTCAGTGGGACTTTAAGAACTGTTAAGCAACTAAAATATCACCAAGATGCTTTGCATTAGTACCTATTTAATAAAGACAAATGCACTTAGAAGTACTTGAGAACATTTTCTGTTTTAGTTATTAGTGGACTCTTGCAAGGCGAAAGATGACAGATAAACGGAAAACTCCCTCTAGGCCTCCACTATATGCAGCCAACTCTCCAAGACAAAAAAAATATTTGGTGTGGTAGATATAGTAATGTTCACCAAATCTTCCACATGCTCCCTCATGTTCTCCAGCCCCCCTGCAGTTGAGAAGAGCCATGTGACTAGATGTCATCACGGACTATGGATGTAAGAGGGCTTCAGCTCTTCTAGGTCAATGTATATAAGACCTGCTGTGAATTCTGTGTTTTCTTACTATGTCTTCACAACCATAGAGGCCTACGTTGTAATAATGAAACCCAAAGGGAAGCAGACTGAGCCATTCAACCACCACAGGGAAGACAGGTGCCTTGAAAAAAAAAAAAAAAAAATTCGTCCACTAAGCTGATGACATGTAGAATTGTTACTGCAACCCCATCTATTCTATCCCAACTAATACAACTGAAAAATACAACGATTCAGAGCAGAGAAAAGCATTCCCTTCAAATTATCATACACATATGCCTCAAGTAGAAGTTCTCAACCAGGGTTGTATTATCTCCTCCTACCTCTCAAGGGGTATTTGGCAATTTCCGGAGACATTTTTGGTTGTCACACCTAGGGATAAGGGACATGTACTACAATTGTCTAGTAGGTAGAGGGAAGGAATGCTGCCAGATATCCTACAATGTATAAGACAGCATCCACAAAAAGAATTATCTGCTCCCAGATGTCAACAGTGCCAAAGTTGAGAAAACCCAGCCTAAAGGGTTATAGTCTTCGTTTTTTGCAGGAAATTATTAACTTGCTAAATAAAATCCACCAAAACAAAAAAAGATACACTTATGCCTATTCTATTTTAAAGGTTAGCCAAAAAATCAGATATTTAATAGAATTTAAATTTTTTTCCAATGTAAAAAGTTTCCATTTGTTTGAAAAAATTCACTACAGCAATTAGGAGAGATCTATATTATATATTCAGCATGTTTTCACCTCCTCCTTTTCATAGATTTAGAAGTTCAAGGAAGATTTCTTCACCTAACCCCCTTTTTTAGAAAATTGTCATGGTGAAGAGTGTCTATACCAGAACTAAACACTACGTTTCTCAGTTCTAATCTCACTGTTCTTTCCACTACATCACACTATTCTCCTTCATTAAAAAAATGCTAAATAGAGGTCTGAGGAAGGTAAATAGCTGTTCCAGCCATAGGTAGGGTTGGAAGGGTGGTGGAGCATCGTGTTCAAGGACGATGCATAGTTTCCAGGTGAGAGTGTTTGGTTTCGACGGGAAGGGCAGAAGAGAAAAGGCAGAAAGAAAGCCTCCATGATGAGCTCACCAACACAGCATGTCCCCATTCAACTACTGCTCCACAGACCCATTTGGCCACGTCTGTCTGCATTATCTTGTCTCCCAGGTAAGCATACAAGTGTGTATGGCAGAACTAAACCACAGCTTGGCAAGAGCTGTGAGAAATTTCACAAAGTAATTGAATGAAAGCTGGATTCACAGCTGGGATATCAAATGCCAGATCTGGCTCTAGCTAATTAACTATATGCCCTTGGTCAAGGCACCATTGGCCTAAATTTTCTCAACCTGACATGGTAATAAGAAGTGTAATAAAAACAACTAATCAATAATAAATAACAGCTACTGATGTTGAGTACTTTGTATAAGCCAGGAACTATACCAAGTACATTTCATTACATTCTGAAGACCAACCCGGCATTCCTAGCCTCCTTTACAGATGAAGAAACTGACACTCAAGAACTGAAGCAGCATGATGAACACAATTAATAACCAGGATTTGAACCAAAATCTACTTCACTACAAAGCCAACTTCCTTAATGATTATACTAACGACCTCGGCCTCCAGTTCTCCAAACCTACATATCTCAAATACCTCCCTAAATGATTTAAATTTCTGTGAATGATTTGTGGGGTCTCAGTCAACTGGAAGCATAAGTCAGGGTCCTTCAGCTGGGACTAACCAGCTCAGACATTTTTATTACTCGTTCGTAAACCCCAAAGATGAAACAGGTTGTTCATAAACCTCACTTTTTGAGATTTGGTTCTCAAGTTGTCTAACAAACAACATGCAAAAAAAGGAGTTAGAAGCCAAGAGCCTACAAGATGCAAACCTAAATATCAGTTTTGCAGAACATCCAGTGAGCTGGAAATATATAGGGTAACTCAATTACCAAAAATAGTTCTATTGGACGACCTCTGTTTGCAGGCACAGCAAAGGGATTTATTTTCTGTTGTGCTACATGTGTGCATTCTACTGTGTCTTTAAAAATGAAGGAAGGGATGTATCAGCACAAAAATAAAGCAGACATCACCTCCTGGATATTCTCTCACTTTGACAGACAGCAGGAGTCACCCTATAGTGCAACACTTAAAAAGGATATCCAAACCCACATTTAAAAAAATATCCCAAACACCAATTCCTTTACCATATATTTGGGGAGTCCTCTATGGGGACATAGGATGGGGAGGAAGTGATATGGGTTATCTTTCTCCCAATCATCTTTTGTTTCAGTGTTCTTCCTCTGATCTATTCTTGAACTCTCTCATCTCTCAGCCCCTGGCTGGCATTCACTTCCCTCCATTCCATGTTTATCCAAATATTAACCTGTTCAATCAGTTTTCCCAATATGGCATTTATGTTAGGTAGATTTATTCAGTAGAATTTTATTAAAGAGTAAGGATAATGATGGGAGAGGGGGAAACACTGAATAGAAAACATCTCACCATTAGTATAAGCCAGCAGTATTTTCAAAAACGCACAGGCACTACTCACATCTGAGAATTGGCTGCCATTTGCCCTTGGGGCTCCAGGCGCCTCTAATTAATCTATCTTTCCTAAATTAATTTCGTTTCATAAATCCTTCCTCCCTTCTCTATTGGACTACCTGTGAAAACTATAAAAATTCCTTTTATTATATGCTGAGATTCTGCTCTTTTAGTCTCAGTCTAACCCTTTGTAAGCAAGTCTGATGTTGTGAACTTTGTTTAGAAGATTCAAGGTTGGGAAATAGGTCACCAGACCAGGTTGGCACACCCGAGAGAATCACCTTCCTTGGGAAAAACTGGGCTTCTTGACTAAAGGATGTTTGTGGTTAAAGTGACAGATGTTATTACAAAGCCTTCCAGAGATAAGTGTGACAGAGGGGCTATGTGGGAAACCAGGCAGCCTCTCACTGCTTGGGAAGTTCTCTGTTTTCATCTAATGCTTTCAGCACTTCCCTGGTGTTCAAACGCCATAAAGCATCTCCGAACATTAGTGTCTTGTGGGAGGGATCTGAGTTCAGCAAGTAAATGCAATCCAGTAATAAGCACAGACAAGGTCTATACCAAGCACCGACTGGGTTCGCTTTCATCACTGAATAGAGAGTGTACATTTTGCTTTTTACTTGATGAACCACAGACATAATTGGATATAAATGAGAACAAAAGCAATATAAATAAGACAAAGCAAACACTGGGACTACTTTACTCTGAATTAAGGTAAACTAAAAGATAAATACACAGACATGCACAAATATACAAAGATACAATCTGTGCCCAAGTTAGGTAAGTTTCAGCCAAAACTGTTTGGCTGGGATAAAGGATCACGTGCACCACACCTTTCATCTATTCTACCTCTGATGACTTCCAACCTTTATCATTCTACTGTCTGAGCAAAAACAGGGGGAGAAAGAAACTAGGTTTCTGGTGAGAGGCCAGTATTTGGGAGGTATGGAACAGAGACCCTGAGAGGCACAGGATCACCTGGTGCCATCTCCTTCAGGGATGATATCTGTAACTCTCTTGGGCTACTCCCTGCCCCCTCCTTTCAGCCAGCCTCTGATACACAAGCTCACTGATAAGCAGAGGGGAAGCCAGCCAATTTTCTTTTTATCCAAGTCAGTGACTGTGAGCCACTCATCATTTACAGCAATTCTCTTGAGACCTGAGAGCTGACCTCATGCTTGTAATCAGTTGGGAGGCTGCTGACCTCACCTTGCTCTCATTCCAGCATGGTATTCCTAGTGATAACCAGCAGTGGCTGAGATAACTCTTTTATTCTATAACTGATAAAGTCTCAGTTATAAAGTCATTGGCTTTCTCTTTTCTATCTTCTCTCCCCAATCCCCAGACTATCTAGCTTCTCTTAGTTAGGGATCCCAACCAGGCCCTACTATAAACAGCCCTCATGGCCAGAGATCACTTGCAGAAGGTGCTTTAGAAACCAAGAGCAAGAATGACTCACCCTCTTCTTCTGTGCTGGTTCCAAGTAGACACATAGTCTAGTGTGTGTCAAAGGTCCTCTAATGGGGCCTGGATTCCAGATCAGACCCTGACATTCATTAGCTGTGTAGCTGTGACCTGGTCACTTAACTTCTCTAAACTTCAGATTCTTAATTGTAAAAATAACAAATCAGAGGAGAAGACCCAGAGAGGACTGACCAGGGCCACAAGTACATATAATAAGAGCATCTATTCGTATCACTTAAACAACTACTTTCCTAATGCATCAGTTTCATCCTTATCAAGGGCAGTGAGAAGCACCTAGATTAGACAGTCTCAAGTCTACACTAGAATAAACCATGATTTGCCAGAAAACTCCACTAAACCTTTCAAAGCCTTTATCCATGGATAACTGGAAAGACTGTTGGACTGCTGATATGAAATGCAATGGTTTATTGATTCTCTGTGACCTTACTCGCACTGTGAATCACTGAGCCGTGCTTCGCTTGGGCTCAGGAGTTTGGCAAAGAATGTCAGGGCAAGGAAGGATGTTTTTCCCCTCTGTGCCTCAGGATTCTGAATCATCAGGTGTCTTTCCAGGACTTTTTGTCTCCTGGGAATGACTGTGCTCTCTGATGTATGAAGCCTGTTGTCTGGATTATGTTAATAAAATTGGTCTTTCAGGGACTAATTATTGGACCCATCTGAAAAGTTCAGGATGAGCTAGGTTATGCTGCAGTAACAAAAACAAAGAAAACCCAGTGGCCTAAAACATCAAAGGCTTAATTTATTGTTCATGCTACATGGGCATCATGGGTCAGCTGGGGGGTTTGTTCAGCACTGTCCTCATGCTGGGAACCAGGCTGACAAAAGAACTTCTATTTGAATATTACTGGTCACCACAGCAAATGGGAAGAGAGAGTTTGGTGATTATGTACTGACTCTTAAGGCTTTCCCTAAGAGGTAATATGTAATCACTTCTGCTCTCATCATTGGCTAAAACAAATCATAGGACTATGCCTGACATTAAGACCTAGAAAGAAAGCAAGGAACATTTATAAAGAGTACTAGTGATGACCTCAGGAACTTTTTCTATTTTATCATATAGAGGATCCCCAATCTCCTGGTGAGAAGCCTGTGTAGATAGTACCCATATATGTCCGTATCATCCAGCTGAAAACATTCAGCTCTTCCGTATCTTTGCATATTTCTCCACAGCCCCCAGGAGGCCTAAAGACCATGTCTCCTGACAAATGAGGGAAAAAAGTTAAGAGATCACTCTCAAGTTTCTAAAAAGATATATCTGGAAACAGCTTAGGGAAAATGAAACTGACAAAATTGCTTTAACAAAAAGGGGTATCACAAATCCCAACAAAACTCTCTACTGCATTTGAAAATTAAGTTTCTAGAAGCCTATGCTCAAATAGGGAGGCTTTCATGTATTACAAACACAAGAGAAATTAACTTGTTCTACTTTTACTATTTAGTAGTGCATAGATTGTGTGTGTGTGGGGGGGGTTACTTACTAAACCATAAGTGTAATTGGAAGTAGATGGGAAGGGATACAATAAGAAAAATTGGGATTATTTTATTTTGAATCAAGCTAAATCAAAAAGTACATACACATGCACAAATGAAAAGTAACCAACAAAACAAGGCATTTGTAGCAGAAATGTACTAGAGTTCCAGCAGCTTCATATCAATGTCACTTGATGTTGTCATTGTTTTATATTTTGGTCATTTTAGTTTTCACTTGCATTTCCTTGGTGGCTGAAAAAGTTCAGTAATCTTGATGAATGAACTAAAGATTAGAGCAGGAGACTCCTGAAGGAGGAAAGTGTCAGGAAATTCATAAAAGTAGGAGATGGCATTTCAAATTTGACTCTTAGAGCTGCCTTCAGGTTTCACTTCAGAGTAGGGCAGTTCTGATACTTGTGCTGAAGTTTTTCCTAATCCAGAAGGCAGTGGAGAGCAGTGGGGAGTGTGTGATTGTCCTAAGTCCCATATACAGATTCCTAGGAATGGCCTGATTCCGGCCACCACCAGGGAAGCATAGAAAGCCTGATACAAATGTAGTGAAAAGAAGGGCCATATGTACCCCAATATTTATAGCAGCAATGGTCACAATCGCCAAACTGTGGAAGAGGCAAGATGCCCTTCAACAGTCGAATGGATAAAGAAGATAAGGTCCATTTATACAATGGAATATTACACAGCCATCAGAAAGTATGAACACCCAACTTGTATCAATATGGATGGGAATGAAGGAGATTATGCTGAGTGAAGTAAGTCAAGCAGAGAGAGTCAATTATCATATGGTTTCACTTACTTGTGGAGCATAAGGAATAACACAGAGGACATTGGGAGATGGAAAGGAAAAGTGAAATGGGGTAAATTAGAGGGGGTGACAAAGCATGAGAGACTGTGGACTCTGAGAAACAAACTCAGGAGGGGTCGGGGGTGGGGGGTTGGGTGAGTCTGGTGGTGGGTATTAAGTAGGGCAAATATTGCATGGAGCACTGGGTGTGGTGCATTAACAATGAAACTTGGAACACTGAAAAAAATAAAACAAAATAAAGATGTTAAAAAAAAAAGTCATCAGCTAAAACAAGAGCCACCATCTTCCTTTTTCACCCCCTGATCTGCCTTTCTACCTTGTCATAGCTGAAGCAGGACAGGCTGGTCCCCAAATAAGACCAGAACTTATTTAAAAAGCCTGGGCTATAAACAGGTCACGATTTTCAAATGCAACCAAAATTCTGAAGTCAAAGGAGCTTTCTTAAAACAATGGTAGAGAATCTTCTGTTTTCAGAGTAGTGATTCTTCCTGGCAATGAGAGCTGAGGAAAGTTCACTAACAAAACTGATACTCAATTTTTCTATGAGTAATAGGTATGGAATTTTAAAACAAAGACTGAAACACATATAGATATTATATTACCATGAATATTTGAAGCGTAGTGAATTAAGTGTGAGTCAAAGAAAACTGGATATCTTTAATTTTTTGGTTTTAAAAAATATTTTTTTGAGATGAAATTGATATATAACATTACATTACTTCTAGGTACACAATATGATTAGCCATATATATATGGCTAATATATCATATTAGCCATATGGCTAATAATATCATATCACAATATGATTAGCCATATATATATATATATATATACACACACACACACACACACATACACACACACACACACACACACACACATACATACTGTGCAATGTAGATAATCATTTTATAGATGTTCTAAATGGTTGCCTGTTTACTTCCACTGTGAAGGACTCCCAAAATTTGCAGAATTTAAGCAACCTGAAGAAAGAATTTCCTTCTTATGCAAATATCAAAGATCCCTGAAGAAGTTTTTCTTTTGTAATTTTGAGTGACAAGGCTAACAAAAAAGCAGCCACATTTCTGAAAACTTAATGTAGGGAAAAGTTATCTTTCTTCATTTTGAAACAAATGCAAAGTTGTCATTCCTGTGAGATTAGGCTTTGGGGAAACTGTGTAGAGTACTCTTGCTGTCTCCAGTCAGCTGAAACGACACTTAAGCATTTCCAAAAGCCAAGACTAGCTCATCTTGTGTCTGACTGCTAAAGAATTCTCCAAGATAGATGAAAGCAAATTTACCTAAAAAATTATTCAAAAGAGGAGCTTGTATTATAGGGCTAATAAATAAACAAGTATTTCCATTTTTAAAAAAGTAATCTAATGCAAATACAGACACAGACATAACTATGGCTATGGCTACAGATATACTGCTGCTTCATTAAAACATTAAAAAAAGTAAAAGGAAATAACCAACTGAGAAAACTACATATTAAATGAAGGTACATCACATTTAAGAAATTAGAAAAGTGTCTAATAACAAGATATATTTAACATAAAAACTACTATTAAATCAGACTTCAGTTAAAAGGTTTTTTAATTAAAATTGACAAATTTTTAAATGTTATAAAAAATTTAATTATAAACAAAAATTATAATTTAGATCAAATTTATATATCATAACCCCCATTCATTCTTCCCCTTGGTTAAGTTCCAAAATATTTTATTAGTTCCACATTTTTCAATGTCGCTTACTATATTAATGGTTGCTGGACCAGATATTCCATTATTTCATGACCCACTAATATAAAAAGTAATAGACAAATACTAAGGTCTACTAAAACTGAAACAGAAAATAATGGTGAAGGAAGAAAGCAGAGGATAGAAGAGGACAATGGGCCCTTGAGAAGGTCAGGCGCCTCTGCCCATATCCAGGAGCACCTCCCAGAGGGCAGAGAAAGGCCAAGTGGTCCTTCAAACACTCTTTAAAGTGCCATTTTCTAGGCTGACCCATCCATCCAAAGGGCAAGGCACTGCTGAGCATTATCTGCTTTGATGCCCTCCTCAATGAGCTGTGTGTCAGGAAATATCATCAGGCAGTTTCTAAACTAGTACATAATCATCCCTTGAACTCTGAGGCCCAAGCAATCTACATGATTGAACAATGTTAAGCATCACCATAAAATACCGAACAAACACAATGCCTTTTGAGACATCCCAACTCTTCTTGGGTCAGTGAATTAATAGCCTCTGGAATTGAGAATATGTAGACTTAGAGTAGTGGTGAATTCTCTCGGCTTTGGCCCTGTTTGTTGGCAAAGGATGTTTTAATATTTGGGAAAATTCAGGATCCAGAGATTCAAGTTGTAGAGATGACTAATCACTAGAAGTGAGGGATAGGGGAGGCAAAGGCAAAGGAACAGGATGAAATGGGGCTCTCAGGTGAGCAGGGTGAGGGGCAAGCTATCAGCACTTAGCAAAGTGACTGAGTTCAACTTTTCTTACTATTCTAAAAAGTATGGAAAAACATAGAACAGGTGTTCTTGGTGAGAAGCAAGTTACTGTAGGAACAATGAAACATATCTTCTTAACGACAGGCTTAACATCTCATTATAAAGCAATGATTAATTACACTTAAGCTATTTTCAATTACTTTAAATGTGCTACAATAACGGGAATTTCTGATGTCCATAATAGAGAAGGAAAGACGGAGAAGAGACTGAAGCCCAGATCTGGCCAAAGTTCTTTCTGAGATCAAAAGTTTTGTATATATATACAGGGATCTGAAAAGAGAGGTTGGAAACAGCCACCCTGAAGAATGGAGGTTTGAGGTACAAGTAGATGAAGGAGATCTGGAGAGTATGGCTCAAGTGAAATGCAATACAGAACTGTTCAGAGCCTCTTCTAGGGACTTAATATTGTGTGTTATTGAGGTTATATTAAGCTTCAAACACATTTGGAACTATATCTTAGTCACTTGCTAACAAGATTACCTTGAGTAAGTCTCCTGGCCTATCTAAGCCTCCATTTCATTACCTGTAAGTTAGAGTAATAACAGTCAACTCCATGAGGTTTTTCTGAGGATTATATATGATAATATGTTCACATCTGTGGTCTTTGAATTATTTCTAATTCTTCACCCCTTTCTGTATCCACATCTTCTCCTATGTGAGCTGGCAAGTCTCCCCACTAAAAGCAGATTTTATTTTCCTGTACCATTGATACTGGGTTTGGCCATGTGATTTTCTTTCTTTCTTTCTTTCTTTTTTTGACCATTGGAATGTGGGTGGAAGTTTTCAGCATATGCCACCAGAGGAATCCCTTATGAGAGTTTCCAACCTCTGTCATGGGAATATGCCCCCAGTATCTTCTTGCTGGTCTGGGTCTCAGAATGAACATACGTGGAGCATATCTGAGCCAAGCCTGAATAAATCTGAGTGTGTGAATAAATGCTCATTGTGTGCCATTGGGTTTTTGGCTGGTTTGTTACAAAGCAATAGGTGACAAATACAACATAATCCTAGCATATGTTCTGGGAATCCTCATTTCCCAGGTTATGCACAATAATTAAACTGTGAGTCACTGCAATATACTCACCGTCCTAAAGTTACACCACTTTAAAAAGAACCTGAAATGGGAAAATTATCCTGTCTCTGAAATTCTTGAATTTCCTCTCCTATGCTTTTACTCAAAGATTATTCTATTCCCTCTTTCTCTATAGGCCTCTTCTAAATAGACTTCTCTTCTTTCCCCTTACCTAGATTCCCCTGTATTCTTCAACACTGGCCTAAACCCAACTTCTTACAAGCCTTATATGATTACTCCAACCTACATCAATCGCCCCTTTCTCTGCATACTTGTTTCTCTTGTCATCAACCCTGCAGAGTTAAGACTCACTCCACAATGATTTCATGAGCTTCTTTTCCCCTCTGGGCTAAACTGGCAACTCCTCCAGGCAGAGGCTGTCTTCACTCCTGTATCTACTATGATCTCTAACACAAAGAGAGATATATAGTCAAGGTTTTCACATCAAGCCAATAGATACTAAGTCTATTGGCTTCCTGGATTTTTAAAAGCTACCTCTGATGAAACTTAATGTTTCATTTCCAAGAGAAGTCAAGATTTCTTCCCTGGGACAAGAGACATGAAATTTCTTCTCCAAAAATAAAACAGCACCTTTCCCCTTCTTTTTTTTTTTTTTTTTTTCCCCAACATCTAGTTTTGTACTCTTCTCATTTGGGGGCAGGGTCTGTGAGTTTAACAGAAGCAAGACACTTATTTCCAAGCTGGAAAAAGGCTTCTGTTTTCAGTCTCACTTATCCCAAATAAATCTGTCCCACCCTCATTCTCTTCACCTTGAAAGAAGCAGATTTGCAGGATTCTGATAGGTTTTCAACCTGCAGTTTCTGAGAGTAATGGTAATTCATGCCTATGCCGAAGGCTTAAAATGCATGGAGATAATAAAGTCAATTAAGTGCAGCTGATTCTGATTCATAAATAATTTTTATCTCCTCTATATTTATTTTTCTTTATATCAGATGGACAACCATATATAAAAAATGGCATGCAGTCATTTTCTAATTTGCCAACCATACGTTTGAAATTGGGAATAAATAGTAACCCAGAGTGAAATTTTCATCTAGTCTAGTATTGTGACTAAATATTTTAAACCCATTTTTTCTTAAGTCAAGATTGAATTTACATTAATAACTTAAAAGAATAATAAACTATTAGGCAATATCTCCTCATGCTAAACATGAGTGTCCACCCTACAACTCAACACTTCTTATATTCTGGGTATCTGCTCAGTATCTCAACAGAGATATATTATCAACAGAGATGACTGTATATAAACCAAAAGACCTGCATAAAAATTCTCACTGAAGATCCAAACTGAAAACAACCCAGTATCCAGCAGCAACACAATGGATAAATTGCAGTATTTTCACAAAATAAACATTAAACTATGAAAAAGAATGCAACAGCAAGCAAGAATCTCTTAGATGTAATTATAAGCAGAAGAATCCAGACCCAGAAGAATAAATTCTGTATTATTCCACCTATGTGAAGTTTGAGAATAGGCAAAATTTATCTATGGGAATAGAAATTAGAATAATGTTTCTTGGGAACAGAAGTTAGAATAATGTTTCTTGGAGTAGAGATGAGTATTGGCTGGGAAGGGGTAGATAGAATCCTTTGGGGCTGTTAGAAATATTCTACATCTTACTCTCTAGATGGTGTTTACGTGACTGTATATATTATAAAAATTCACCAAGGTATAGACTATACAGATGCACTATGTATGTCAACTTAAAAAAAAGATAAAACAGAAAATCTCACCTGGAATTGGGGGGGGCAAATAAATAATTTAAACACCAGTGTTCATAACTTACCAAGTTTTAGATGTCAAGGCCTTAGTTCTCAGTACAGCATGAACTTAAGACAAATATAACTAGGTAATGAAGAGTTAAACTGGACATTATGAAACATGGTGTCTGATAAATGTTTCAGTTAACTTATATACCTCATTCAGGAGTGTACAAAGATATGTATCAACAAGGACAAGTCGTTTGGTACACTGGCTAAATATCCATCAGTGGTTATGTCCTATGCCAACCTGTCTCCAGATTGACAAGATAGTGTTAATGCTGCAGCAAGGGAAACAGAAACAAAGACAGGTGCTGATGCTGCCTTAACAATGAGGGCCTATTCTCTCCCATGCACCTGAAAACACCAGTGAACTTGGTCATTGTTCAGCAGCAGAAACCTTGTGGTTTCTCTCATCCTTAGCTCTTCGCCATGTGATCACATTATTTCCTTACGAAGTGATCCTGCCCTGTGTCTCTTGACAACGGAATCCTCCAAACCCATAAACTGTGTCATCATGACTGACCAATCAGAGGTCATCATTCTTCACTCCCCCTTTTATCCCAAGCTGTCTGCTATTATTGTTCATATACCAAAAAAAAAAAAAAAAAAAAAAAAAGAATGAAAGGGTGAAAAAGAGAGCAACCCAGGCCCAGTAACAAGCAGCACAAAAGATTCACTTGTGAAGGGCAAAGATTAACAGGATTAATAGCTCTAGGGGTTTGGGGAAAGCCTGTCTGATTCAAAGAACCAACAGGGAAAAGTTGAGCGCAGACAAATTGCTTGCTCCAAAGGGAATACTGTGTAGGAGGGTATGGAAATAACTCTGTTCTGAGAGCCTGTTTTACTTTCTGTGGTGTTTCAGCAACAACATGAGATTCAAGAACAGCCCAAGTAGCAGAATAATACACCTGTGAGAAAAAGTAGCTGTCTCCTTTCTCCAGACATTTATAGTTTAGCTCTAATTCACAACCATGTATGGTAAAAGCCTCAATTAACCAGGCTTTTTAGTTAAGTCTTTATCAAATTGATTTTCATATTGTACTTTCATCTAAATGGGGAGAAAAAAATTGATAGGCTACACATTTTCTTCAGCTACTATTCCAGTGTATGAGAAATTATTCTCCAAAACATGATCTAGAGGGACCACAAGATTCTCATTAAGGCTTCCTAAATTAATGCTTTGGAGAAATGCTTAGTAGCTAGGGTTAAAATAAGGGTTTTCCGATTAACGTTTAGTTATTTTACTATTTCCACAGACACAGACCTGTGGATAATAAAGAAGAGATTATTATTTTTACTCCTATTGTTGTGCTGAAAATACTAAATGAGCAGAATTGCATGGAAATAATAAACAACATATAAAATGAGAATATGTGGTCAAGGGGTCTTGTCAAACTAGTTTGGGGATAGGAAAACCTTCCAAAACTAAATCTTTTCATTATATTTCTCCAAATAAATTATCTTCATAAGTAAACATGGTTATACTTCCTGGCATAGACAAAACAATACATTCGAAGCAGAGGGAAATTTTTTATTTTTGCTGGTCCCACTTAGAATTACCATCTGGCCCTGCAGAAAAGTGATTTTCAAACTTTGGTGTGAATTAGAATAACTGGAAATGCTTATGAAAGGTACAGACAAGGAGTGCCTGGGTGGCCAGATGGTTAAGCCTCTCTCTGCCTTTGGCTCAGGTCATGATCTCCGGGTCCTGGGATTGAGCCCCATGTCAGGCTCCCAGCTCAGCAGGGAGTCTGCTTCTCCCTCTCCCTCTGCTTTTCCCCCTGCTTGTGGGTGCTCTCTCTTTCCCCCACCCCCCATCTCTGTCTCTGTATCTCTCTCAAATGAATAAAATCTTAAGAAACACACACACATGCACACACACAAAAGTATAGATGTCAAAGGCCTCAGTATTTTTGAATCAGCAGTCCCAGGTGGGCCTTGGAAATTGTGTATCTGTGAAACATTCCAGGTGAATTCTGATGCAGAAGCCTCACACACTGCACTGAGACTCTCTAACTCATTCTCACATTTCACTGGCGCTGAACTACTAAGTCCCAGTCTTCATGTCATTGATTTTAACAGACACAAAGTTAAGATGGAAGTTTGAAAACTGCAAGACATTTAAATTTCATCCCATTACTTCTAACACTGGGCTAAAGAATGTTCCGGTGCAGAAACAGGAACATGCTCCTCTTGTCATCAGAAGGCCACTCATATAAATTGCCTCCCATCCTGCCTGCTGTGTAGAGTCAATGCACACCTCACCCCAGATCCCCTTTAGTAACTATCTGAGAACAAGCAAGTTAGTTAATTGCACAGGGATAGTGAAAGGGTTTGAGAATTATCAGGAAAAGGTAAGAACCTATTTTCTTCAGTGTACTTTGCCCCAGTGTTACAAAAAACCCACAAAACTCACATGTTTAACAGAAGGAGCAAATGAGACAGGGCACCGTCATTTTGTTTAGAATATTCCATCTTTGCAACCAAGAATGAGTTTCTAGAATCCATCTTGGCTTTATACCAAGCAAGGCCAATTCCATAGTGAGTGCTCTCAAGATAGGAATGTGAACCTAGGGTCCAGGAAAGAACCCCATTTCAGCAGGAGCCTTATCAGGGTTTCAAGTAAATGGTACTGAACTGAAGGCAGTGGTTTGGCCAAGGGGGCTGAGGTGGGGGAGGCTTTCTGCTGTTATTTATTTATTTATTTTTTATTTTTTACTTTGGCTCTCCTACTTGTCCAGTGCAAATTATTCCAACAGCCTTCCCCAGTGAAAGGACATCAGAAACAGGAGCTGTCTTCAGAGGAGGAAAAGCGAAGTGCTGATATGCTGACCCACGGGGCACAAAAGCCCACTGACAGATGGGAAGAAAGAAAGGAGAGTGCCAAGAGGATCAAACACAAATGGATTTTATAAGCAGTAAAGGCAATAGCAAGTCCCTCTGGAAAGAGGCCACCATGTGTTCATAGGTGCCATTTGATCTCTTAGAGGGTACAGACAGACATGCTGAGGGGTAAACAAAATGCCCAGAGCACATCTGAGTAAACAGCAGAGATGCTGGTCATAGGAACAGCCAAGTACATGAGCTGCCAGCACGTCTGCTGGGCCTCTGAAGGTCAGAGTCTGAAAGCCTAAGAGGGTTATGCCGATTTCAACATACAGTCTTATCCTGGGGATCTGGAAGGCAATTATAAAGTCATCTTTCATGAGCAGGCTATCCCACAAACATTACTCCGCTGCTATTACTCCTGACAGTTGGGCCAACTCTGGTTCAAAAATAGCCCATTTGTAGTTTCCTCTGCTCCCTGCTATTGTGAAAGAGAGAGAATTAGAAGGCACTGCTGGGACACCAGTTGAATCACTTTGAAATTGTGGCATTGGTTTGTCAGAGGAAAGAGGGGACTTAAGGCTCCGGAGCCACAGAAAGGACAGTGGGTTATACAAAAGAAAATGCCCACTTTGGGCAAGCTGTCTGTGGGATTCCCTGAAACGAGCTGCACATGGGAGCGACACAAACACTTCAGCGGTCTTTTCAGTTCAGAGCTGCCTCTCTCTGCCCTGTTCACTCACTTCTCTTATCCCTCTAGTAGGTAGAGTGAGGGAAAACAAATAAACAAAACAGGAATTCACACAATGGTCCTCAGGAGAAGCACAATAGCCATTGACAGGTGCTCCAGGAGTCTTCACACGGCCTGTTACAAGCATACCATGTGCCTTTACTGGTAACTTACTCAACGGCCTCTGAATCACTCGCCATAAAGAAACTCAAACATACCTTTCTCCTTTTAGATGAGGAGGGCCCAGCCCAAAAATGCACACAGGTAACCAAACATAGATAAACAACTGCCTTTCTAAGAGACAGCCACTCTACACTAAAACATCATGACAGCCCCATAGCAGCAGCAACTGGAAGGGCTTCAAATCCTTAAAGCAGCTCCTTAAAAGTCTGTGTTTCCTCTCCTGATCTACATATGGAGGAGATTTTTAAGTCAAGCCTTCATTTCTGGAACATGTTCACTGGGGACCCTAGAAGACTCATAAGGTCGTAACCAAGGCAGCAGGATGTTGAACCAAAGGACATATCCATGATGGGAAAATACTGCAATGGTAAAGGCATTCCACAAAAAACATGTCTGTGTAATTATCATAAAGGCCAGGATAAATGTGCCTAATTGATAGGTTGAGATTTATATATAAATATACATATATATACACTTATAAACATCTATATATACTATCTCATTCAGAGAATGACACCAGCTTCCTCTGATATAATTAAGTATAGAGATGATTCCTTCTACCTTAAATATGTTTACATGTATGTATATATACATTTGTAAGGTATAGAAATATAAACACACAACATTTTTAATTATATACAATATAATATTTACATGTCTGTGTTAGTATGAAACACATGAAACAGCCATCTTTGAAGATAAAAAATATTTTATATTAATATAAATATATATATTAATATTAGGTCCCCTAAAATATTAATATTTTAGGGGACCTAGATGGCACAGTAAGTTAAGCAACCAATTCTTAGTTTCAGCTCTGGTTGTGATCTCAGGGTCATGGGATCAAGCCCCGTGTGGGGTCCCAAGCTCAGCGCAGAGTCAGCTTGAGATTCTCCCTCCCTCTCCTGGTGCCCCCCCCACCCCAACGCACTCTCTCTCTCTCAAATGATCTTTAAAAAATGTATTTTAGTTGATCACCAGCAATTCCATAGGGCTCAATCAATACATACACAAGTATCATTAAGCCACTGTGTTTCATCTCCAAGCCCACCTTCTCGAAACTGATTTGGAAGCTAGGGCTGAACTATGCAAACTATAGGACAGTTCTGCTCTCTGCTAGACTGGAAAGTTACGTGGCACTACAGAGAGACTGCAAGATGGGAAGGGGAAGAAAGTCTTGCCTCTTTCTGTTGTTGGCCTGGTGTTCCAATGAGAATACTTCCAGGCTTGCTTCTTCACCTGTTACTGGCTTTTGAGTCCAGCCTCCAATTCCGTGGTTACGCATGGTATTAATTTTTACCTCACACTCCAAGAACTGCGAGCTCACTGCATTCCCTTAGATTCAGCTTTGCAGGGTCTCTCCTCGAGCTTCTCAGAACCCCAGCTTCTTCTCTTTGTTCCTATAGCCTAAAAGGTGGTAACTGCTTACAATATCAGTTCCTTCTTTAGCAAATTCTAGTCTTTCAATAGCTGTTTAATAAATTCCATACATTAAAACTTCTCTGAAATTTACTGGCATGGTTTCTGCTTTGCCAACTGGACCTTGCGTGATACAGTGTGTATATACTTAAAATGTCTACTTTCTGTATGTATGCTTACTTTACATGTATGGAAAGGAACACAGGGACAGAGAAATAGAAATGTATGTATGCTTATTTTATATATATGGGGAGGAACACAGGAACAGAAAAATAGAAAAGCTTAAAATGATAAAGATGCCACACACATTTTAATATACTCAGGCAATGCTGGCTACTGGAATTCTGTATTTCCTCAAGCCTTAATCTCCCCTAAGTCCACTGAGATTGCAACCAAATGGCAAGAAAACCATGCCTAGCCTTACACCAACAAAGTTTAAAAGTCATTAGGCTGTCTGTTAACCCACCAAACAGAAAGACTTTGATGACAAATGGTGAAAAATGATGAGTCCTTTTTTTTTTTTTTTTTTTGGTCTATGGGTCATTTGAAAAAGTAGATTTGATGGCTGATTCATTCTGACTCTTCATCTATATATATATATTTTTAATCCCCAGTTTTGACACAAATGGCTTTCTAAGGTGTCCACTCATGAACAGGGCTGTCACCTTCAACATTAAGATCTGCTGCATTGTCTGTCCTTCCTTCGGATCACATGGGAGAGAGAAGTTCACTGTAACATGGCTGTCTACACTAGCTCTCACTCCTTGTGACCAGTACCAAGGGCCTCGAATTTCCACAATGCAAGGAGGCCTTTGGTGTGGTCAACCTTTCTGTTCCTAATTTTAAGAGGCAGACCACTCAGAGTTTTTTAAAAGACCCAAGAAAAGCACATGGTTTCCATCTAGCCACTCCTGACCTCGGATCCATTTCAAAGAAATATTTATTACACATATCATGTTGGATAAAAGGGCAATTTTCTAATCAAAACATTTTGCCATTCCCTCTTTAGTTTGCATGTTCACAAATAAGCGTAGTGTTTTATATCATATATGCACTGACATGTACAACTAGTCCTCCTTCAGTCACTAAGACTTATCCATACTGTCAAATGTGTGAGTACACACCACGCACTATAGCTTCCCAAACATGCAAAATCAATTTGAAAGTATTAAATAAGCTCAGTTTTTTAAAACTGAACATATAAAAAATTTTTTAATGCCAAAATCATCTCTTAATAATGAAAGTCAGTACAGAACAAATATTTGGTCAAGCTGCACATCCCACCATCCTCAGATCTGCAGTGAGCAGTCAATAAGCAGTCTGCCTGGCACATCAGAAGTACATCTAGGATTCTATGCCCTGAGGACTTCCAATGATATCCTCAGCAGATGCCTTCTGCCCACCTGGAAGACACCTGAAGCCCCCACAGTTTTCCTACAGGTGATAGCACAAGCACCTCTTGGCCTGCTGGTGCAAGACCTTGGAAGTGACAAATTAACTTCTTTGCCCTTTGGTTGTGCAACTGAGAGGGTCCCCAACAGGACTGAACTCCATTGCCCAGCCTAATCAACCATTCATGAACACACCCTTTACTAGATTCCTTGTCTTACTCCCCAGCTTCCACACCATCCTTCCTAGCATTACCTCCTAAATAAATATTTGGACCCAAATTCTTGTGTTCAAGAATTTGGACTTTTTGGAAAAGTCTTTTGGAAAAGTCCAACTAAGACAGCCACTTCAGCTCTGAGCACAGCCCCTGGCCCAGTCACTGCAGGATCACACACTAACTGTTGGTTCTCCTCCAGGTAGGACACAGCAAAATCCTGAAGGTGCCTCTCTTTCCTGAGAGGATAATTTCTCAACTTCCTTACAATTAATTGCTTCATATTTTGTGTGAAGGAGATTAGGGTTCTAGTGCATTCCTTGCCTATAAGTCCTGGATGTGTAATATACAACATGATGACTGTAGTTAATAATACTATATTATATATTTGAAAGTTGCCAAAAGAAATCTTAAAAGTTCTCATCACAAGAAATAAAAATTGTAACTGTGTGAGA
Organism: Mustela lutreola; assembly: GCF_030435805.1. NCBI lineage: Eukaryota > Metazoa > Chordata > Mammalia > Carnivora > Mustelidae > Mustela > Mustela lutreola. The sequence continues at coordinate 32,080,501 of NC_081298.1, read as the reverse complement.
TGACTGCTGTTAACTAATTTTATCATGGTAACTGTCTTAGTGTATGAAATGTTGTATAATTTAAACTTATACAATGTTATATATAAATTATATCTCAATAAAACTGGGAAAATTTTAAAATTAAATACCTAGTTATAACAAAGAAGAAAGAAATAGATGGTGATCGCCAGTGTAGGAACACTTGGTTCCCTACTGTACTGAGAATCAAATAAAAGGACTGCAATCCCTGCCCAACGAAAATACCCATGTGAAAGATGGAAGCTTGATACCACCTTTCTCATAAAATGAACAGAATACTCTCAAAAAAAATAATAGGTGGTATACACATAGCACTCAAGTAACTATATGTGTTAACCAGACTTTGACTACTTTCTTTATTTCCAAGTTATGGAATAAAGAAATAGAGCTAGGGTTCAATAGAGCAAGGCATCAATGTTTACTTTGTAACAAGGCTCATTAAATTACTACATAAGGAGTGACAGTAGGTACTCATAACCTCAATCTGGAACAGGCTGAAGGCCTCTATCTCTTGCTGGTATTCAGATATATTTCCTAGAAGAGCTACCGACTTAAAGTGTCATTTTTTTGTCACCTCCAAATATATCAAAGAGTGTCAGGGTCCTCCTGTTTCCTTGGCAGGTGACAGTTAACATCTGCTTCTCAAAAGACCAATTTTAAACTTTATCTTCTGGGATCATTCTTATCTGTGTGACCAAGCTGGTGCTGGGCTCTCAAGAAGGTGAATTTGACAATGTGCTACCCAGCTGTGATAATGAAGCCAAGTCAATGGGATAGGATTTGGGGAGGAGTTTCTCAACGCTGAGCACACAAAAGAAAATCTCAGTTACCCAGGTTTCATTCGAGGCTCACACTGGAGAATCTTGGGGTGTAGAGCTGACCCTGTGATTTTCAGATTTTGAAAACTCTCCATGGGAAATTCTCCATGCATCCCAACTTTCATGTATAGCAGAGAACGACGGAAAACAAGACCAATTAACTGCATTGCGATCTTGATTCCCATACAAACTATTCAGATAAATCTTTGCCTCTATCCCTCAGATTCTTTATACCTAAAATGGATATAACACCACCCACCCTACCTAAGTCACTGGAAGAGAAATCTTTAAAACTTTGTTTAAAAAATTGGGAAAAATTATTCTTTGGGGTATAAGAATCCTGTGGTGCATAAATGCCCATATATGATAATAGCTTAAATAAAACATCATTAGATGCTCTTTTCCAAAGAACAAACATTTACAAAAAAAGGAAAAGATAAAGAAAGAAAGAGAGGGAGGGAAGGAGAAACATGAGATAAATAATAATGTAAAGTATATTTTGTTTATGAGAGAAAAGATCACACATGAAGTTTTAAAAAAATTTTTTCTGGGGGCGCCTGGGTGACTCGGTTAGATGTCCAACTCTTGGTTTTGGCTCAGGTTGTGATCTCATGGGTCGTAGGATTAAACCATGTGTTGAGCTCCACAAATCACAGGGAGTATTTGAAATGTTTGAAGATTCTGCCCCTCTCCCCATTAGCGCTCTCTCTCTCTCTCTCTCTCTCTCAATAAATAAATCTTTAAAATAATTTCTCTTCTGTAATTGGGAAATAAATGGATTTTAAAAAAACTCAGTGAAGTAAAAATAGAATTATGGACACAAAGTTACAGTGTACTTAGAAACATGAAAAACACCACAAACAATATCACATCCCACTATAGAACAGATTCTGTTTGACATTTTCTGGTGTTTCTATTTAATTTGTTTTGGGGCACCTCCAAAGATACCAGCTTGTACGAAAAGTGCTTGCCCTTTTGGGGCAACCTGAACACTTCAATGTTGGGGCCAGCCCTAAATTATCTAACCAGGCACCCTATGTGATAATCCTATGGTTCCCTTAAAATAATTCAATGGGCTATTAATAACTAGTTAAACAATTTTTCTATAACCAAAAATCTTTGGGGAAACTCAGGCTAAACAAAATTAAGCTACTTTTATTTACTGTAAACTTTCAACACATTTTCAGATGGTAATATGCCTCTCCATGAGAGAAAACCATAGAACTTTTCTTGAAGGGCAAGGCACAAGATTAGCCCACCATTAAACATACTGTATGGAACTCCCTGTGAGTCAACAGCTTGTCTACTCATCTTTGGACCACTCCACTAGCACAGTGGTAGCTCTGAACGGAAACTAAGTAAACTGGAATGACATGGATCAGAGAGGACTGGAATCAAATTGAATGAAGTGGAGCAGAATGCCTGAGTACACTGGTATCTTGCCAGAAGAATACAACAGAGCCCTAGATATAATCTAGTTTCAGCTTCTAGAACAATCTATACACATAATTGTATCTGTTCCCTGTCCTCACTGTCAAAGAAGACTCCGTCCTCTGGCTGAGCAGATGTTAGGTAAACATATTCACTAATGTAGCAAGATACCAACAAATGCAAAAAATGTGTGCTAGATATCTAACAGCCAGATACTGTAGAATCAAGGAAGCCTTCAGAAATCTGCTTCCATAAAAACATGGAGACTGAGCCTTGCTTTGTCTCCAATTTCTCTGGGTTTTCCTCAGTCTCCAGAGTGTTGTAATCCTGTGCCAATCCCCATAACCCTACAACTTCTCAGGAAAACAGATCTGACCCATTCTGTTTCCAAAGCCCTGAAAACAGACAACTGACTAGAACCCAAGCATCAGGACTGTTCTACAGGCATCCATGATTGGATCTAGGTGCATCCTCCAAGTTCAAGAAGTCTGTTCTAGCTGTTCCTTCTTGTCTATAGAAAACAAAAACAAACAAACCAAATCCCTCCCACCCCATCCCATGCCCTAGCACATATCTGTCATACACCTGGTTACTCAGAAGATAGCTGAAAGGCCACTGCTCTGGGATCTAAAGGATGGAATTATACTGAGATTCTAGGGTCCCTAACTGCAATCAGTTCTGGTCAAGGAGCTTTATCTTCTCTGTTCAACCACTTCTCATTATATTCCCTAGTAAACAGAGCTTTCTCTAGACCCCATATCTGAGTCTCCTAGTTGACTGACTGTCTTTTACTGTTCTCCAATACTCCTAGGGATATAGTTCTATCCACACACTCCATCCAGTCCCTTTGCAAAGTAGTTTAGTTCTATCACATTTCCTTATTCTGAGCTTTATCTTCTATCTGCCTCCTGAGGCCTCAAACTTTTCTTCTTGCCAGATGTACCTGATTCTCATTGATCATCAATTTTCTTGGGCCCACTAGTACATCCAGGTGCTGGTGAAACCTCCCCCATACAGTCTCCTGTGGCTGCTGCTCAGCCTATACTCAACACTTAGCCTACTGCAATTTTTATTAAACCTTGCTTTTAATGCCTCTGACTTCACTCTGGGCATATGTGCAGCAAAAGAGAAGAATCTGAAATGGAAGACAATCCCAGATTCTAGAAAATTCAGTTTATATTCTATATGTGCACAATTTCTAAAGTAGTCAGTTCTTTAGTCAGAGACACACCCATCAATTAGCCAATAGGTCCAGCTCCAGACTATTTGATTTCACAACAAGAAGGGCTTTTCAGGGGGATAATCGATATGCACATGGTCAAGCACTCTTTGTTGAGATCTGAATTTCAAGGGTGAAATGTATCTCTTGGCTTGCTTAGAAGTCTCCAGGTCTCTGTGCTCCTAGCTTGGAAGCTGTTGGGTCCTTGGATCAGCAAAGAATTCTTGATGTGTGATGCTTCCATGAGAAGTACTATTCCAATAACAGAAGGCTAACACATCTGATGGGCACACTGCCCACTGGGCCATCTTGTCTGCCAACACTCCTACATATATTAAGGTTCTTTTGTGAGATAAAGAGGTTGGACACCTGGATCCTTCCAAAAACAAAACAAAATTAAAGCTGTAATTACCTGTCTGCCCTGTGCAAGGCAATCTACCCTGCCATCCTTTTGGTTTTACTGGTGACAAACAGATGTCACCCAGAGCAATTTGGAAACCTGAGCAAAGAAAATTCAGATAAGATTCAAAAGTAGAACTTAATCCAAAAGTACAACCTACTTGCCAGACAGTGAATATAATAGGAGCTAATAGGGAACTAGAAATAAGTAAAGAGGCTCATTATAAAAACTCTACCAAGCCCCACCTTTCCAGCACTCTCTCCTCCTACCTGAGGCCGACCAGGCTGAAGCTAGTCCTGCCCTTCATGGGAATTTAAGGTGCTCTATAAACTCCTGGAATCAAATTTCAGATAAAATTTGCTGCTTCAAGTTTAACAATTAGATCTTCTGTCCGGTTCCTACAGTCAAACCATCATCTTAGGCCCCCGCTTTGAAGTCTATGTTCGATTTCCCTGTTTTGCTCATAACAGAGACCTAAAGCCAAAATTATTTCTGTGGGAAGCTCTCAGAGAAGTACTGCTACCTCTCTTGATGTGAGCTGATATTTTGAGTACCTGGAGCGCCATATAATGACTTCTTTGTCAACTCATCTCTCGATGAGATATACCCTGTATCTCTTGACATTTCACTGACATTAACAACAGAATAATCAGTTATTTCCCATTCTCTGGACGTTCTGCTGGCTATACCTAATGGCTCCATCACCTACATCTGATCCTCTCCCAATGGTCCCCCAATTCCTGGTTCAATCTTCTTCCAGATTGCCCCTTCTATTTTCAGCAACACTAAATAGTTTCCATCTTTCTGAGAGAGCTTCAGTACTCCACTCTGCCTTGCATTCCAGGGAGTTTTTTACAAGGCTATCTTGTCCATTTTCTTTTAAATTCCTTGAAAGAAGAGGCCAAACTTTATTCTCCATTCAGTTACATGGTGTTTTAAATGTTTGGTTTGTTTTTTTCCACAGTAGATACTTAATAAGTGTGTGTTGAATAATTGAATGAAAACATGAATTTGAACCTCTCCTTTCTATCAAAAGGAGGTATCCAGTTGTGTCTTCTGGTATGACCCAGAAAACTGTAAACTGTGGAATAGATGTAGCAATATAGATACACATACAGGTAGGGGGTCATTAACTTTAGCTCAAGTAAACTATGGGATGCAGGTCATTGCCAATGGCCTAGAACCTCAGCCAATTTTCTAAAGAATCATAGTAAGTTTGAAGATAATCTGTAAGGAAAGAAATGATGAGTGCTAACTTGTTCAATGAAAGGATTGAGCTAGAATAAACATTCCCAAATTGCTCTGCAAGTCACTACAGAAGCTCATATGAAGTCCATCAGGGCTGGACAGAAACAAGGAAAGGGAGAGGGTGCATGGGAAAAGAAAGTGAAGAGGAAAGGGAGAACACGATAGAAGGTTATGATCCCATTCCCACCTCAGCAGAAGCTGCTTTAATCATCTCGCTTTTAAAATGTTAGTCTGGGGCATCTGGGTGGCTCAGTGGGTTAAAACCTCTGCCTTCGGCTCAGGTCATGATCCCATGGTCCTGGGATCGAGTCCCACATCAGGCTCTCTGCTCAGCAGGGAGCCTGCTTCCTCCTTTCTCTTTGCCTGCCTCTCTGTCTACCTGTGATCTCTGTCAAATTAATTAATTAATTAATTAATAAAATAAAAAATAAAATAAAATGTTAGTCTTCCTTATAAAAGTTCTCTTGAGAACTGTGTTCTGATTCTAAAAATGCATGAAACCTACTGAGACTAATGATCATTCAGGCCTTGCAATTTAATTTTAACCACTTACAATATTTCACTTTATTTCCTTTTATTTTTGCTCCTAAAAAGGTATTTCACATAATTTTTAGAAGACTGATGTTTCATACTCATAGCAATTTAAATATGTCCGTTCTGTCTGACTGTCTCGATGAATATAGATATTAGGTACATGGTGGATACTGACTGATTAAATTTAATCTGATACTCACAGATTAAATCCGTTACATGGATCGTGCATTGCAAAATGCCAAACATGGTGTTTCAGTTCCCATGACTATGGGTAAATGGACTTGATGCTCCTTGTTGGGCATCATAAGTATTTTTATATCACAAGCCTTCAGTTCCCCTCTTTGTATGCATCTGAACCCTTTCCAGCCCCTTCAGTCTAGCAGCATTGCTAAAAGACTTGTTTCAATCTTGCCATTCTTTGGCAGAGTAGTTCGCCTAAATTACACTCCAATAAACAGCACTTCCCTAAAGATTAGTGATGTTGAGCATGTTTTCATATATCATATGGCCATGTGTATGTCTTTTGAGAAATATCTATTCTATTCAGGTCCATGGCCAGTTTTTTAATTGGGTTATTTGTTTTGCTGCTATTGATGAGTTCCTTACATATTTTGGCTATTATCAGAAAGCCAAAATTTACTGTTTGCAAATATTTTCTCCTATTCTGTGGGTGTCTCTTCACTCTGTTGATTGTTTTCTTTGCTGTGCTGAAGCTTTTTAGTTTGATGCAATCCCATTTGTCTATTTTTGCTTCTGCTTCCTGTACTTTTCAGGGTCATATTCAAGAAATCATTGCCCAGACAAATGTCATGGAGCTTTTCCCTTGTTTCTTTTTAGTAGTTTTACAGTTTCTGGTTTTAACCTTTTTGTACATTTTGAGTTAATTTTGCATATGGTGTGAAGTAGGAACCCAATTTCTTCTGCATGTGGATGTCCAGTTTTCCCAACACCATTTATTAAAGAGAATATAATTTCCCCTTTGTGTGTTCTGACCACCTCTGTGAGAAGTCAATTGAATGTTAATGTGTGGATTTATTTCTGGATTCTCTATTCTGTTTTAAAGTCTGTATGTCTCTTTTTATGCCAGTACCATACTGTTTCAATTACTGTAGCTTTGTAGTATATTCTGAAATCAAGTGGTATTATACCTTTGGCTTTGTTCTTCTTGCTCAGGATTGTCCTGGCTATCTAGTTCCACATGAATTTTAGAATTCTTTTTCATGAAAAATGCCATTGGAATTTTGAAAGGGATTGCACTGAATCTGTACATTGCTTTGAGCAGTATAGACATTGCAACAATATTAGTTTTTCCAGTCAACGAACACAGACTATCTTTTGATTTATTTGTGGCTTCAATTTCTTTCATCAATGTTCTACAGTATTCAGTGTACAGATCTTTTATTGCCTTGGTTAAATGTATTCCTAAGTATCTTTTGTTATTGGAAATTGGATTGTTTTCTTAATTTATTTTGGATAATTTATTGTTACTATATTGAAACGCAACTGATTGTGTATGTTGATTTTGTATCCTGCAACTTTACTGCATTTGTTTATTAGATGGTTTCAACTGTGAATTCTACCAAATATTTAAAGAATACCAAATTACTCCTTCCTTCTCCAAAGCTAGAAAAAGACACAACAAGAAAACTACAAGCCAATACCTCTGCTGAACATAGATGCAAAGATCCTCAACAGAATACTAGCAAACTGAATTCAACATCGAGATGACCATACATCATGAGCAAAGGGGATTTATTCCTAGGATGCAAGGATGGTTCACTATGCACAAAACAATAATTTGATACACTACATTAACAGAATGACGTATAGAAATCACAGGATCATGTCAACAGATACAGAAAATGCATCTGACAAAATCCAACTTCCTTACAGGTAAAAAAAAAAAAAAATCAACAAGTTAGTTGTGGAAGGAATATAGCTCAACATAATAAAGGCTATCTGTGACAAGCCCACAGCTAACGGGATACTCACTGGTGAAAATCTGAAAGTTTTTCCTTAATGATCCAAAACAAAACAAGTGTATCCACTCTCACCACTTCTATTCAACATAGTACTAGAAGTCCCAGCCACAGCAATTGGGCGAGAATAAAATATAAAAAGCAGAAAGGAAGAAATTCTGTTTGTTGGCAGATGACATGATCTAGTATATAGAAAAGTCTAACACCACTATCACCTAAAATCCATTAGAATAATAAATTTAGTAAAGTTGTACAACAGAAAATCAACTTTCATATTTTTAAATAACGAGTAAGAACTGCAACTGACAGAATTGATAACATTTGCTCTAAAGAGCCAAAATACAGAATGCCAAATGGTATATCCGGTGTCTGTTTGAGAGAAGAGATGGAATGGGTTGTAGGCTGTGGACTCCAGGTGACTAAGGAACATTAGGGAGTACCAGGATACCACAATAATTAAGCACTGAGGTTCTCAAAATCATGAAAAAACTGCATTCAAATTTTGCTATCACCACCTAATGGCTGTCTGTGGGCAAGTTATTAACCTCTTTGAAATAGCACTTGCCCAGAACTTGGCATTTGATAAGCACTCAACAAATGTCTATGAAATTGACCTTAACCAAAAGTAGTTGCCCCTTTCCCCATCTTCCTAAATTGTATGTCATTAGGTTCTCCCTTCAATGGGAAAATTGAAGGATTTTATAGAAGTGAAAATATTATTTGACAAGGTTAAAATATTTTGCCTTTCATTATCAGAATGCAATACTTTATGGTAAATAAAGACTTACAACAAGAATATCAGACATCTAAGAGGAAAATATATAAAAAGTAGAAAGAAACATGGAAAGCAAACTTCATTCATTCCATAATTTTTCCTAGAATGAGCCACTTCTCACATAAGGCCTCACCAAACATCCAATAAAAACTGGGTTTAAGACAAATGAAGGAGAAACAGAAGATATGTGTTTCTAAGTTTAGAAACAAACGCTTGATGTAGCTTCAGCGTTGGAGGTCATTTATAATTCTACTAGCATTTAACATTTTCCTTAACCTGTTTCTTCTCTTTAGCTCAAGGAAATACAGAATGAAAATAAAATTTAGTGAAATTTTAAAACATTGTGCTAAGGTGCCCCTTTGGATCACTACGTTTGTATCTTTAGGGTAAATGCCCAATAGTGCAATTGCTGGGTCATAGGGCAGTTCTATTTTCAACATTTTGAGGAACCTCCATGCTGTTTTCCAGAGAGGTTGCACCAGCTTGCATTCCCACCAACAGTGTAGGAGGGTTCCCCTTTCTCCGCATCCTCGCCAGCATCTGTCATTTCCTGACTTGTTGATTTTAGCCATTCTGACTGGTGTGAGGTGATATCTCATTGTGGTTTTGATTTGTATTTCCCTGATGCCGAGTGATATGGAGCACTTTTTCATGTGTCTGTTGGCCATCTGGATGTCTTCTTTGCAGAAATGTCTGCTAGCAGCAATGTCCACAATAGCCAAACTATGGAAAGAACCTAGATGTCCATCAACAGATGAATGGATCAAGAAGATGTGGTATATATACACAATGGAATACTATGCAGCCATCAAAAGAAATGAAATCTTGTCATTTGCAACAACATGGATGGAACTAGAGCGTATCATGCTTAGCGAAATAAGTCAAGCGGAGAAAGACAACTATCATATGATCTCCCTGATATGAGGAAGTGGTGATGCAACATGGGGGCTTAAGTGGGTACGAGAAGAATAAATGAAAGAAGATGGGATTGGGAGGGAGACAAACCATAAGTGACTCTTAATCTCACAAAACAAACTGAGGGTTGCTGGGGGGAGGGGGTTTGGGAGAAGGGGGTGGGATTATGGACATTGGGGAGGGTATGTGTTTTGGTGAGTGCTGTGAAGTGTGTAAACCTGGTGATTCACAGACCTGTACCCCTGGGGATAAAAATATATGTTTATAAAAAATAAAAAATTATATTAAAAAAAAAAAAAACATTGTGCTAAGTAAAAAAAAAAAAAAAAAAAAAAAACAGTCACAAAGAACATATACTGCTTGGCTGGGGTTAAGGGAAAAGGAAGTTGTGAGGTGGGGGCAGTGTATGAAAGCTAAGAGGTACAGGGTTTCTTTCTGAGGTGATGAAAAATTTTTAATTGACTATAATAATAGTACAACTCTAAATATGCTAAAAGTCATTAAATTGTATACTTTAAATGAGAGAACTGTACTGTGTATTTTATTACAATAAAACAGTTTTAAAAATACAGTTAGTTTTACTTCATGTATATTCTCTCTAGAGAAAGATTCAAAAAGTTACGGGAAATGACTCAAGTATGTTGTCTCCTATAGTATTTTTTTTATATTCTCCTTCCTCAAGCAGAGAGTTTATGTAAATGTGGAAGCAAGAAACATATCATTTGAGAAATATTCTTCCCTGCAAGCATGACACTTTCAATGCAGAAGTGAAGACAGATGTTAAGCAAATAAGCACTCAAAAATGTGAATACAGTATTATGTTGAATGATCGTGCCACAAATGAATTATTGGGCATCTCTGCCTCTTCATGCTGAATTTCCACTCCATTTATGCCTCTATGGCCACACTTGCCATATTTTGTCTTTGAGACTGTAAGTGCTTTGAGGGCAGAAACTGTGCTTTACCCAGCCCTGGATATAGTTCTCAGAACAGTGAAAGGTACATAATAGATTTTTTATATTATTGACTAAATAACCCCATTTAAAAAAAATCTACCACTACAGAGAAATACATGGACTTCGGTTGAAAACAGTGAAAAGGTCTGCCTTAAACAACTGCATTCCTCAACTAAAACAGAAAATATGTACTTCTTCATCAACAGACCACTTTTAAAAATTTTTTCTAGCTGTTACTATTGCAGGTGTCTATGACTTCTGGAATGTTCTTTTTCCTCTCCATATAAGTAGACTTAAGTCATAGCTGCTGCATTTAGAATCCAGTTTTTTTTTTCCTCAAGAGGCAAACTCAGGCAACGCTTCTCAAACTTTAATGTGCATATGAATCACGAGGGGGATCTTTTTATAAAACAAGTTCTGATTCGGTGGATATGGGTGGGGCCTGGGAATCTGTGTCTCTAAGGAGCTCCCAAGGCAATGCTGATACAGCTGGCCGGAGATCACCCTTTATATAGCAAGGCTATGGCATATGGAGTCAGCAGAGGATCTCTGATGGTGCTTTCATTACAAAGGATTCCTTTCTTTTATTAGAATATCAAAGTAGATTTGAGTCTCTAAAATAGAGTTTGGAAAATAGTGACCCAAATGTTTAATCCAGCTCCAGGATGAAAATTTCTGCCACCCTCCCCATAAAGGGCTTTTAAAATATTGCAATAAGTTAGCCACATTAAATATGGGGAAATTTCACATGAAAATCCAGAATCTTAATTTCTCCTAAAATGTCAGAAACCTTATTTTCACTGCTCCCATACTCTCACAAGACACCAAAAACATATACACTCTTATTGTCTACAGTCTCCCCTCTGGACCACTGGCATTGTGGATGTTAGGTTTTTATGTCATCAAGGACATAGAGCCTGGCTCAAAAGCCCAGTGCCCTATTAACAAGAGCAGACAAAATAATGGGATCATTTATACCCAGGTGTCGGTCATGCTAAAGATAAAACACGGGGTGCTTTTACAGAAAACTGGCTCTGAAGTTTAAATCATTGTTCCTAGAAACTTTTTCTGACACATGACATTCCCCAAGAGAAAATATTCTGAATTTCAAAAAGAAGAACAAAGTGAAACCCAGTCTTCCGAGAAACATTTAGTAACTTCCAGAAGCATCGAAATGTATTCAGATTCCTCTGGTTCATATACTCCTGGTTGGGAATCTAATTCCTCATACTCTGGGGGCTTCATTCAACTCTGTTGACTTAACCCATGGTTTCACTTTGATAAATATAAATTCCAATGTGGTCGGAATCACGATAAACAAGTTCCTTCTCATAATACTTCCTGTTTTAGGACCTTACTTAGGACCTTGTTCTTTGTTTACAGAAGGTTCTGAAACATTCTGACTGTAAGGATGTATTCTATTTCCATTTTGTGGTGGACCGTCAACCAGAGACATTCTCCATCATCCCTCCTGGTCAGCAAGAGCTTAGGACTACATTAAAAAAATATCTTCTAAAAGAAAAAAATGCAGCAATTTACTCAAATGTTCAAATTAACAGATAATGTAGTGATCCTTTACTGTGATCATTAAACAACATATACAACATATGTTACTGTATCTTTTCTCTGAAAAGGATGACATTAAATGAAAAGTATACTTATGGAATGTTTCATGTAAGGAAAATACTGACACTGTCAATCAAGGCGGTAACTGTGACTTCCAGGCAATAAATACTATTTGACTATAAACACTTGGGCATTTATTCATAACTATTGGGGACTGGATTTCCGTAAACAAAGAGAGATGAGGAAAGGATTCAAGTGCAAGTAAATTAGTTGGGAGGTAATCTCAAGAAACACTGCTGGAGATGGAAAGTAAGTAGGAAAAGGGAAGCAGTGCCTCTGATCATTAAAAGGGGAAGGGCACTAGCTCTGCAATCATGTGGGCACACACAGGTCTCAAACCAATAGGAGATGGATGAAACTCTACCCTTACACTTAAGAGAAGGGACCCCTGAAATTCGGTGTCCACCATCTGCAGGGTGCCCACAATTCACAGGCACACAACAACGTCCAAAGTCAAAGGCTTGAGGATCCCTCCCTCTGGACCACGAAACACTATAGAACACAGCAGACATTCTTATAACTAGACCTGGGCACCTTTCCCATGGAAGGAAATGGTCTTCTCAGCACAACGCAGGTGCAAGCGAAAACCTGGCCATTACTCCCAGAACCCAAGGTATACTAACAAGTACACAGGCCTAAGGCACTTGGGCTATCCAGTCTGAAGACTGTTCTCCGGGAGCGAGGGCTTAGTCAATTTAGTGCACATCTGCGAGAGTGATTTAACAAAAAAAAAAAAAAAGAAAGAAAGAAAGAAAGAAAGAAAGAAAGAAAGAAAGAAAGAAAGAAAGAAAGAAAGAAAAAAGAAAAGAAAAAGAAAGGAAAAAAGAAATAAACACACGAAAAGATATACACACACACTCACAAAAAGCCCCAAGTGCTCACCACATCCTTCTCACCAGGTGTTCCTCCAGAGGTGGAGCGGTGTCGGGAAATTGTCCCAGGAGACCATCGCTGCCTGTTCCTCTAGCCTTCCTTCCCTAAAGAACAGCCTCCGCGAGCGGCTCTCTCGACCCACGTCATGCCAGCACACTGCGATGGGGAAGCTGGCCCCTTCTCCCAAGCCACCCTATCAGGAAATGTTCCCTGAACACCAGCGGGGGGACCGGTAGCCCAAGGCTAGGGCCTGTGACTGTGGGGCTTCCAAGGAACGCCAACAGGAGCCTGCAGGTTGTGTGAGGTGGTTTCAGGTGTGTGGGGATGTAAGCGTGTGTCCTTACCGAGAAGCAGGGAGAAGATGGGCTGGGACGGGTCGAAGGTCTGGGAGGCTCTGAGAAGGGCTGCATCCAGCCCCAGGCGCGGCTGCGGGGACCACTCTTCTCGGAGGAAGCCCGATCTCGGGGGATCTCAAAAGATCTGTGGGGGCCGGCAGGGAGTCCTGGGTGCTTCCCGGGTGCCAGAGGCCCTTTGTCCTAGACTCCTCCTTTAGGAGTCTGGCTTCTACGCCCCATCAACCAAACCCTGATTCTCCTAGACCCCTTGCCTCCGACTCAGAGTCACAGTACCCCAGCAGCTCTCCAAGGGCCTGACCACGTTTGAACGAGTGAAAGGCCTGCGCCAAAGACCTCAGAGACCAAACCCCTGAAGCCAGACCCAGGAAGTGGCCTGCGCATGTGCGAGGTGCATAGCTCGTGCCTCCCAGAGGCTTAATTAAGGCCCTGGGGCAGCAATGGGAGGTGATGGCCCAGAACTCCAGGGCCCCAATCTGACATCTGCTAAAGTGCAAGGATTCGACCACCCAAACACACCTTTTGGTTCTGAAATCAGAAAATAGTGCGTCGGGCCAGCAGAAGACTTGAATGGGAACCTGCCTAATAATATACCCAGTACTGTCCACACCTGTCCACAGCTCCCCTCTTCCTGCTCAGACCTCCTAGTCTGCTGCACAGACAACACTCTACCCTGTCCTCACATGTCCCAGTGAAGAGGAAGTCCATTATGACTTTAGTAGTTCATTCTATTTCATCATCGGCCATTGCATGAACATAGTTTATGTTCCTTCAAAAGCAGAGCCTGAGATAAAGATCCCCTAAACAGGAGTAAGGAAATAAGGAGAGGGAAACATTCTTGAGGTCACTACTATGTACAATGGAGGCTTGATTTTGACACTCAGAGTAGGTGCTTAGTAAACACATGTTTAGTGGATGAACGGAATTGGCAACGCGGGTAGAAGTTCTTTGAGCTTCCCAATCCAGGTCTTTAAGTTCAGATGTCACATGATGACAAGTAAGGGGAACAGAAGGGAAAGGGAACCAAACAGAATGCATATTAGAGTGTCTTTATGGAAAGGGAAATGCAAGTGTTGAGTGGCTTTTGGTGAGCAAAGCTTCTGTCATCTGAGACAGATGTTAGCAGGTTCCAGCTTACAGGGATTTATGTCAATGAATGTCAAGATGATGAAAAGTAACAGCTACCACAGCTGCTGTTTGTTCAGCCCCCTGCTTAAAAAAGCATCTCCCTTAGGATGTTTCTCAAACATCTTAAATTTATATCCAAAACCAAATTCCTAACTTCTACCCACACTTCATATACTCTTCGCTCAGCCTGTCCCATCTTAGTGAAAGAAGAGTTCTTTGATTTCCCTCCTTCATACACATCCGTCAGTCTTACTTTCTGTTCCCTCAGATTACAGGTGAAGTCAAACCACTTCTCCCCACTGTGACCCTCAGGTCTCCATTTCAAAACACCATCATTACTAGCCTAGATTTTTGCAATAGCTTTCTGCTCTTCTCATCAGAATCATTCTATGCCACCAAGATCACTTTACTGAAAGCCTTCCCTGACCTGTAGCTTTATGATAATATCAAAGGTTCTGATTCCACCTAGCTGCTTTCCAAAGCACAAACTCTGTTTATAGTGTCACTTGTGCCTTCCTTCACTTTATTCCCGGCTTTTTGGCTTCCACTTTGCTCTGAGGTTCACCTACGAATTCTAGATTTGCACATGCCTTCTGGATGTGTTGACAGAGGCTTGTTTCCTGATGGGGATTTCTGCCATTAAATTCAGCTCATACTGATTTTCTTGGGCCACCATTCTTTAAATCCCTGACAGTAAACCAGTCCATCTTGACTTCTGTTCTCTGTATACGAACCAGAAGCCATCCAGATTAAAAAACATCCAGGCACATTCTAATTCTGCAGGGAAAAAAGCACATGAACAGCAATGAGGACCACCATAAAAGTTTTCTTGGGACACAGAGGATCAAGGGACTTGGTAATAATGCCATTCTCAACTTTAAATGGGAATTCTGGTATGTCAGGACCCAAGTGTTTGGGTCCAGCCACCAGAAATTACTAGAATTACCCATCTTTTTGAAGAAAGTTTGTAAAAGAGACTATGAGCACAAAAATTAGGAAATTAAGCATCAAAATTTAGAAAATCTTATACCTGTTCTGTATTCACGTTCTCAGGAAACTGCCATTACAACACTGCATTGTCTCAGTTGGAAGCACGTAAATAGCCTGACCTGAGATCCTGGGCTCTAAAAGCTAGCAACAGGGCATGAACTTCTACTTTTTGAAATTTCTGCATACAGGTTAACTCAAACTTAAGAAAGGAAGAACTAGGCACCTGATGGTACCCCTAGTCCAATGTATCATGGATAGCTGTGTTCCAAACTTTTCAATGACCAAGTTCTTTGTAATGACATAAGAAATTATAAATCCTTGCATATTCAAAACCATTTCTCCACTTTTTATACTCAAAATATATATAAATATGTACAAAATTCCTGAGTCAAACTTCTTTTCTTTAAAGACTTTTTAGGCTTTATTTTGCTAAATTTTACTGTAATTCTTGTGACTTATCTCTTTACTCATTATTATGTCTGAAAGGCTTATCCATTCTGCTGTAACTACAATTCATTCATTTTCATGTTCTACAGTACTCCCATCAATCAGTAGTCCAAGCTGATTTATCTGTTAACAGACATCTAAGATGTTGTTTGGTGGCCAGTACAATATGAACAATGATCCTATGAACATTCAAATTGCCTTCTGGGGTAAATGTGCAAAAGTTTCCCTAGAAGCTGTGCCTAGCAATAGAATGGCTAAGTAGTGTGCCCTATTTGGACTATATTAGATGATGCCAAACTGTTTTCCAAAGTGGGTATAAAAATTCCAACTCCTGGGACGCCTGGGTGGCTCAGTTGGTTAAGCAGCTGCCTTCGGCTCAGATCATGATCCAGGCGTCCTGGGATCCAGTCCCACATCGGGCTCCTTGCTCAGCAGGGAGCCTGCTTCTCCCTCTCCCTCTGTCTGCCATTCTGTCTGCCTGTGCTCGCTCTCTCCCTCTCTCTCTCTGATAAATAAATAAAATCTTAAAAAAAAATTTCCAACTCCTGCCAGTACTGTAGGAGAGTTCCCACTGTCCTATTTTTTTTAACCACACATCATATTATCTGATATAGGTTTGTGTATTATATGTAATCTAGTCATAACTCATGATTTTCATTATTTCCCTGGTTAATTATGAGGCTTCTTTTTGGATTTCCTCTTCTGTGAACTGCTTAATCAAGTCTTGTGCCCACTTTCCTAATCATTTGTCTTTTTTTATAAATTGACTTCTCAACATCCCTAGTATATTCTGGGTATGTTATTTATATCATATATACAACTTCCCCCACATACTGGCTAGTCTTTTGTTCTCTTTATTTTTTGGCCATTTTGCTATAGGCATATCATATGTTCTATGGTAAGTATGCACTGGCTGTCTACTTCTCTCTCCTTCTTCCTGGGAGCAGACCTGGGCTATAGTTTCCCAGACTCCCTTGCCATTAGGTGAGTCATGTGACTAAGTTCTATCCAGAGTGATGTAAATGAGAGTGATGTGTGCATCCCTCAGGCTTGACCTATAGAAACCTGCTATATGGACTTTACTGTGGTTTTATTTTTTTTATTTCTGGTGGCCATATCCTAAGTATCCTTGGAAAGCCACTTGATGAAGTAAGAAGTACAACTCTCCATTTATTCCATGTATAAGTGTGTAATGGAAAGCTGTCTTGCTGATCCAAACACCATCCCTTCACTGTTTCAAGAAAAGAAATAAACTTATCTCTTAGCAGCTAAAATTTGCATATTACACAAAATCCTACTTAATTAACTAGTATCATTTTATCTCATTTTAAAAACCCCTTCCTTAACTAGTAGTAATACAGATATTCTCCATTTATTATCTCCAAACATCAATGCCTTGCCTTTCATATTTGGATGTTCAGCCCACTCAACTGGAAATTATTTTTGTGAATGGTGCAAAGTCGAAATATTTTTCTTTCTTTTGCCAATATAGTTTTCCTAGCACAATGTATTGCAAAATCTATCATTTCACCACTGGTATGTAAGACTATCTTTGCCACATTTCAAATATCCATATACCTGTGGGTCTGTTGGAGGATTCTCTATTCTTGGTCTATTTGGTTATGCCAGGTATATGTGTATATTCCTGCACCAAATTACACTGATTTAATTTCCTTTACTTTGAACCTTGATACCTTTTTTCCCTCAAGACTGTATTATATATTCTTGGCTTTTTTGCCTCTCTGAATATGTGTCGGAATCATCTTACAAAATTCATAATTTAAATTTGACTATGATTTTTAAGACTTTCTTTTTTAGACCACTTTTGGGTCCATAATTAAGATTAGCAAATCTTAATTAAGATTAATTAGAGGATGATATAGAGATTTCCCACCACCCCCTCACACACACACACACACACGCACACACACACACACATACAGAAGCTGCTATTCTAATTAACAAGAATTGAGTTAGGAATTAATGTGGAGGCTGCTATCCTTCATATAATTCATAATTCTCAAACTTTAATGAGCACTAAAATCACTTCAAGAGCATGCTAACATGTGATTTCTGGGCCTCCCTACCCAGTATTTCTGATTCAGTGGATCTGTGGTAGGAATTTGCATTGCTAACAAGTCCCAGGTGAGGCTTACTTGCTCTTCTGGAGACTACATTTTGAGAACCACTGGGGTCAAATGCCCCATCAAACTGAATCAAAGGGAGAATTCACAACCAGGATAGACAAGAGGGGTATGTTTTACTGCTCAGGGCTTGGTTTTCATCCTCACCTGTTAGGACCAGTTCCTGCCACAGAGACAAGTGCTTAGTGAGCAGGAAAGAGATATACTTGACCCTCTTCTGTTTCCTGGAAAAGAGAAATGTTTGGCAGAATAATGTCATGCTGGCTTGATCAAAGGAAGTACAGAGGGAAAAAAAATCCAGGACACAAAGGTCAGCAAGAAACCAATCACAGGACAAGTTCTGTTTTTGATCTGATGTCATTAATGTGAATTCAGAAAAAAATCAGAGGTGAGCTTCCAACCCAAAAATTTGAGTCCAACGATGTACTAAGAGATAAGAGAAAAGGAATGGCAAGAATCGCATGACATGGGATCTCTCTCACCTGGGGTTGCTGTTAGCAAGCTGACCACTCACCTGGCAAGAGAAGTTCCTTATCTGTATTTGTTGGACATACCAAAGAAAGCTTCATGGGGAATATTGGGCTTCAGGTAATTCTTGAAGAATCAGGAGGGTTTTCCTGATCAGAGAGCTTTGGGTGTGACAGGATAGGAATATATGACTGCCAAAAAATTCATGCTCAGAAAGACCAAGGGAAACTTTAGCTGGGAAATATTTGTGGACTTCATAGGCAATAAGGCAAGAGGATTGGCTGGTATTTTGGATATAGGATATTTGGATAAAGGATATAGGATATAGGATGTTAGAATATCAAATAGGATAGTATTTTGGATAGACTTGAGACTAAAGAGCTTTGAAATTATCCTACTTTGGTAGCACTAAAAATTTTTAAATAATGAGTAAAACAACCAAAGAGAGCACCTGGGTGGCTCAGTGGGTTAAGCATTTGCCTTCAGCTCAGGTCATGATCTCAGGGTCCTAGGATCAAGGCCCGCATCGGACTCTCTGCTCAGCGGGGAACCTACTTCCCCCTCCCTCTCTCTCTCCCTGCCTCTCTGCCTACTTGTGATCTCTCTCTGTCAAATAAATAAATAAAAATCTTAAAAAAAATTTTTTGAAGACTACTCTGACAGAATTCTGTGTGCTATTAAAAGGGAAAAAAGCCTGTTAGGAGTCTACTGAAATAGCCTAGATGTAAAAGATAAGAAGGACTTGAACTCAATTTCATTTATTTCATCAAGCATTTATCAACAGAATAAACATTGACAATGGATATGGGGCACTTGCTGGATAGTGATGTCAGTGAACAGAATATCAGAAGAAACAGGCAAGACAATATATCCTAGACACCGAGTTGCATACAGAAGAAACATTTTGGGAACAACAGTTTCTGTGGGATCTTCACTTGTTTTTTTTTCTGCCAAGATTAACATTAACCAAGGAGGTCTGATTTATTTCAGAAGGTGCTCTCTTTTAAGAATGCTTTAGTAGATTTTTGCTTCTCGAATGTCTATCTCCCCTAAGAGCTCTCTGAAATTCCTGATGTGTTGCAGAATACTTCCTGGAAATATCCTGGGTGGGATATTTTTATACTTACATAAAATATATCTGTTATATGTCTTTTTATAAAATATATTTTACATATTTATATATATATTACGTATGTGTATATATATGCTTATATTTATATTTTTCCCCTGAGTTGACTGACAAAGAACCATGTGGAGCACAGAACAGAAGAGCTATAAGTCAATTTAAGGTCTCCTACCAAAATGACACATGGTATTTTTATTTGTGAGTGGCATAGAGACCCGTAGGTACATTAAGAGAATTAGAACCAGCAACTCTGTTTCAGTGATTAAGTTACAGTGTGTTGACAGGACAAATGCAGACTGAGGGACTGACAGATGGGAGCATTCTGAGCTTCAGCTAACAATCTTGGGCCAAACAATGAATTGATACCCATGTCCTGGGTTCTTAACAAGGTCCCCCATTGTATACTGGCTCGATTACTCCCAGGTTTGGGCCAATCAGATGGTAGACTGTAGCACCAGCCAAAAGGCTGGCATATGGACTGTGTAGCACTGAGTTACTGACCTGAACTCCAGAACGTTTTAATAAACTGAGTTACCCAAGGCTTGGGCAGGGAATGAACCACTTAACAGGAGATTAAATGGGTTCTTCTTACCTCCTGGTTTCCTGAAAAAGCCAAACCTAATCAAATTCCAGTGGCACTAACAGGGCCACATGGATAATTTAGGGGTAAAGAATGCTTTTATATTAAAGGCAGTGTTTCACTGTAGCATTCTATTACCTACAAACCAACATGGTTTCAATTTAAGCTTCTGTTAATCCTGACCATTCCTTTCAAGTGTTTCTTATTTAAAATAGAAATTCCACGTTGAACATTTTAATAACATTAACTGTCAAAGGCAGCTGTGATCGGTTTTCCTTTCAATCTTCTGCCAGATGTAGATATTTGTGATTATTGATGCCCTTTGTTTTCCTCCCTTTCCCTTATTAAAATCATTAGCAAAATGCAAGTCCTGGAGAAATCGCCTTTTACTGAGACGCTGCTATGAAGGAGTGAGGAAACAATACGCAGAGAAGCTGAAGGACCCCGGCATCCCCATCATCCACGGAGAGAGATGCCAAGAGGATCGCATTATTATGCTAGTGACTTAATGAGGAATTACTACTTTATGATTCCTTTCATTGTCATAGCAGATGTTTTTGCCACACAGGCCACAAAAGACAGCACAAGAAAAGTGAATGTCAGCTTACTTCCTCAAAATAAACTATATGCTAAATGTATGCATAAAGGGTATTAAAAGAAGTGAACTTCAAAGTGTCCCCAAAGAAAAGCCAATAACCAGGTGGGCCATGTTAGAAGAAACTGTATTTGATGAGAAATGAACATGCCTCCCAAAAGAAAACTTAAGGTCATCTGATTATAAAGAGAAAACCAGATATTTTCTTTTTTCTTTTTTTTAACATTTTATTTACTTATTTGACAGAGAGTGAGACAGCTACAGAGAAAACCCAAGCAGGGAGAGTGGGAAAGGGAGAAGCAGGCTCCCTGATGAGCAGAGAGCCTCACATGGGACTCGATCGCAGGACCCCAGGATCATGACCTGAGCCAAAGGAAGACACTTAATGACTGAGCCACCCAAGCGCCCCCAAAACTGGATATTTTCCAAACAGTAGGCTAGAAGGTACAACTGCTTGCAAAATTCATATTTGTGATGGACACTTAATGTAAATGAAACTGATGAAGACAAGTCTGGAGATAGCTAGTACATAGGAACCTTCAGCCTCTCTTCACTTGTACGCATGGGAGGATAAATCTAGCCAAAGAACAATTGCTCCAATTAAGGACAATGACTCTAATATCCCGCACCACACAAGGTATACTGATCTACATTTGTGATCTCATCATTGACACTCCCCTATACACTTCCTGGAAGTTCATCTCTAAACCATCACCTAATGTGACCCTGCCATTCCCACCTCATCAATGTGGACTTCATAACCCTCTCAAAAGCATGGTCCCCTTCCTCTGTCTCACCAAACTCTAGAAAACCTTCCAAGATTGCCTGGCTCAAATTCCAAAATCTTCTGTGAAGATTTCAACAATCACTGGGTTCATAGGATGCATTATTGACCAAACTCTTCACATACCAAGTAAATCACACCTTTGGGAAATTATCTATTTTTTCTTATATATATTTTGAAATATTGTTATGACTTTCATATTGGTCTTAAGTGGAGACACTGAAACCAAATATAACATGTGGACACTATGTATATCTACACAGAGGCTCAGTTTCCAAACTAGTAAATGACTTATCAACTGATTGGCGGTATAACATTATTCTCCAATCTTCTGTAGCCAAGACTAGTTATCTACTGATCCATGATACAAATATCATTGTTCCAACTAATACAAGTGGTAGTGCTCGCTTTGACAGCACATATACCAACTAATACAAGTGGTAAAACAGATTGGTTACAAGAAAAAAAAAAAAACATGCTACCAACAAATCAGAATGTCAGATCAAATCTAAGAAGACGAAATATCATTTGAATAATGTTTCATCCTGCAACTAGTCCAAAAAAGCAAATGTAAATTATATGTGTTAATAGTAGCATGAGTGAAAATGACTCAGAGATTATAGATGACTGTAAACTCACTATAAGTCAAGCAATGGCATGACTGCCAAAGTTTTTGAATCATGGATTGCATTAAAAAGGGTATGTCCAAAAACAGAGGAGATTGTCACATCCTCTTGGCCCCTACCCAATTCTATCCTGTCCATGTATAGGCTATAAAGTTTGGCTCTTTAAAAAGGAGGGGAAGCATGTCCATAATCAGTCATCATAAGAGCCATTAAGAACAGAAAGGGGAGCTTTGAGATTTTAGTTAAATGAAAAGAGACCACGGGACAACACTATCTTCAAATACTTAAAGAATAGTCATGGGAATGAAAGATTAAACTTGTTTCAACTGGTTTTATAGGAAAGAATAATAAATAATTGTAGGATACATGATAAGACAGACCTTTCATTCAAAATAAAAACTTTCATAATATAATATTAAATCACCCCCAAACTATGTGAAGCTCTTTATTGCAGGCAGTCAAGACAAAATCATATAGTAATACAGTGGGGATACTATAGAGGTCATGCAGATAGAAAAGCTCATTCATTCAACTTTGAAATTTTCCCTGTAATGATAGGAGAAAACTGTATAAGGAATTGCTGTGTTCTGAATGTGTCTCCCCCCACTCCAAAATTCATATGTTGAAGTTCCAGTCCCTAAAGATCATGGCATTACGATGGGGGGCCTTTGGGAAATGCTTAAGCCAGGAGGGTAGAGCCTTGGTGTATAGAATTACTGCCTTATAAAAAAGGCTCCAAAGAGATCTCTATCCCCTTCTGCCATATTAGGATGAAGTTGAAAGGCATCAGCTATGAACCAAGCCCTCACGTTTTGGTGAGAACAAAACTTGACCATGATGGTGCCTTGCTCTTGGACTTCCCAACCTCCAGAATTGTAAGCAATAAATTTCTGTTGTTTATAAGCCACCCAGTCTTTGGTTATTTGTTTTAGCAGCCCCAAATGAACTAAGACAAAAATAAAGTTCACTTCTTCTGACCCAACTTCTCACAGAAGCAAAGCTTCTGGGTTCCCACATTCATCAAATCTTCATTTGACAAAGATACTTCATACTAGAACAAGAATCCAGAATGGAGTAGTTGGTCAACAAGAATGTTGTTTACCCTAAAAACAGTGTTTGAGACAGCACTGTTATCATGAATTTTAAACAATTCTTTCCCCAAACATTTGCCTTAGCAAGATTATGCTTATGAATCTCAAAAATTTCTCCACAATTGCTAACAAGAAATTCACTCTCAGTGCCCTACCAAATGTGGTTCTACCAGTGAACCACATTTTGAGATGTAGTTGTCATAAAGAAACATCATTTCCAGGGGCGCCTAGGTGGCTCAGTGGGTTAAATCCTCTGTCTTTGGCTCAGGTCATGATTCCAGGGTCCTGGGATCGATCCCCACATTGGGCTCTCTGCTCAGCAGGGAGCCTGCCTCCTCCTCTCTCTCTCTGCCTACTTGTGATCTCTGTCTGTCAAATACATAAATAAAATCTTAAAAAAAAAAAAGAAAAGAAACATCATTGCCAGATTTAATTGAGGTAGTCTACCTTGATTAAGGCCATTCATGCCTACAAGCTACAGCCACTAAAGTTCATATCACCACTACAAGGGAGGTACTACTGTTACCATCTTATGCAGAAAACTGAGACACAGAAGTCATACAGTTAATGAATTCTGGAATTGGGATCTGACATAAGACTGCACAGTAACCACACTGTCAAATCCTCCTGGGAGCCACTTTCAGAGTAAGACACTAAAGGTTAATGTAAAATATTCCTCATGATGAGTATAATCTTAACCCTTGTCCACACAGCTGTTCATTATTTTTCCTTTTTTACAAATATCAATTAATGTCTTTCATCTTATCATATATGTGTCATTCTCCACAAAGTATGTCTATTTAAATATTTGTACTCTGAAGAATTTTTATTCAGATGTGGGAGTTGTTGGAAAATTAGTGATTGTTCTAAATTCTTTTAAAAAATCCCTAGAGAGATTAAGGACTTATAGAGCTATAAGATATTAAAATAATGGACATACTGGAAAGGAAGAAAAGTGAAAACTGTTGCACAAGTCACCAGTAACATTCCTAAAAACTCTAATTCGTGGGGCCACATGAAGAGACTAGTGAATCTACAGAGATAGACCTAGCGTTGGGCACAAAAGAAAGCATCTCTGGATATATCAATAAAAGTAGAAAATCATCCCAGAAAGGAAGTTGAGGAAAGCATCTATCCAACGAATAGCCAATGAACTAGAGTACTTTGCTTTCTGATCATAACCGTATTGTGTGGCCTCTTGCTTAATTTCCCTATTGCCATATCATCCTTCACTCTTCGCTAGTTGGGCTGATTTCTATACCACAAACTTCAGTTCTCAGATGAACTCAAAGACGGGAGGTAGCAAGTAAGTTCAGTATTCCTTTCCAATGGAGCTCAGAATCAAGCTACTCCCCCCAAGCAGGGGGGGTAATTCAGAACACATTATCCTAGTGATGTCCTCCTTTAATCTGCTCCCCCTACCTGGACACTCAGAGTAATATTGTTCTGAGGAGAAGTTAGCACATCTTGTTTTCCAGAGTCCATTGAAAAAGATTCATCCTCCATTTTGAGCTCATGTGCTAGGAACTCACACTGCTCTTTTCTGTCTGATCTCACAAGTGTTTCACCAAGGTCCCTAAGTATTGCTGAACATTAACCTTTTTATTTCTGTGATCCTGTCCCCGTCAGGGATATGTACTATGTTACAGACGTGCTGGAACATATTTATCCATTGGAAGCCACTGACCTATACCAGCACCAGACCCCAGACACAATGGGTGATAGAGGCCATTGGTGTTGCACTCAGAACTCTGTTACCCCAGTGCTGTGAGCTGGCTGGTAATGATTCACAATGGCCCTTTCTCCACTAAACTGCCCTTAGCCAAGAAAGAGATATCCCTAGGGATGCCTAGGATGTTAGGACCCCCGACTCCCAACAGCAGCTTATAGTCAATGATGGACTGAAGTCTTGCTCCAAAGTAGGAAAACTATGAGGTGCCTTTCATGTTCTAGAGCTCTCCACAGGCTCAGGCTGACAGGAGGCTTTAATTGAACTCATAGTTTTCTTTGGTTCCCTCTCTTGCCCTGTCCTACTTTCTTCACTTCTTCACAGATTTCTCCTCTGAGCTCCCCCTCAATAAATCCCTTATAGAAAAATCCCCATCTCAAGCTCTAGAGAACCTGATCCAAAATGCAATGCCTTGGCTGTTCGGACTTCTTCCTTTTAGGCAGGGTCATTCCTCCACATCTTTCTTGTCTCTAAAAACCCCATTCTCTTCCACTCTATACAATGCAGCCATGTTGACATTATAGTCCCCAGCCTCTCAGATGAGTAACAATGGAGGACAATGCCAAACCCCCTCCTTCTCCAGAATACTAAGTGTTATTTAAAAATTTAATTGTTTAGTATAGATGTGAGCAATAAAAATGAAAATGGGTAGGCTCACCTCAGAAGAAGAAACTGCATATTACAAAGTGAGGAGAAATGTGTTCTCATAAGGTGACATGATATTTTAATGATGGCCCTCACGATCCAGCAGTTCTGGGATGGAGCTCCACATGCTTCTCCCTCTCCCTCTGCCTGTGACTCCCCTTGCTTGTGCTTTCTCTCTCTCTTTTTCTGTCCATTAATGAATAAAGTCTTTAAAAATAAATAAATAAATATTCAGTTTCCTTACATTGAAAGAACAATTACCCTTTGAAATAACCAAAAACCAAAGCCCTTTCTATGATCCTTCTATACCGGGACACTTAGAATTAAGAAGATGGCCTATAGATAAAGTTAGCTTGTGGACATACTGCTGAGCCAGAGTAATTCATGTTACCATCCCTATAGGTTTTGCATTTGAACTTTTCTTTTCTCTTTTTTAAGATTTTATTTATTTATTTGAGAGAGAGAGAGAAGCAGACTCCCCACTGAGCAGGCAGCCCGACATGGGACTCGATCCCAGGACCCTGAGACTGCGACCTGAATCAAAAAGCAGACGCTTAACCAACCCAGCCACCCAGGTGCCCCCTAAAATTTTCTTTTAAGAGTAGATTTGATCTTTTGGCTTCAACAAAGAAGACTAAAAATACACTGCAATTTTCCTCACATCTCAAGAAGGATGACAGGAAAAAGTACACATGCATGAACACATATACACACACACAGTCATGGTCAAAAGAAGAAAGGTATAAAATAAATAATAGTAAAATATATAGTTTTTAATTGGAGTAATTCATCTGTTAACAGAAACAAGTAGATCTGCATATACTGATTTGAAATAAAATATAAAAGGCAAATTGATGGGAAAAGATAATATGAAATAAAGTATATGCTCATAAAAAAAAAAACCTCTGTGTGCATACATTTCTAAAAATGTAAAGGGTTTTATATTACAAATGTAAAAAGGGATATATACCTAACTCTTAGTACTGGCTATCTGGGTTTTTGTAAGAATGGTAGAACTATAGCAAGAAGAGGTCTTTTTAATTTATACTCTCTGAGTCATTTGAATTTGCCAAACAGGCATTTGTTGTATTTAAAATAACACTGGGGAGGGCACCTGAGTGGTTCAGTCAGTTGAGCAACCAGTCTTGGTTTGGCTCGGGTCATGATCTCACAGGTAGTGGGATCAAACCCCACATCCCCCAGCAGGAAGTCTGCTTAAAGATTCCCTCCCTTTGCCCCTTCTCTGCCTCCCTCAAATACATAAATAAGTCTTCAAAAAAAAAAAAAAAGCCATCCACATGAAAATCTGGGAAACATACTTTGGTGGAAAGAAAGATCATTGAAACTAGAAGCAAAAGACTTAAAGCATCAGTCTGTGCCCATCCCCTTATTAGCTAAGCAGTGGGTCCTTTAGCTTTTTCAGACCAGTCTCCACATTTATGAGCATTTGTATGATTCACACAGGATTGTGATCAGAAAGAAAGGATAGCATGGTGATACTATTTGAAGGCTGCAAAATACACAATGTTAGACACTAACATCTTTACTGAATTTGGGATATCTTCTCCTACTCCATAGAAACTAAGTATTTTTTTCTGTGCAGTAGGAGACACAGAACTCACAATTAGTAACTAAGGCAAGACAGAGTTCCAAGTTTCTATGAAAGATACAGAGTGGCACCTACCTGGCTTAGTCAGTAGAACATGCAACTCTTGATCTCAGGCTCCTGAGTTCAAGCCGCGTTCCAGCGCCGCGTTCCAGCCGCACCTTGGGCATGGAGCCTACTTAAAAAAAAAAAAAAAAAAAAAAAAAAAATTGATACAAAGAAAATGCCCGGTAAGCCCCTGTGGAAATTCTCAAGTTAGTCTGTTAGCAGAGACCTTGGCTTTTCTGAGATGACAATATCTACATAATTTGTAGCAGACAGTAGAAATGTGCTGGACTTCCTCAAACTGAATTCATGAGCTTTGAGCATAGGTTTCTCACAGAGGCCTTTAAGCCCATTGGCAGCACACTAGCAGATCTGAATCTGTTTTAAGCATCTTTGAATCACTGAGGCTACCCATGATAGGCACTTAGTAAATATTTGTTGAAAGGACAAAGACTAGAATCCAACAGAGAAGAGACACTAGAAAAGAGACTATTAGATGTACAATAAGGTGCCCAGGAATATTTTGCAAGTGGATAAAATTGTTGGTATTTGATAAAATATCTTTGCTTAAAGTTCTAATTAATTGTTTCAAAATTCTCATTTATTTCTTCTTCTGCCTCTCTTCTTTCAACCTATAGACCTTCTGTGTATCCTAAAGTCATCCAGAAGAATTCCAGAAAGCAAAGTAGAACAAGTACTGGTACACAATTTGTAGCATCTGTCTTATCACAGACTAGAAAAGGACCTTTACCATAAGCCCTAAAATGTCCATTACCAACCTTATTTCCCAAATATTTTCTTAATTTTTAATTTATCACAGGAAAAAAAAGTTCAAGTGAAGAATACTGCATAAACCTGCCAATGTAATTCAAGAGGAAAGGATGAATAATGGAATATTCTAAGGAGTGTGAATTAAGGAAGGAAATAGGGAAAATATTTACTTAAAGCCATCACCAAACTACCATGCACCAAACCCCGGGTGGCTGCTAAACAGAGCTCTCGTTTACTATTCAAAACTGCCTTGATAGCTTTTTTTTAAAATTTTTTATTTTTTAAATTACTTTTCAGTGTACTAGAATTCATTGTATATGTACCACACCCAGTGCTCCATGCAATACATGCCCTCCACAACACCTACCACTAGGCTGGCCCAACTTCCCACCCTCCTCCCTCTTCAAAACCCTCAGATTGTTTTTCAGAGTCCATAGTCTCTCATGGTTCCTCTCCCTCTCCAATTTCCCTCAACTCCCTTCTCCTCTCCATCTCCCCATGTCCTGATAGCTTTTTTAAGGCCCATTTTACAGGTGAGAAAAATGAGGTTTAAAGAAGTTCATTAACTTGGCCAAAGGAAAATATTTGGACCCAAGCGATGCTGACTTCCAAGTCCATCATTCTCTTTTCAGGCCGGCTACCATTCTCTAGTTGTTCTCTAGTTGTTCTACTCACTTGTGAACCCTCATTACCAGTTATAAGTGGCCCAAAATTCATATCTACATGATACCTCATAAAGTGACCTTATTTGGAAATGTAATATTTGCAGTTGTAGTCAAGTTAATTTGAGTTCAAGATCAGGGTCCTTGGATTTTGCGTTGTTGTTACTCTTTTCTGTTTGGTGATCTGATTCCAACTTATTTATCTGACTAAGTTGTTGAATGTAAGGAGGTGGCAAAAAAGAAACAAGCATTTTAATTGGACTAAAAATATCATATAAAGTTCCCTTTAAAAGAGTGCATATGTATAAATGAAAGAAGTTCTAGAAACAAATTACCTTGAAGGTACATCCCTTCGGGTAACTCCTTACATGAAGCAACAAGTGCAGACACAATCATTTTTTCTCCTAATGCCTATACTCTTCCGTTGTGTGTGTTTTCAACTATGTTTAATAAGTACGTGTTAAACACACCTAAAAATGCTTTCAAACTGATGTACTTTTTATGTGCCAAATATAATTAGGAAGATATGGTCTCCCATAGAGAAGTCACCTGCCTCCTCTTTTGGAATTCATGAATCGGTACTACTACCTTCCATACTGAAACTTACAGATATTTCCAATAAAAAAAGACTCAGTTAAAAAATTTATTTGAGGGCGCCTGGGTGGCTTAGTGGGTTAAGCCGCTGCCTTCGGCTCAGGTCATGATCTCAGGGTGCTGGGATCGAGTCCCGCATCAGGCTCTCTGCTCAGCAGGGAGCCTGCTTCCCTTCCTCTCTCTCTCTGCCTGCCTCTCTGCCTACTTGTGATCTCTCTCTGTCAAATAAATAAATAAAATCTTTAAAAAAAAAAAAAAAAAAAAAATTTATTTGAGTTCATACTGGATTAGGATGAAACCCAATTCAATGGCTGGAGTACTTTAAGAAGGGAAAACAGAAAAAAAAAAAAACAAAACAAAAAAAAAACGAAATAAAAACAGGGAGAGGGCCACTATGGAGACCAAGATTGGAGTGAGGCATCTACTAGGCAAGGAATACCAAAGATTGCTGGTAACCACCAGAAGCTTGGAAAATGCAAGGAAGGATGCCTACCTGGATCTTCAGAGGGAGATCCTGGCCCTGCTCACACCTTGACTGCAGACTTCCAGCCTCCAGAACGGTGAGAGAAAAATTCTGTTGTCTTAAGCTACCCAGTTTGGGGTATTTTATTATAGCAGTCCTAGGAAACTAGTCAAGGTGGAAAATTTATTATTTTCAAGCTTGGTAACTTCCAGTTTAAAAACTGGTCCCTTTGGAGTAAATATCCACTCAGGCTTTTGTATTCTGTCCCCCTCCCCTCACGTTATGGGAGTGTGATCTAAGTTGTCTATTGGGTGTTTAGTCTTCATATTTTTTCCGGACTCAGCTGAGAGCTCTCCTTTCCTTGGCTTCTGAATTCAACCTCTGCACTGCTATGCCTACTCAATTTTCCTAGCCTGTGGAATATGAAGGCATTTGTCAAAGATGCCAGGACATTCCCTCAACCACCCAACTCTGATGGTAACTTGGGACTAGGCAGGGAAGATCTAACCAGCTAGTGACAAGAATTAGAAAGCCCAAGAAAAATTTTCAGTGCTCAGAGTACTGTAGATATCCTCAGTGCAAATCTTACCTCCACAACCACAGCAGAGAGAGAGACAAAGGGAGCCCCTCCTGTGCATGCTCAAACCTTCAGCACCTTGCTGCATATAGCAAAAACTCCACCTTTACTCAATAGTTGAATCCATCCCTCGGTGGGTCAAGAAGGACACAGGGAAAGTGATGGGAGTCTGTATCTGTCTTGACATCAGCAATAACTACTTGTGGAAGGACCTCCAGTGTCCCTTCCTCTTTATCACAGTGCATGTACATGTGTGCATGCACACACACACACACACACACACACTCATGCTCACACTCACACATATTCAACATCACAAAATTTTTTTTCAACTACCTCTACAAAATCCACATTTTGTGTTAGTATACCTAGAATAATGACACCTTGCATTGTCTTGACTTAAATTCATTAAGCCACATCAGGATATTAGATCTTCAGTCAAATCTCTTTCATTGTTTGGGTTGCCAACACTCCCATTATGGTTTATAAGGGGTTGAAATGCATTTACTACCATGTATGACAAATGTGTATTTGGTCCAATATCAATACCCAGCAAAATGAACCTTCAATGACCAAAGAACAATTGCTTCCCTGGCTTTGAAACTTCAAACTCAACAAGATATTCCATTTAAAAAAATAGTCAAGACTAAAATTAACAACTCAGGAAATAACAGATGTTGGCAAGGATGCAGAGAAAGGGGATCCCTCCTACACTGTTGGTGGGAATGCAAGCTGCTGCAGCCACTCTGGAAAACAGTATGAAGGTTCCTCAGAAAGTTGAAAATAGAGCTATCCTACAACCCAGTAATTGCACTACTGGGTATTTACCCCGAAGATACAAAAGTAGTTAATCAAAGGGGCACATGCACCCAAATATTTATGGCAGCAATGTCCACTATAGCCAAACTATGGAAAGAACCTAGATGTCCATCAACCGATGAATGGATAAAGAAGATGTGGTGTATATACACAATGGAATAATATGCAGCCACCAGAAAAGCAAAATCTTGCCAATTGCAACGATGTGGATGGAACTAGAGGGTATTATGCTAGGCAAAATAAGTCAATCAGAGAAAGACAATTATCATATGATCTCTCTGATATGAGGAATTTGAGGGGCATGGCCGAGGGTTGTGGGGGGTAGGGAGGGAAAAAAATGAAACAAGATGGAATCAGAAGGGAGACAAACCATAAGAGACTCTTAATCTCAGGAAACAAACTGAGGGTTGCTGGGGGCTGGGGAGATAGGGATAGGGTGACTGGGTTATGGACATTGGGGAGGGTATGTGCTATGGTGAGTGCTGTGAAATGTGTAAGCCTGATGACTCACTGACCTGTACCTCTGAAGCAAATAATACATTATATGTTAATAAAATAAATAAAATAGCCAATATAATACCAAATTATAATAAAGTAAGTACCTGTATCCAATCCTAAAATAAACAGCAAGCAAACTAGAAGAGAGACAGCAAAGAGGAGAGAGGATACAGGAGTGTGCAAGGGGGGAAGGGAGGGAGAAAATGTAGAATTACAACTCAACATTCCATTCTTTAGGTATACCGTATGAAACCCCTATTTGAGGCAAGCATATTTTTGACGTGATCAAACTTTCTTCCTAGATTTTCTATCCTGGGAACATTGATAGGATAAGACAATTATTTAGTTACAATAAATTATTTCCTTCAAGATGCTTGTTCCTAGACACCACCAACAGCAATGCGAAACAGCTTTGGTATATTTGCCAGGTGATTCAACTGAAATATTGTATTGCACATGCAATTTCTTGATCTTTGCACTTACTCGTCAAAGCAAAAAATGAAATGAAATCTTTGAAATGACACTGCAAAGCCCATTTTTTTCAATCAGGGACTATCCCCAAATGGAAACAAGCTGGCTATACCACTTAACTACAATTTCATTCCAGATTTGTATCTAACCTCCCTTAAAGTTTGAAATCTTTTATGGCACAAGTTTGAAACGAGGGGAGAAGGAACTGATTGGTTCAATAAACAATAATAAGTATCTAATCCTCAAAGAAATTAGCTTCTTTTAAAATGACCAGGTTTTCTGTCAGATTTCATCTTCTTAAGTCTCCCAGGAGACAATTTAAGTAAAATAAGTCTCAAGGCCACCCTTTGTTACAGAAGTTCACTCATGTGCCCAAGGAACAATGCTGTCACAGTGGAGAATCCTGCAAACCTTAAAAGGAAATGCAACTTTCCACTAAAGATCGGAAAATGAACTCCCAGCTAATAATTTCAGGGTTAGAGACCAGAGACTTTAAGAAAGACTCTAAGAGAGACTCTCTCTTTTCTAGAGTGAGAGATTCCAATATGAACATTGCTGGGGTTTTGTTAAATTCATGAAGTCTTATATGACTTAATCTCATTAGGGTGAGCCAATGCTCCCTCAGGCTTCTCAAAGAGGCCAACCCTCAAGGAACAGTGCCCTATAAGGATCTGTAGGCCATTTTGGTCCAGGAGCCAGACATCAGGCGTACATTTCCAACTAGATTCATGGACCCAGAGATCACCTTATATGATTCATCATCTTTTGATTTTATATGTGTAGGAGACATGACATTATTTAAAGAGAAAAAGAGCCACTGGTATCCAAAGACTAAGACTCAGATATGCTTCCTGAGAAATGTTCGTCTTACTTACACAAGCTTTAAAGGAAATCAGAAAAATGCAAAAATGTAGTGAAAAGAATACAAACTTTGAGTTTAGATAGAAATGAGTAAAATACAAATTCCAGCAAATTTTTCAGTTACCAACAGGGGATTATAACACCTTAAGTGGACAGTGGGAAGGGTTAGCATTTTATGTAATGTCTGATACAAAGATAGTCTTTAATAAATGATAACTATAATTATTGTTACTATGATTATTAACAATCAAATGTATTTGGATATGTATTGAAATGAAATGTCTTGACAATTCAAATATAAATTTGAATATTTTTTCTTATCTAACTTTTCCTTTTTAAAAAAATGAGCTTTTTCCTCTTATAAAGTTATGGCAAAATAAGTTGCTAGTTATATGTATTCAACAGTGAGTCTGAATTAAGTCATATTTTATGCAGAAATGCATATAAATTGCTACTTTACAAGGTTTCACCCATGACTTTTATGATACAGATAGTTTTAGGATTCATTATGTTTCTTCTACCATATCCCATTACTGTCCTTTATTATAACTCCTGTGAAAACTTTCCTGTAGGATGATTTGATGTGATAATGTCTGCCCTTCTTTTGGTCCCAATATATTACACACAGATTAACTCATCTCTGTATTTTTCTCTTGAGGATCGGACAGTTATGATAGTACTATTTTCCTTTATACCATTATGAACTCAAATTGCTGGTCTCTCAAAATTGTGACTTGTGACTTGTGTCCCCGAAAAAGATACATTCCTAATCCTCAGTAGCCAGGAGTGTGACCATATTTGGAAAGAGGGTCTTTGCAGATCATCAAGTTAAGATGAGGTCATTAAGTTGAACTCTAATTTGATATGACTGGTGTCCTTACAAAAAGGAAAAATTTGAAAAAAGACAGAGACATGTGGATAAAGAGAACACCATATGAGGATGGTTCAGAGATCTCTGGCACTGTAAGCAAAACAAACAAACAAAAAACAGAAAAACAAAAAACAAACAAACAAAAAAAAGATTGCCAGAAAACCAGCAGAAGCTTGGAAAGAGGCATGAAACAGATTCTCTCTCAGCCTTCAGAAGATGTCAACCTTGCCTGTACCTTCACCTTGGACTTCTAGCCTCCACAACTAGGAAACAATAAATTTCTGTTGCTTAAGCCACCCAGTCTATGGGACTTTGAGTGGCAAGCAATGCTAGCAAACTAGCACAGAAGATTACCACCTAAAAGGATTCCTAATATCTTCGTGTTAATTTTTCTTATATCATTCTTAAAATTTGAAAAAAAAAATACAATCAAGAACTAGCTTATCTCTGAAAATTTGTCCATAGGCCACAAGTATCTACAGTTTCCAGTTTGAGAACCAATGTAAAACAAAACTTAATAATATTAATACCACATGTTACACACGCACCTCCCCATCTCACTGGCAATATAAGCCAAAGGCAAAAGACTTGTCTTCGAAGCTCTTTGGCATTATGCCAGATCTATACATAAAGTATTCTAAAAGGCAAAGTTCAGAGAAAAAAAATTTCTAATGATGTGCTTTTCCAAAGCGGTCACATCCATTATCCTGCAGCCCTTCCCCATGGTCCGGCAAGACCACACACTGGTTACCATTGACCAGTATAGCAATGACTTTCTGTACCATTGGAGCCTGATTTTGGTTTTATGTCTTAAAGAAAAAAAAACTTTTTTATAAACTACCAAAAGATTCAAGAAGAAAATCTGATATCCATCAGTTTGTTTCCTGCATTTAGTAGAAACCTGTTTATTTGTTTAGTTCTGGGCAGGAGATATTACTTCCTTGGATTTTTTTTTTTTTTTTTTTATATTCCAAACGCTTCGGTCTGAAGCCTTCAGGCACTACTGCATTCTGTTTAGCCTATATTTAGAACAAAGCAAACACATGTGATTCTTTAGAGCTAAGCACTTCTGCCAGTGGGCCCTGGAAAATTGCTAACCCCAAAATAAAACAATACCGCTTTCTTTAAATACTTCTGCTTACACTTACAGTGAGGAGATATTGACAGCGAGCGTCAGTTTGAGTGACTGAAAATAAACAGAAGTGAAGAAAACAGAGATTTGGGGTATTAAAGCCAGATTTATTTAGAGGAAATATATGACAAGTATCATTATTTTCTCAAATAGCAATCTCAGGGTATCTCACCCATGAAGAAAAGTTATTATGTCATTTCCATGACCTCTAAAGGCTTATTAACAGCTCTCACTGATCTGATCATACTTATATTGATTCTAAATGGAGGCCAACACAGAAAGGCAGGGAAGATAGTTTGGTTTCCCCAGAAAGAAAACCTACAGCAACAGGAAAAGACACCATAAGTTAAAGTGACCCTCTTTCTGTGAAGGTCTAACTTTACCTTAGATAAGGAACAATAGCTCAAATATTTGAGGTACATAATGGAGCAGCCTCTGTAAGAACAGCAGGAAATTCCACTGAGTGGCCTTCATGTCTCTCCTAAAGCTCAAGACCTGCCAAAATTCAAATTTAAGAACATAAGCAAGGAGTGAGATGTGCATTCTCACTTTGATGTCATTGTTGTGTGAGCTTTAGAAACTCACAAGCTTTCTGGGCCTCAGTTTCCCTACCTATAAAATGACTGCATTGGATCAAAGACTCTAAAGCACATTCTAGCATTATAATTTGGAAGGGAAATCAAATTATCTAACTCATGGTTGCCAATTAAATTTGCTATGACACTCTATTGAGTTCACACTTCCCATTCTTTCGAAGTTCAACCATCATTTTTATTATATGATTATATAATTCATATATGATTATTTAATTCATAATATGATACATATGATTATATAATTCATAATGATTTCCTCAAGACACCAAATAAAATGAAATCTTCCTCATAGCTTCATGAAGACAGAATTTTCTACACATTTAAATTCTGCTTTAAAATAGAAAAAAATCTGGAAATGTGTACACTAAATGTTAATAATGGCTATCCTGGGTAGGGAGAGTGTGGTAGTTTTTATCTCCTTCATTGTACATATCTTAATGTTCTAAAACTAATCACACTAAAGATATATTACATTTGTAATCAAGAAAAAATAAGTAGTATGTTTTAAAAGTCTGTTGTAAGAGTGCCATAAATAAATCTTTAAAAAACACAAATAAAGAAATAAACAAAAAGCAAAATCACACCCATAAAATACAGAGAACAAACTGATGGTTGCCAGAAGGGATTAGGGGTGGGGGGAATGAGCCAAACGGGTGAAGTGGAGTGAGAGATATAGGCTTCCAGCTATGAAATGACTAAGCCAAGAAAATAAACAGCAAAGCATAAGGAATATAGTCAATAATATTTTAATAGTGTTGTATGGTGACAGATGGTAGCTACATTTGTGGTGAACACAGCATAATGTATAAACTTGTCAAATAACCATGCTGTACACCTGGAACTAATGTAACATTGTGTGTCAATTACACTCAAATAAAAAAAATTTTGGAAAAAAAGAGCACCACAAATCACACCATCACTCAAATTCTCTTTCCTTAGAGCAGTTGCTATTTCGTATTTACTTTACCTATACTTCTATTAATATGACAAGTACAATAAAAGTATTATATTGCAGTTATTTTTTACATTACATATATTTGGGGGTTTTTTTTGTTTTCTTTTTAAAGATTATTTATTTACTTATTTGAGAGAACGAGCAGTTGAGTGGAGGAGCAGAGGAAGAGAGACCAGCAGAGTCTGCACAGAGCATGGAGCCTGATGCAGGGCTCAATCTCAGGACCAGAGATCATGAACTGAGCAGAAACCAAGAGTCAGACATTCCAACAACTGTGCCACTCAGGTGCCCCTAAATATATTTGTTTTCAACTCTACTGAAGTATATTTTATATATCATAAAATAAAATCCACCCATTTCAAGTGTACAATATAATGATTTTTAGTAACTTTATTGAAGTACAACCTTCACCATAAGTCGATTTTGGAACATTTCATTTCCCCTGTAAACTCCCCGTGCCCATTTACAGAAAATACCTCTTGCCCCATACACCCGAGCCTCAGACAATCACTAATCTACTTGTTGGCCCTATTATTTTGCCTTTTCTGGTCATTTTAAATAAATGGAATCATATAGCATAATGACTGTGTCTGGTTTCTTTCATTCTACATAAGGTTTTTGAAGTTCATCCTCAATGTAGCATGTGTCAACAGCCTATTCCTTTTCATTGGTAAATAATAGCCCATTGTATGGTTATGTACCATTTTGTTTATCCATTCATCTTCCAATTATCTTTTATATCCATTTTTTTTGCCCTTTTTAAAAAAAATTTTTTTTATTTTTTATAAACATATATTTTTATCCCCAGGGGTACAGGTCTGTGAATCACCTTATATCCATTTTTAATAAGTTTTTTATTTCTACTATACTGCTTTCCTTCTTCCTCTCTCAATTTTCATTATTTATCAATGTTATCACTCCTAGAATGGAATGTCAAGTAAGTCAGTTCTTTGCCAGAGCTTCTGGAGAGGAACTGAGGCCTGCCAATAGCTTGCCAGTCACATCAATGAGCTATCTTGGAGGCAGGTTTCTGGTCCCAGTTAATTCGCAGTTGACATCTTGACCACAGCTTCATGAGAGACCCTGAGCCAGAGCCACTTAGCTGAACTGCTCTCAAATTCCTGGCCCATGAAAAACATGTGAGAGAATAGATATATATTATTGTTTGAAGCCACCTAATCTTGGGATCGATCATTTGTTATGCAGCAATAGATGAAAAATTGATATGAGATGGTCTTCTGAATTCCAGAAATTAACCCAAAACTTTGTTCATGTTTTCCTATATCCCCCCCCCATCTACTTTCGGCAACTTTAT
The DNA here is from genome assembly GCF_030435805.1 of Mustela lutreola. NCBI lineage: Eukaryota > Metazoa > Chordata > Mammalia > Carnivora > Mustelidae > Mustela > Mustela lutreola. Next base: position 32,042,767 of record NC_081298.1, on the reverse strand, counting down.
GAATTTATTCCTTTAATATCTCATTGCTGTTTTAATAGGTTTGGGGAAAGAGAGGAATATTTGCATATAGTCTACCATCTTGTACCAGACCGCCGACTATTTGGTTGGAAATGATGCACATTTGTCTAAATGAAGCCTGAAAATAAACTGCTGAGGGGGAGGACTGCAATTCTCCCCATACCATAGTTGTTGACCACAATCTGTCCTTTTGTACTTGCTGACAACCTACTTTCTTGGAAAGATAAGAAAGTTTATTAAAATTCCTGGAGAAGTCAGAAAGGAACAACCATGTACACATGAAAATCACCTGGCAAACTTATCGCAAATTCAGATTTTGAGACCTACTCACAAAGATTCTTGAATGGGGCACTGTGTGTGTGCGTGTGTGTGCGTGTGTGTGTTTTAAAGGAGCATCATGGGCAATAAAAAGAACAATGGAATGGAATGGACAGTCCAGAAATAGATCAAAAATAACCATGTAACTTCAATACATCATAAAGGTGGCATCTTAAATCACAAGGGCAAAGATGAACTTTTTTTCTTAAGATTTTATTTATTTATTTGACAGAGAGAGATCACAAGTAGGCAGAAAGGCAGGCAGAGAAGGGGGGGGGAAGCAGGCTCCCCACTGAACAGAGAGCCCAATGCAGACCTTGATCTCAGGGCCCTGAGATTATGACCTGAGCCAAAGGCAGAGGCTTTAACCCACTGAGCTACCCAGGCGCCCCCCTAACCCCACAAAAGATGAACTTTTAATAAATGGTTCTGAGATAACTGGCTTGCCACTTGAGAAAAGATAAAACAATAAAATATTCACCTCACACTGTACACAAGAATAAACTACAGTTACCATCAAATGAAAGATCTAATATAAAAAAATGAGATCAAACAAGTTCTGGAAGTTTGCATGGGTGAATTCCTCTATAATATACCTGTAAGAAAAGGTTTTCTGATTATCAGATGGAATAAACAAACACCCCAGATGATACTTTTGCAGACTGTCCCTAGATGTGATGCAGAAGGACATCATATGTATATGTGGTTGAGAATATATTTTGTGTATCATGTCTACTAGATTTATATGAAAAACCATATAGAATTTTTATGATACGAATTACATACTTTATTTGTATGAATACTTGTTAGTTCAAAAAAAAAAAAAAAAAAAAAAAAAAAACAAGGCATCCCCTTGTCCATTACTTAACTCTTGTCTACATCACTTATGAAAATCCCCTAACCTCAGCTAGATGGAACACAGGACAGGGCTTATCCAATATCTACCAAGGTCAGAGATGTGACCTCCCTCTCTTTAAGTGTTTTCACTATCTCTTTGAGATTATCTCATCCCCACACCATAAATGGCTTGCTCTATATTAAAGAGGAGCTTCTGAATTCTGCCTCATAACTTAGGTTACCATTTCTTACCTCCTCTGAGAAAATGTCAGCCTCTAACAAAACATAAAACTTGTCACTTGAATTCATCAACCAGGCCAGAAAATACTGTTCCTCCAACTCCGGTCAACTCTTATTAGTAAAAGAATGTGGGGTGGCTTTGTAGCTGAGTAATATTTTCAAAGCAGTGAATTGTATAGCTTTACATTAAGAATTTAATTACAGTTTACATATGTACTAGTAACACTTGCCAGATTTCACTTGGCAAATCGGCAACAACATTAGCACTGAACTTTTCCTTAAAGGAAAGGAAATGTACTTATAAGTGTTAGGGCTCTAAAATGTTACTTAGAATCATCGGAGAATTGAATCCAGTATTTCTTTGTATATGTTCTTTATGTGAAAACCAACTGCTAAATTTCTGAAGAGCTGAATCAGCTTTGCTACCCATTGTTAACTTCTAGAAGCTTCTTTATTTGGGCCTTTCCCACTATAATGTTTAGAGAAACTTCCTGTCCTATAGAATAAAACGAATGACGTTTGCCACCATTCCAGTGGTCACTATGACAGGAGAAAGTCCCTCAAAAGCATTTGGGGCTCTAAGATAAAGCAAGTTGTGAACGGTGTGAGGTAAGGCTACAATTACATTTTCTTTTTCTTTGTGGTTAACCAAAAACCCCAGCATTATTCAGTGAATAATTCATCCTTTTCCCACTGATCTCCATTGCCATTTATATTTAGGACACTATATACATTTTTCACCATTGTTCTCACTTTTTTCTCCCAGTTTATCCTTGTACCATACCTCTCTGTCCTGTTACCTTCTGTCCGTTCTATGGAGTTCTATCATAAGTGTTAATATATTAAAGGGCCATCTTCATCCCACCCCACCACTACACCCCCACATACCTTACTTCTTCAGGAGTCTCTCAGCTATTCTTGATCATTTGCTCTCCCATATAAAATTTAGAAACAGCTTGTAAGGGTCCATTCTGTGCCTTCATTGGAAGCATGTAGCATCTACAGATCATTCTGGGAAGACCTGAACATCTTAAAAAGATTTAGTATCCCCTTCCAAGAATATGGTATTGCTCTACTTATTTCAATACTTTTCAATGCCTCTCAACAAAATTTTATAATTTTTCTTCAAAAGTTACATTAAATTTAGAATTAATCCTGATATTATAGAGAGATGATAAAGTTAAGTAGATGATAGATTAGAAAGATAAAAAGATAGAATTACTGTGATAAGAAATCACATTCTAAATTTCATTTTCTATTTTCTACAAATATGTAGAAATGCAAATTACTTTTATATATTAATTTTATATCCAACCTCTTTGTTAAGCTGTTATCAATTCTAACCATTTCCCAGTTGTTTCTTTTGTATTTTTTAATAGATATTCATATATGGCTAATGATAGATTTGTTCTACCTTTCTAATCTTTATATTATTTATTTATTTTTCTTCTGTAACTATGCTTACCCAGATTTTGCATTTGCCTAGCAAATCTGCAAAATCTGCAAAAAAGCAGATTTTGCATTTACTTACCATTTGCCTAGATTTTTTCCTATCCAAAGGACCTTACAATTTAATTATGTCATAGGTAAGCAATATATTCCTGGATTCTGTTTTTTTATACAGTCTATTATTTTTGAAATGGTTACTGATCTACTTGGGATTTGTTACTACTATCTTATTTTGTGCTTTTTGTTTTTCATACCTCTCTGTCCTGTTACCTTTTTTACTATTAATTTTCCTCATTGTATTTTTTGTCTTTTACTGTTTTTTCTTTTTTAGTTGTTCCCCAAAAAACCCTGAGTAAGGGAATTTTATGCAACACAATGTAAAGTTAAATCAATATAAAAAACAATACCCTAGAACTGAACATTCCTCTGTTGATTATGTTTCTTATTCAATATTTTACCATTGTCTTATTTTTCTAACCTATAAATTAGATATTATTTTTGTTTTTTATAGTAAATACTTATTTAGACAAAAACAGATACCATATTTTTGGCTTATAATTCCTTGCATTTCAAGAGATTCTGTTTAAGATTATTTTCTTTTTCCTGAAAAACATACCTTAGAAATTCTTTAAATGAGAATCTATAAATTAACAAATATTTTTAAAATTCCAGTCTATTTACCATACAGCATTATATTAATTTTAGATGTACAATATAGTGATTCAATGATTCAGTACATTACTCAGTACTCATGATGGTAAGTGTGCTCTTAATCTCCTTCACCTATTTCATCTATTCCCCCCAGCCACCCTCCCTCTGATAATCAGCTGTATGTTCTCTATAGTTAAGAATCTGTTTCTTGGTTTGTTTTTGTCTTTGTTTTGTTTCTTAAATTCCACATATGAGTGAAATCATAGGGTATTTGTCTTTCTCTGACTGATTTTACTTAGCATTATACCCTCTAGCTCCATCCATGTTGTTGCAAATGGCAAGATCTCATTCTTTTTATGGCTGAGTAATGTTTCAGTACAGGTGTGTGTGTGTGTGTGTGTGATCTTCTTTATCTATCAATGGACACTTGGGTTACTTCCATAATTTGATTATTATAAACAATGCTTCAAGAAACATAGGGGTGTATATATCTTTTCAAATTAGTGTTTTCATATTCTTTGAGTAAATACCCAGTAGTGGAATTACTTTGAGAAAATACCCAATAGTGAAATTACCCAGTAGTGAAATTTCACATGGTACTTCTATTTTAAATTTTTTGAGGAGCCTCCATACTGTTTTCCACAGTGGCTGCACCAGTTTGCATTCCCACCAACAGCACATAAAGTTTCCCTTTTTTACATATCCTCACCAACACTTCTTGTTTCTTGTGTTTTTTATTTTAGCATTTTGACAGGAATAAGGTGATATCTCATTGTATTTTGATTTGTATTTCACTGATGATGAGTGATGTTGAGCATCGTTTCATCTGTTGGCCATCTGCATGTTTTCTCTGGAAAAATGCCTGTTCATGTCTTCTGTCCATTTTTAATTGGATTATTTGGTTTTTTGGTGTTGAGTTGTGTAAGTTCTTTATATATTTTCAACACTAACATTTTATTAGATATGTCATTTGCAAATATCTTCTCACATTCAGTAGGTTATCTTTTAGTTTTGTTTGTTTCGCTATCCAGAAGCATTTTATTTTGATATAGTCCCAAGAGTAAGTTAATATATTTTTATGTTTATTTTTCCTTTGTCTTTGAGAGGCCAATTTAAAGGATAATGAATTTTAAGTTGACAGTTATTTTCTCTGACAAAGTTGAAGATAATGTTCAACTGTCTTCTATTTTATTGTTGCTGTCAAGAAGTCAGTTTTCAATTTTATTTTCGCTATTTCTCTTTTTCTCTGGCTGCTTTTAAAATAAAAGTTTTGTCTTTGGCCATACAGTTTTACAACAACATGTTTAAATATATCTTGCTTTTATTTATCCTGACTGAGTTTTCCTGAAATTGAAGATTCATGCTTTACATCAATTCTGGAAAGCACTTACCCATTATTTCTTTAAATATTACCTTTCCTTCATTCTTTGTGTTTTTTCCTTCCATAACTCCATTTATAAGTATGTAAGGTATTTTCTTCCTTTGTTCCTTTTTTTCTAATCTTTTACATATATAAAATGTGTTTATATTTTATATATATGTGATGTATATATATTTTCTGTTTGTGATTTCATTTCTCCATTATACTTCATTGACTTTTTTGTTTGTTTGTTTACAACAATGCATGCCTTGTTTAACAACTCCATTTCTATTTTTAATTATTATGTTTTTCAGTTGAGTTTAGTTGGAATATTTGCCTGGTCATTTTGATAGTGTCTTGCTCCTGTCCTTATTTTTTAATTATATTTTTAACACTCTCTCTTATTTACTTAAACATTGTTTTAATCTTTTCAGACTGCTATAACAAAAACACTTAAACTTCATGGCTTAAAACAACATTTTGGAGACTGGGAAGTCCAAGATCATGGCACTAGTAGATTCAGTGTCTGGTAAGGACCTGCTGCTTGGACCACTGCCTTTCATTATAACTTCACATAGTATAAGGGACCACCCAGCTTTCTGGGGCCTCTTCTATAAAGGTACTCATTCACAATCACCTCCCAATGTTCCTACCTCCTAATACCATCACCTAATGGGTAAGGCTCAACATATGAATTTTCAGAGAATGGAAAGGGAACATAGACATTCAGAGCCTATAAAACATATTAAGCACTTGTGTTATATACCGTATCTGATTATTGCCATGTTTCCAGTATTTACACATCTGATTCTATATTTGCTCTTCTCATCTCCCTCATGGTGCCTTTTCCCTTCCTGTGTTTGGTGACTTTTTGATGCAAAATTCATGAATCTTGGAACTTCATATTGGGAAGTATTTATTTGGTACACCTGGAAAAATGGCTTTTTTTTCCAGAAAATATTTGAGTTTTGTCTCACTAGTAACTTAGAAGCAATATCATTCTGAGCCCACTGTAAATTTTAAAGTTTTTATTTTAATATATATTTGACTAAGCAATACCTGGGAATTGTCTAAAACTAACATAAGACACCAGAAAACAAATCCACAAAGCTCAAAGAACATTTAGCAAGTTAATACCAACACACACACACACACACACACACTCTCAGCTAGGAAAATCATATTTAATCTTTTAAAACTCAAATAAAAATAGAAAGTCTTGAAGGTATCCAGAGAAAAAAGACACATTACCTACAGATGAATAAGATTTTTCATCTGAAACCATGCAAGAAAGAAACAATTTACACCTTTACAGTTCTAAAAGAAAAACCCTGTCAAGCCAGGATTCCATGCCCCACAAAAATATCTTTCAAAAAATAAAGAAGGAAAAGGGGGGAGGAGTCAAGATGGCGGAGAAGTAGCAGGCTGAGACTACTTCAGGTAGCATGAGATCAGCTAGATAGCTTATCTAAAGATTGCAAACACCTGCAAATCCATCGGCAGATCGAAGAGAAGAACAGCAATTCTAGAAACAGAAAAACAACCACTTTCTGAAAGGTAGGACTGGTGGAGAAGTGAATCCAAAGCGACGGGAAGATAGACCCCCGGGGGGAGGGGCCAGCTCCCGGCAAGCGGCAGAGCAACGGAGCACAAAGTCAGGACTTTTAAAAGTCTGTTCTGCTAAGGGATATCGCTCCAGAGGCTAAACCGGGCGAAGCCTATGCGGGGTCAGCGTGGCATCAGGTCCCACAGGGTGACAGAAGGTTCGGAGGTGTCTGAGTGTCGCAGAGCGTGCGGGTATTGGAATGAGAAAGCCGGCTACAGAGACAGAGCCGACAGTAAGCTCAAAGTTAGGTTTTACCTTGAACCGGTCGCAGGCTCGGTGAGCTCGGAGCACGGTCGGAGGTCAGGCAGACGGGAGTTACTGGGCACTGTTCTCTGAGGGCGCACTGAGGAGCGGAGCCCCGGGCTCTCGGCTCCTCCGGCCCCAAGACCAGGAGGCCGCCATTTGTATTCCCGTCCTCCGGAACTCTACGGAAAGCGCTCAGGCAACAAAAGCTCCTGAAAGCAAACACAAGCGGATTACTCAGCCCGGCCCCTAGTAAGGGCCGTGCAATTCCGCCTGGGGCAAAGACACTTGAGAATCACTACAACAGGCCCCTCCCCCAGAAGATCAACAAGAAATCCAGCCAAGACCAAGTTCACCTACCAAGGAGTGCGGTTTCAATAACAAGGAGAGCAGCAGAATTCCAGAGGAGGAGAAAGCAAGCACGGAACTCATGGCATTCTCCCTATGATTTTTCAGTCTTGAAGTTAATTTAATTTTTTTCTTTTTCCTTTTTTTTTCTCTTCTTCTGCTAAAATTTTTTTTAACTTTTAACCTTTTCTTGTTTAACGTTTTTAACTAGTTTATCTAATATATATATTTTTCTCTTTTTTATACTTTTCTTTATTCGTTTTCTTTTTTTAATTCTTTTCTTTTTTTTTTTTTTTCTTTCTTTCTTTTTGAACCTCTTTTTATCCCTTTTCTCCCCCCTCACGATTTGGGATCTCTTCTGATTTGGTTAAAGCATATTTTCCTGGGTTATAGCCACCCTATTAGTATTTTACTTGCTCCTTCATATACTCTTATCTGGACAAAATGAAAAGGCGGAAAAATTCACCATAAAAAAAAGAAAAAGAGGCAGTACCGAAGGCTAGGAACCTAATCAATACAGACACTGGTAATATGTCAGATCTAGAGTTCAGAATGACAATTCTCAAGGTTCTAGCTGGGTTCGAAAAAGGCATGGAAGATATCAGAGAAACCCTCTCGGGAGATATAAAAGCCCTTTCTGGAGAAATAAAAGAACCAAAATTTAACCAAGTTGAAATAAATCTATTAATAAGATGCAATAAAAAATGGAGGCTCTCACTGCTAGGATAAATGAGGCAGAAGAAAGAATTAGTGATATAGAAGACCAAATGACAGAGAATAAAGAAGCTGAGCAAAAGAGGGACAAACAGCTACTGGACCATGAGGGGATAATTCGAGAGATAAGTGACACCATAAGACGAAACAACATTAGAATAATTGGGATTCCAGAAGAAGAAGAAAGAGAGAGGGGAGCAGAAGGTATACTGGAGAGAATTATTGGGGAGAATTTCCCCAATATGGCAAAGGGAACGAGCATCAAAATTCAGGAGGTTCAGAGAACGCCCCTCAAAATCAATAAGAATAGGCCCACACCCTGTCACCTAATAGTAAAATTTACAAGTCTTAGTGACAAAGAGAAAATCCTGAAAGCAGCCTGTGAAAAGAAGTCTGTAACATACAATGGTAAAAATATTAGATTGGCAGCTGACTTATCCACAGAGACCTGGCAGGCCAGAAAGAGCTGGCATGATATATTCAGAGCACTAAACGAGAAAAACATGCAGCCAAGAATACTATATCCAGCTAGCTATCATTGAAATTAGAAGGAGAGATTAAAAGCTTCCAGGACAAACAAAAACTGAAAGAATTTGCAAATACCAAACCAGCTCTACAGGAAATATTGAAAGGGGTCCTCTAAGCAAAGAGAATAGTACAATCTACAAGTACTGATCTACAAGTGGTAGATCAGTAAGGAACAGAGACAATATACAGTAACAGTCACCTTATAGGCAATACAATGGCACTAAATTCATATCTCTCATTAGTTACCCTGATGTTAATGGGCTAAATTCCCCAATCAAAAGACACAGGGTATTGGGGCATCTGGGTGGCTCAGTGGGTTAAAGCCTCTGCCTTCGCCTCAGGTCATGATCCTGGGATCGAGCCCCACATGGGGCTCTCTGCTCAGCAGGGAGCCTGCTTCCTCCTCTCTCTCTGTCTGCCTCTCTACCTACTTGTGATCTCTGTCTGTCAAATAAATAAATAAAATCTTAAAAAAAAAAAAGACACAGGGTATCAGAATGGATAAAAAAACAAAACCCATCTATATGTTGCCTCCAAGAAACTCATTTTAAGCCCGAAGACACCTCCAGATTTAAAGTGAGGGGGTGGAAAAGAATTTACCATGCTAATGGACATCAGAAGAAAGCAGGAGTGGCAATCCTTATATCAGATCATTAGATTTTAAGCAAAAGACTATAATAAAAGATGAGGAAGGACACTATATCTTACTCAAAGGGTCTGTCCAACAAGATCTAACAATTTTAAATATCTATGCCCCCAACATGGGAGCAGCCAACTATATAGACCAATTAATAACAAAATCAAAGAAACACATCAACAATAATACAATAATAGTAGGGGACTTTAACACTCCCCTCACTGAAATGGACAGATCATCCAAGCAAAAGATCAACAAAGAAATAAAGGCCTTAAATGTCACACTGGACCAGATGGACATCACAGATATATTCAGAACATTTCATCACAAAGCAACAGAATACACATTCTTCTCTAGTGCACATGGAACATTCTCCAGAATAGATCACATCCTCGGTCCTAAATCAGGACTCAACCGGTATTAAAAGATTGGGATCATTCCCTGCATATTTTCAGACCACAATGCTCTGAAGCTAGAACTCACCCACAAGAGAAGTTTGGAAGAATCCAAATACATGGAGACTAAACAGCATCCTTCTAAAAAATGAACAGTTCAACCAGGAAATTAAAAAAGAATTGAAAAATATAATGGAAACAAATGATAATGAAAATATAACGGTTCAAAATCTGTGGAACACAACAAAGGCAGTCCTGAGAGGAAAATATATAGCAGTACAAGACTTTCTCAAGAAACAAGAAAGGTCTCAGGTACACAACCTAACCCTACACCTAAATGAGCTGGAGAAAGAACAAGAAAGAAACCCTAAGCCCAGCAGGAGAAGAGAAATCATAAAGAACAGAGCAGAAATCAATGAAATAGAAATAAACAAAAAAAAAAAAAATAGAACAAATCAATGAAACTAGGAGCTGGTTCTTTGAAAGAATTAATAAAACTGATAAACCCCTGGTCAGACTTATCAAAAGAAAAGAGAAAGGACCCAAATTAATAAAATCATGAATGAAAGAGGAGAGATCACAACTAACACTAAAGAAATACAAACTATTATAAGAACATACTATGAGCAACTCTACGCCAACAAATTTGACAATCTGGAAGACATAGATGCATTCCTAGAAACATATAAACTACCACAACTGAACCAGGAAGAAATAGAAAGCCTGAACAGACCTATAACCAGTAAGGAGATTGAAACAATCATTACAAATCTCCAAACAAACAAAAGCCTAGGGCCAGACGGCTTCCCCGGGGAATTCTACCAAACATTTAAAGAAGAACTAATTCCTATTCTCCTGAAACTGTTCCAAAAAATAGAAATGGAAGGAAAACTTCCAAACTCATTTTATGAGGCCAGCATCACCTTGATCCCAAAACCAGACAAGGATCCCATCAAAAAAGAGAGCTATAGACCGATATCCTTATGAACACAGATGCGAAAATACTCAACAAAATACTAGCCAATAGGATTCAACAGTACATTAAAAGGATTATTCACCACGACCAAGTGGGATTTATTCCAGGGCTGCAAGGTTGGTTCAACATCCGCAAATCAGTCAATGTGATACAACACATCAATAAAAGAAAGAACAAGAACCATATGATACTCTCAATAGATGCTGAAAAAGCATTTGACAAAGTATAGCATCCCTTCCTGATCAAAACTCTTCAAAGTGTAGGGATAGAGGACACATACCTCAATAACATCAAAGCCATCTATGAAAAACCCACCACAAATATCTTTCTCAATGGAGAAAAACTGAAAGCTTTTCCGCTAAGGTCAGGAACACGGCAGGGATGTCCATTATCACCACTGCTATTCAACATAGTACTAGAAGTCCTAGTCAGCAATCAGACAACAAAAGGAAATTAAAGGCATCCAAATCGGCAAAGAAGAAGTCAAATTATCACTATTCGCAGATGATATGATACTATATGTGGAAAAACCAAAAGACTGCCTTCGCTAGACTCCAAAACTGCTAGAACTTATACAGGAATTCAGTAAAGTGTCAGGATATAAAATCAATGCACAGAAATCAGTTGCATTTCTCTACACCATCAACAAGAGAGAAGAAAGAGAAATTAAGGAGTCAATCCCATTTACAATTGCACCCCAAACCATTAGATACCTAGGAATAAACCTAATCAAAGAGGCTAAGAATCTATACTCAGAAAACTATAAAGTACTCATGAAAGAAATTGAGGAAGACACAAAGAAATGGAAAAATGTTCCATGCTCCTGATTGGAAGAATAAATATTGTGAAAATGTCTATGCTACCTAAAGCAATCTACACATTTAATGCAATTCCTATCAAAGTACCATCCATCTTTTTCAAAGAAATGGAACAAATAATTCTAAAATTTATATGGAACCAGAAAAGACCTCGAATAGCCAAAGGGATATTGAAAAAGAAAGCCAAAGTTGGTGGCATTACAATTCCGGACTTCAAGCTCTATTACAAAGCTGTCATCATCAAGACAGCATGGTACTGGCACAAAAACAGACACATAGATCAATGGAACAGAATAGAGAGCCCAGAAATAGACCCTCAACTCTATGGTCAACTAATCTTCGACAAAGCAGGAAAGAATGTCCAATGGAAAAAAGACAGCCTCTTCAATAAATGGTGTTGGGAAAATTGGACAGCCCTATGCAGAAAAATGAAATTGGACCATTTCCTTACACCACACACAAAAATAGACTCAAAATGGATGAAGGACCTCAATGTGAGAAAGGAATCCATCAAAATCCTTGAGGAGAACACAGGCAGCAACCTCTTCGACCTCAGCCGAAGCAACATCTTCCTAGGAACATCGCCAAAGGCAAGGGAAGCAAGGGCAAAAATGAACTATTGGGATTTCATCAAGATCAAAAGCTCTTGCACAGCAAAGGAAACAGTTAACAAAATCAAAAGACAACTGACAGAATGGGAGAAGATATTTGCAAACGACATATCAGATAAAGGACTAGTGTCCAGAATCTATAAAGAACTTAGCAAACTCAACACCCAAAGAACAAATAATCCAATCAAGAAATGGGCAGAGGACATGAACAGACATTTCTGCAAAGAAGACATCCAGATGGCCAACAGACACATGAAAAAGTGCTCCATATCACTCGGCATCAGGGAAATACAAATCAAAACCACAATGAGATATCACCTCACACCAGTCAGAATGGCTAAAATCAACAAGTCAGGAAATGACAGATGCTGGCGAGGATGCAGAGAAAGGGGAACCCTCCTACACTGTTGGTGGGAATGCAAGCTGGTGCAACCACTCTGGAAAACAGCATGGAGGTTCCCCAAAATGTTGAAAATAGAACTGCCCTATGACCCAGCAATTGCACTACTGGGTATTTACCCTTAAGATACAAACGTAGTGATCCGAAGGGGCACGTGCACCCAAATGTTTATAGCAGCAATGTCCACAGTAGCCAAACTATGGAAAGAACCTAGATGTCCATCAACAGATGAATGGATCAAGAAGATGTGGTATATATACACAATGGAATACTATGCAGCCATCAAAAGAAATGAAATCTTGCCATTTGCGACAACATGGATGAAACTAGAGCATATCATGCTTAGCGAAATAAGTCATGCAGAGAAAGACAACTATCATATGATCTCCCTGATATGAGGAAGTGGTGATGCAACATGGGGGCTTAAGTGGGTAGGAGAAGAATCAATGAAACAAGATGGGATTGGGAGGGAGACAAACCATAATTGACTCTTAATCTCACAAAACAAACTGAGGGTTGCTGTGGGGAGGGGGGTTGGGAGGAGGGGGGTTGGGAGGAGGGGGTGGGGTTATGGACATTGAGGAGGGTATGTGCTTTGGTGAGTGCTGTGAAGTGTGTAAACCTGGCGATTCACAGACCTGTACCCTTGGGGATAAAAATATATGTTTATAAAAAATAAAAAACATGTTTAAGTAAAACACACACAAAAAAAAAAATAAAGAAGGAAAAAAACTTTTTTCAGACAAACATAAACTAAGAGAATTCACTGACATCAAAACTACTCTATAAGAAATACAATAGGGGGGTGCCTGGGTGGCTCAGTGGGTTAAGCCTCTGCCTTCGGCTCAGGTCATGGTCCCGGGGTCCTGGGATTGAGCCCCGCATCAGGATCTCTGCTCAGCAGGGAGCCTGCTTCCTCCTCTCTCTCTCTGTCTGCCTCTCTGCCTACTTGTGATCTCTGTCTGTTAAATTAAAAAAAAAAAAAAAAAAGAAATATAATAGGAAGTTCTTCAACCAGAAGGAATATATCAGTCAAGAGCCTTAATCTAAACAAAGAAAAGAAATGCATTGGAAATGGAATAATTAAAAGCAAAATAATATCTTCTTATTTGCAATTACTATAAAAGAAAACTTCCTAATGCAAAAATGGTCACAGGGTAATATGCATGAATCACACATGTGAAGGTAAAATATATGGCAGTGAATGTATGAAGAATGGGAGAAAGGAATTGGGAATATGCTGTTTTCAGGTCTTCATAGTACATGTGAAGTGGCATAACATTCTTTGAAAGTAGACTCAGATTAATTTAAAATGTGCTTTATAAGACCACAACAACCACTAAAATATGAAAAAGAAGTTATGCATAAGTTAACATAGGAGACAAAATGGAATCATTAAAAATGTTCAATTAACCCAAGAGAAAGGAAAAAAATGAGAAAAATGTAAATTATAGATTCTAATATAATTACATTGATAACCACTTTGAATGAGGATGTTCTAAACTCCCAGTTAGAAGATAGAGATTTTCAAAATGGGTACAAAATCAAGAACAAATTACATACTACTTAAAAGAAAGAATGGACCCATTCTTGCTTCTTTAGCTGTTCTTTTGTATGATCTACCCCAATAAAGATTAAAGAAGACAGAGAAATCAGATGGTTTTGCATAAGAACTTGATCCACTTGGTATTTCTTCCTAACTTCTACAATTCTTCATGTTCTGCCCAATACTGAAGGTAACAAGACAACAGAGATTCCCTAAGGGGATCTTGTCAAAAGCTAAACATAGTTAAGAAAATACTTTGATTCATATAACTCCTCTCTTCCATAATTAGCTTAGAATTCAGTAGGATATTACTAGGTATTTGTTTCATTTCCTTTCAACAGAATTTATGTCAAGATTTGTAAGGAGTTCAGATAAGACCTAAAAAAAAAAAAAAAAAAAAAAAAACCTCCTCTGCTCAAACACTAAACCCTTAGGAAAAACCTATAATAAATAGCTGATACAAGAGAAGGAAATTAACAAAGACTCACAAACTTCAAGTGAAAGAGTGAGAGGCAAACTTTTAACCACTTTTGTCACAGACAATTAAAGAATTATCTCTTCTTGGAATATAATCATAGTAATGCCTTTTTTAAATGAAGAAGATGTATTCTATCTACATTTCTTTGTCAGAAACAATAACTAGAGGCAGAAAACCTAAAACCTCACTACAGAACATGAGTTAGAGGTAATTATGGTATTAAAATTATTAAGCTCAAACTAAAGTAACATCAAATATTCCATTCAACTTAAAAACATGGGTGTGTGCATGTGCGCGTGCATGCAAGCACACGCAAAAGTAGGGGAAGGGGAACCACCAAGACTGAAGCTTCTGAGAGCGGATGGAAGGGACCAAAGTCCATTCAAGAAGGAACTAATTAGAAAAAAATAAGAGCAAACATTTATGATGTGCTATCCTGTTATACGAACTTATTTAAGGGAAGAAACTGTGTGGAAGAAATGACTACTGAGTGAAGCCCAGAGTCCCCTTTCACCATTATAATATCAATCATTCTTTATCTTAATGATTGGCTTTTATTACTCATCTACCTGCTGGGCTGTGGAAAAGTTATATTCTTCATTTGCGCCTAATGCACTCCCTGGCTTTGTTATTTTGTGTGTGAGGGGGTGGGTAGGAAAGACATGTCACCTATGTTCTGTCCCCTTGTTATTATACTCAGGTCCTTCTAAAAGAATGGAATCAGAATAACCATGAAGGCCATCTAAGCAAAACTGGTGTGAGACCTTCATTGCTCCAACCAATCCTCATAAAAACACTCGGCCTCAAGTTCTGCATCTGTTCACTAAGCCTCAAGTTCCCTTCACAAAGAGAAAGAAATACAAATGAAAAATTCAAGGATCAGTTGAGAATACTCTGGTATACAATTAGCCAATCAACCAGTAAGAATAGAAAATATCCTTCTATATTAGTCAGGCTTCAACTGCAACTATGCTGCATAACAATAATACAATAAGGCTTATAAAAATATTTCTTAAAAAATATTTCTTTTGTTTCACTCTTCTTTCTATAGTGGGACTGATACTGATCTAGTTTCTTCATTAATTGGCAGTATTTAGCTTGGGCTGCCAGTTGAATTTAAGTCTCTGCCTCATGATAAACCAGCAGCTATACAGGACAGATGACTCATGTGAGAAACCACTTAACAATGGAGTTCAAAAGTGCCATGCAAAGGTAGTTCTTTTAAAATGTCCTGTTTGCTGTGAAGTGTGTAAACCTGGTGATTCACAGACCTGTACCCCTGGGGATAAAAATATATGTTTATAAAAAATAAAAAATTAAAAAAAAAATATTTATGATACTAAGCACACATACATAATAAAAACAGCTGAAAAGATAAAATGTCCTGTTTGCTCGCTCTCTCTCTCTCTCTCTCTTTTCCTGAGTAGTTTTTCACAGATCTACTGTTTTCTCCTCAACAAAATCTTAAAACCCAACTTCTATGGCCCTCAAACTTATTTTGTCAGAAATGTATTTCTTTTGGCAGAGTTTGGAAAAACAGTGAATAAAATATAAGACTATATCACTATTCAACTATATATGTGTATACATACACAGAGAGAGAGAGAAATATTTAAGCCCTCCATTCACATAATTCAAACAGAAGCTTTTAGACAGCTTAAAGATAGAGATGACATCAAAATACATGAAGCCATTTGGGGCCACTCTGGAGCATAAGCGAATCCCTACATCACAGTGTTGACATCGCTTTACTAAAGTTTCCATTCTTAAGTTCTTTAGAGAAAAGCACCACAGTCAATTCTCAAGTATTCATATTGAGAAGAAAAGAAGTCTGGATAATCTCAAATTATAAAGAATCTAAAAGTATTTAAATTTGACAGGAAAATATGTTCTAACATTTTAATAATGTGTTTGCCAATCTTCCTAGGAATTCTATCCCATAAAAACCTCTGACATCACATGGTGAAGACCTCAGTGACTTTAAAAGTTAGCCAGAATGTTTCATACCTGCCATTACCCCTCCCTGCCCCCTTTCCTCTCTCTACCATTCCTCCCAGCAACTCACCCTGACTGGGAATAAACTGATAAAATATCTGCCATCTCTCAAATGTCCCTTGCTTAGGAGAAAGTGGGAATGGCTAAACATTTAAATTCCAAGGAATAAAAGCAAATAGATATTTGAATGTCAACAAAATTGTATTTGAACATAGCAGGTTCAATCACCTGAGTAGCTCTCTTCTTTGGTCCTCTTCCTCCCCACCCCCATCTGGATTTTTAGTTTCATCTTTTAAAAAATTAGTGACTACTTTTCTTAGGTCAACAATATTTACCAATACAGTTTATGAACTTCCTTATTCACAGCTTTTTTTTTTTTTTTAATACTTCTTCCTAGGGGCACGTGGGTAGCGTAGTTGGTTAAGCATCTGCCTTTGGCTAAGGTCATGATCCCACGGTCCTGGGATCAAGCCCTGAGTCTGGCTCTGTGCTCAGCAGGTAGTCTGTTTCTCCCTCTCTCCCTGCTCCTCCCCAATGCTCATGCTCTCTCTTATGCATGCACTCTCCTTCAAATAAATAAATAAAATCTTAAAAAAACATTTTTTTATTTCTTTTCAGTGTTCCAGAATTCATTGTTTATGCACTACACCCAGTGATCCATACAATATTTGCCCTCCTTAAAACCCACCACCAGGCTCACCCAACCTCTCCCTCTCCCCTCCAAAACCATCAGTTTGTTTCTCAGAGTCCACAGTCTCTCATGGTTTGTCTCCCCCTCCAATTTCCCCCAACTCACCTCTCCCTTTGTCCCCTGTATTATTCCTTATGCTCCACAAGTAAGTGAAACCATATGATAATTGACTCTCTCAGCTTGACTTATTTCACTCAGCATAATCTCCTCCAGTCAAGTCCATGTTGATACAAAAGTTGGGTATTCATCCTTTCTGGTGGAGGCATAATACTCCATTGTATACATGGACTGTATCTTCTTTATCCATTCGTCCGTTGAAGGGCATTTTAGTTCTTTCCACAGTTTGGCGACTGTGGCCATTGCTGCTATGAATACTGGGGTACAGATGGCCCTTCTTTTCACTACATCTGTATCTTTGGGGTAAGTACCCAGTAGTGCAATTGCAGGGTCCTAGGGCAGCTTTATATTGAATTTCTTAAGGAATCTCCACACTGTTTTCCAAAGTAGCTGCACCAATTTGCATTCCCTAGACAGTTTTTTAATTGAAGGATTGTGATTACTCTCAATAAGAGATAAACTTTCTTACTTTTTGCATATCTGGAAATGGACTCATTTAATACCCATTTAATACTCATTTAATACCCATTTAATACTCATTTATTACTCAAGTAATAGTTCAGCTTGGTATAGGATTTGTATGTTACAACTTCAATGAAGGAATGTGGTGGGTATACCCTTGGTTTATGCACATCTGGAAATGTGCTCACTTACTACCCACTTTTGAATGACAGTTTAGTTTGATATAGAATTCTAGCTTCTTTCCCTTTTCATTTTGATAATACTACTCCATGGTTTTTAAGCATCTATTTTTGAAGCTGAGGTGTCTGCTCTCTAATTGCCATCCATTGCATGTAATCTTTTTTCTGTCTGGTAACATTAACATTTTTAAATTTTCCCTTGATGCTCTGCAACTTCACTCCAATTAATCTTTCTGAATTTATTTCATTTAATCTGATCAGCACTTGGTGTTTATTTTCAATCAAAGACTCATGTCCTTCTGTCAGTATTAAAAGCATCAGCCATAATCCATTTCAGTATTTCCTTTCCACCACCACTCTCCTATATATATTAAGGGTATCTCAATCTATTATCCATGACATTTCTCTTCCAAGATTTTACTCACTTAGTCTGTGTAGTATGATGAGTGACTTCCTCAGTAATATCATCTAATTCACAAATTCTACTTTTACTGTGAATAACCAACTAGTGTTTTAATATTCAATGACTATACACTTCTTACATATACAGGATTTCTATGAGATTTTTCTCCATATCCAGCTGCCTTGATATATAGCTGACTGGTTTTGCTTCACAATTTTTGCTACTTTCTTTGAACATATTTATTATAAAGTCATTTTGTATTTTATAAGGAGTTAATTTGTGTTCTTATTTATCTTATTGGCTTTCTCTCTTGGTGTAGGTTATTCTCACATGCTTTAGCATTTTAGTTTTCGGGTTTACTTTAAGGTTGAGGGAGGGGAGGGTAACTAGTCATCAAATCCCTGACCAGAACTGATAATGTTCCTGGAGCATAGGAATTTTAGTACTAAAACCAGAAAAACCCTGGGCAAATCTAGAAGAATTGGTGATCTTAGGGTAGATTTGCTTCTCTCTCTCTGGCTATTGGTTTCAGTTTTGCCTCTGTCCAATACCCCCATGATCTGTACACCCAGAACTAAGATTTTCTTTAGCATCTGAGGACGTTATCCTACAAAATAATATATCTTCTTAACCAGTACTGGCTTAAACCAGTACTGTTTGCAGAGATGTCTCTTTCCAGCAGCTTTACAAAAATGTGAGATGTAACTAAGCATTGATCTTAGCTCTTTTGATTCTTTTTTTTTTTTTTAATGACAGAGAAACATTCCATTTTCACCTTCAGGTTGATATAAGGAGACAAATTCAATTCCCAAACTCAAATTGGTGCTACAACCATGTACTCTCAGAAGTTAAATTTGTGGCCATCCCTGCCTATCTCCAGACCAGGTACATGGTGAGCCTACCCCTTAAATCTGTTGAGTCTTTTTCCCTCTGCTTTATAGTGTGCCTACATCTTTTAAATTCATAAGTAATGTTGTCTATTATATCTTTTTCTGGAACAGAGGACAGAGTTTAAAATACAATTTCACAAAACCATTTTGTCTAAAAGTCTCTATCATAAATGTTGAATATTTAAATACCATGCCTGTAGAAAGCCTCATAGAGGCCTTCAAACCCTGCATGGCCACCAATTCCTCTCAGCATTTCCTCTGTTCCTCCTAATATGCAATGGCCATTAATATGTATGTGGAATTTATTAACTCCTGGAAACTTAGATATTCATCAACTTTAAGCAGTGCAAATGCACCTGAAATTTAGAAAGAATGTTTGGCAAGTAATGAAAACAGGTATCTCGAAGTTTACAGAAGAAATTATAGACCTATTAGCCACAGCAAAGTTTATAATGCACCAATTATAATAAACCAACATTTATTCTTCTTTATATCCTGAGCACTTAGCACAGTGCCTGTCACACATTAGGCACTCAGCACATTTTGAGTGAAGTTGTTTGAATGATAAAGAAAGATTCTTGGGTCTTTACTCAAAGCCTAATTACTTTTACTTTATAAATATTTGTAAGATGTTTGGCAGCACATCACAAATAAAAGTGAGAGAGAAGCAGAATAAAAATTTAAAGGCAGATATGGGATTCAAATAGCCTAGCACAGACACTTAAATATTAATAGATCCCAAGAGCATCACTATATTATGACATGATATAAAAACTAAAATGTATAATGATTCTCTTGATTCAGAAAGAAAAGATTAAATTACATAAGTATGTTTGGCTTAAAAAGACAGAGTAACAAAATGTAGATTCTTATAATGACTCCCATATACAATGGGTAAATTTTTTTAAAGAGGTGTTTATGCTTGAAGGTATTAAACCCTAAACTGTTTGGAACACTCAGCTGCTATGAACAATGCGCTTCTTGAAAGTTGAAAACAGTTGAAATCATTTTACATGAAATCTGTTACCCACCATTACTCCAGAATGACCAGTTCCAGAAAAGCATTTTCTTCCCATTAATAAGAGTTTAACCCCTTCAGGCAAACTACAATTATAGCCTTGGTGGTATGCGAGCCCTAAGTAACTCTTGGTCCCCTATACCTCTCTCTGAACTATGACTGTATCTTAAGGATTACAAAAACGGAGGGTTTTGCCTCTGCAGAAGTGTTTGGCTTCTCTTTTTTTCTCTTTCTTTCTTTCTTTCTTTCTTTCTTTCTTTCTTTCTTTCTTTCTTTCAACTTCACTTTCCATCATGTAATTTCTTCTGAGTTGTTTGCCCATCTCAGTGCAGCACCCCCTTCTGATTTTCAAGTGTCTTGCCTCATGGCTGCCACCATTTAACTCCTGTCCAATCTTTTTCCTATTCCTTACTGATTGTTCTGTAAGTCCTAATTAAAAGAGACACCATATGTGACATAGTTAATATGGTGGCTGGTTTATGATAGATAGACCCTGAACTTGAGCTAGGAAATTATTACAATTCTCATACCATCATTTCATGAGTGGAGATACAGGATCTGGGACATCAGTAACAATTCCATTTAGATAAAAAGTGACACGGTGAGAACATTCCAGGTCTGAATGATCCTGAGAACTCCAGACATCTTTGCCTCAACATAGCATTGCTTTTGTTCATCACCTAGTTCTACCTTCCTGGAAGTAACCAAGAGACGGTTTACTTTGGGATGATGAGAGGAAAAGCAAGCATGAACAGAGTGGGAAAAGAGACAGCAAGAAGGACTGACAGTTATAACCACAGGTAAAGAAGCTTTGATTTCAGACACGTAGAAGATACAGAAGGACTTGAATCACAAACACCCTTACCATTGTATAATGTTAAATTAATTTCGGGTATACAACATATTGATCCAACAATTCTATACACTATAAAACCATCTAAATTTGATTTTGTCTAGATGATTTGGTTTTTCATGTAAGATTTTTCTACCTTCTATACATCTCTAGAAGTTAGATTTTGTAGTCTGTGGACCCAAAGAGAACCCCAAACTAAAGAAAAAATATTAGTGGACATGTTTTTTTGTTTTGTTTTGTTTTAATTATCAGTTCTATTTCCCAGGTGGAGAAAAAAGACATTCTAGGCACGTAAAATGGTGACATTGGTGGCTTTTGACAATCACCCATAGAACTGTTTCTAAGACTCCAAAAGCTATGTGGATTCTTCTCTGAATTCTTAAAACAAAACAAAACAAAAAAGGTGCTGTTCACAGTTTGGACTTCATACCTATGAAATAGTATTCTCAAGTTACCTTAGAGTCTTAATATTTTATAAAATTTTTATCATGCTCATGTTAATAAATTGTTACTAAACATGAATGAAGTTCATTTGGGTAAATAAGATTATTTAAGTACATACTACCTATTAAAGTTCAAAAAGTAGTCCAAAGACCTCTTCAAATCAGTTGAAAAAAAAAAAAAAAAAACAAGAACAAAGGATGTGGGGAAGAATTCAGAAAAGAAGGAGAAACCCTAAAGATCAATACAAATATGAAGAATTTTCAGCCTCTCCAGAAATTAGTGAAATAGTGACACAGAAATTAAGACAATGATGAGATACTCCTTTATATTCATCAAATTAACCAACTTAAAAAGTAAGAAAGTAACCATTGCTAACAAAAAAAAAATAAGATAAAATTGGACGGGATATAAATTACTTCAATTACTTGGAAGAGTAATTTGACAGTAACTAGTACATTTGAAAATGCTCCTACCGTACAATCTATTGATCTAGATATCCACCTAAAAAAATTCTCAGAGGTATTCATAAAGAGTATGTAAAGGGTGTTTGTTATAAAACTGTTGTAATCATAAAAATTATGGAAGCAATTAATTTATCACAGGCAAATAGGTTAAGTAACTGTGGACTATTCAGAAATGGGATGCCATAGGGTCACCTGCGTGACTCAGTGGGTTAAAATCTCTGCCTTCGGCTCAGGTCATGATCTCAGGGTTCTGGGATTGAGCCCCACATCGGGCTCTCCACTCAGCAGGGAGCCTGCTTCCCGTCCCCGCCACCCCCCACCCGCCTGCCTCTCTGTCTACTTGTGATCTCTGTCAAATAAATTTTTTTTTAAATCTTAAAAAAAAAAAGAAGAAATGTGATGCTGTATATCAATCAAAATGGATGAACAGATGTACATGTACCAACATGGACACATTTCAAAAATTTTTAAATTTTTAAATTTTTAAATTTTAAATTTTAAATTAAATTTTTAAATGAAGAATGCAAGTGGTAGACAATAGCATTTATGCACATTTTAAACACATGAGATGATACTATAAATTGTGGAATCAGACACTTATAGAAAAAGTAGGAAAGCATGGATGAGAGCAGAGAACAATTTCAGGAAGGAAAAAGAAGGAAGTTACAGGATGAGTTTGGCACTATGTCTAGAGTAGGTTAGTATTTAGAAAGAAAAATATCTGAAACAAGAAAGAAATCTGCAACAAATATGTCAAAACCTATCTGTGAAATCGGGGCGGCAAATACATGATGTGCATTAGATTATTTTCTATACTTTTCTGGAGGTCTGGAACATTTAATAATTTATCATAAAAATCTGGGCAATATAAACCTGTTGTATATACCACATACTTAAAATTATAATATATAAGCAGGAAGATGTACAGAAAAAAATACATGAAAGTAGTGTATACCAAATTGCTATCAGTGAGGTAAAACAATTAAGCTTTCTCCTCTTTTCCCTGTTGCCCAAATTTTGTTTATTGTGCATATATGACATGTATCAATTTGACTGGAAATTTAACTAGGGGCTCCTGGGTGGCTCAGTTGTTCAGCATCTGCTTTTGGTTCAGGTCATGATCCCAGGGCCTGGGGATTGAGCCCCCGTATCGGCTCCATGCTCGGTGGGAAGCCTGCTTCTCCCTCTCCTACTCCCCGTGCTTGTGTTCCCTTTCTCACTGTCTCTCTCTCCCCCTGTCAAATAAATAAATAAAATCTTTAAAAATTTTTAATTAGATTTTCTTATCTTTTAAAGGAGAAATTTTGTCTTTTCAAAGAGATAAAATAAATGACTCAGACTGTTTTGAGATGACACATTAGTAATGAATGTCTTTAAATTTAGCATCGTAAATATTGAATTCAGTCGTTACAATAACTTAAATGAGTCAGTGTTTATTTGCAGTCAAGCCAACGCTTCTAAAATAGTTTTAGCTGCCATTTAAAAAAAAAAGCTACTGCAAGTTTTGGTTATCACAAATTCTTTTTTTTAAGTCATTGCATCCTTAGTTTGTCAGTTTGTAAGTAATTCCCCACGTGAAGATGTATCAGACTTAAAAAGGCTTCGTAATGACCAGTGAACAGCTAAGAACATGCATTTTATAAATAAAGTTCTATTAAAGGGATTTTTTTTAATTTTTATTTTTTATTTTATTTTTATTGTTTGTTTGTTTATTTATTTATAAGTATTTAGGGGCTTTTTTTAAATTAAATTTATTTATTTTCAGTGTAACAGTATTCATTATTTTTGCACCACACCCAGTGCTCCATGCAATCCGTGCCCTCTATAATACCCACCACCTGGTACCCCGACCTCCCACCCCCCCCACTTCAAACCCCTCAGATTGTTTTTCAGAGTCCATAGGCTCTCATGATTCACCTCCCCTTCCAATTTCCCCCAACTCCCTTCTCCTCTCTAACTCTCCATGTCCAACAAGTGTCCTGCTACATTTTTATAATGTCAGCACTAGAAGGGATGTTAGGAATTAGCTCATTTAAAAGAAAAATAAAGTGAATTAGCTCATTTTATCCTACAATCTTATAAAGGAAGAACTGACACGCAAGGAGATGAAGGGGTTAATGTCACACACTTAATGAGGGCCAGAGCCACCACACATCCTGGATGTTTGATCTTTTCATGGGACACCCTGTTCAAGCCACCAACTTGCTGGGAGTGACTTTTCATATCCCTGCAAAGTTCTAGATGATAATGCTTCTCAAAAAGCACTCAACTAGATCACATGTGAAAGCTTAGGGAAAAATAGGTGGCAGACTCTGGAGAAAGAGGGTTAATGAACATTTAAACTGAGATTCTGTCCTCCACATCTCTCCTCAGAATTAGTACTTTCAAGTTATTGTTATAGAGCAAAAAAATAACATCTGCAGGCCAAGAGGTACTTAGTCCCAACGTTACCCATCTTTCTAAATTCCCAGACATACACTTCCCCTCTTGTGAGATTGTGCCGTCCTTCCTCCCTCTCTTTCTTCCTTCTTTCCATGCTACAGACCACAAATATTTCTTGATTCTCTACTATTGTTCAGGGACACAATAAGGACCAACCTAGTCCCTACCCTCACCAGCATATCATATTGAACTCTGGTGCCCAATATGGTAGCAACTAGCCACATGTATGTGGCTATGTATGTATACTAGGCTATGTAATTTAAATTAACAAAAATTAAGTAAAATTAAAATTACAGTCCCTCAGTCACACTAGCCACATTTCTAGTACTCGAGAGACATAGGGTTGATATAGAGCATTTGCATCATTGTAAAAAGTTCTGTTTGGGGGTGCCTGGGTGGCTCAGTGGGTTAGGGCCTCTACCTTCGGCTCAGGTCATGATCCCAGGGTCCTGGGATCAAGTCCCACATAGGGTTCCCTGCCCTGGGGGTGGCGAGGGAGGAGCCTGCTTCCTCCTCTTTCTCTCTCTGCCTGCCTCTCTGCTTACTTCTGATCTCTATGTGTCAAATAAATAAATTTTTTAAAAAGTTCTGTTAGAAGAGTTGGTCTAGGAGAACGAGATAGGAAAATTAAGTGATCACAGTGCATGGTGTTAGAACTATGACAGGCAAGTTCAAGAAATGACAGGAGGACCAAAAGAGAGTTAAAGACAGTGAGGGGAATGCATCTAACTCCATCTATATTAGATATTCTGGCTGTCTCTATGGCCTTCTCCTTTTATTCTCATCCTTCCTCCTCCTTGTTATTCTGGCTGGTGGAAGCATGAAATGAAGTTCAATCCCAACTGACAAAATAAAATGCCACCTTCTCAATCCTGTCCAATCCATTTCTCAAGTCCTCTCAATGACTAAATCCGCCAGCTTAACACTTGCCCATTCAAAACAAATTACCTCCAACAAAGGTTCTAGAGGAAGCTTTTTGTCCTGTGCATGACCCCGTGGTCTCTGATGCCAAATGATCAGGTCAGGTCTGAAAAGGTAGAAGTTTATTAGGTTCTCAAGGGGTGCTTCCTTTGAGCTCCTGTAACAATACAACAATCTCTTCTGTCTGGCTATGCAGGCAATCAACTAATTATAAGATCTGTTTACTTGCTGCTTTTTAAATATTCTAATCATCCCCCAAATGTCCTCAGAGCCAAGAGTTAACTCAAACACAGGTGCAGAAGAGCTAACACAAAGGAAAAGAAATAATATACAAGATCAAGTGAGAAATCAGACCCTCTATGGTTTGCTTATGTAATGGCTGTTGTCATGTCCATAATGGACATACCAGAGACAAACATGTGACTATAGAAAATCCCTGCTAGTCAGATTGGGTTTATGGAAGCCAACTGGATAGTAAAAAGTGCATTCAAAGAATATTTTTTTTTTACAGCAAGGTGAATTATAGTCATCTCTGGACAGGCAAAGAAGGATTGATAGGCCTTTGGAGGGTATGTCTTAAATTTTTTAAAAGCTATTTTTTAAAAAAACAATAATATTTATTTAAATGACAAATCAATTATTTACTTGTAAAAGGCTTCAAAAAATGTTTTCATATCAGGAAAATTCAGTGACAGCATTCCGCCTCAGAGCAATTTTATTCATACTATTCAACTCTACAGCAAATCTTTCCCTTTCCCTCAGCTTAATTCTGGCTTGTTTCTAAAGGAACAAATTCACATTATTTTGGTTGTTGGAAGAATTATTGTTAAGACAAAGTTAGTGTTGCTCCAGATGATTATGACCTGGATATTCTCCTTCAGATCCATCGTGCCCCCTTTCCCACTGCCCTTGAAGCTGACCTCTATGAACTGCACCATCGGGCAGCTTTGCCTTCTGCTTTCCAGTGGGGTCTGACCAAAGAGAAGCACTGAACAAGCAGGAGGTATCTGGAGTGAGGGAGGAAGGGGGGGGCAGAGAACAGAGTAGAATCATGGGATGTTCCCCCAGCTCCCTCACCAGACTGAGGTTGACAGCAGTGGTTCTAGGTAGTTTCACCGTCAACATCTTTGACACAAGCATTTTCACTGCAAACAGTTTGCAGCATAACTAATTAGCTATAAGGCAGTTCTTCCATAAAAGACTGAAATAAAGAACTGGATGACAGTCTGGCTTGACGATTTGTCGGGGTCACCAACTAGCTGATGGTTTGGTTCCATTTCTCCATTGATGCAATACTCTTATTTTTATATTATACATATCTTAGCCCTCATCATGGTCTATAGAGTGGTGCAGAGCTTTGAAACCCCACTTCACACACAACTTTGGAATGTCTATCAAGAGACATGTGACAATATGCCAAGAACCAGCGTACAAGGCTTTCATACACCATGCAAAGATCAGGAACAAGGATGCATCCTAGTATCTGGAAACTGATATCTCTCCTAATGAAGGAAGAAATTTCAGCAAAAAAGAAAAAGTGCGACGCTGAACAAGGAGACAAATCAACAAGCAAAAAAAAAAAAAGTCTACTATTATCAATGACAAGACTTTCAAAACAAGTGCTTTGCCATCCACAGTAACAAATCAGTTATTCATGCAGAATGGCCCTGAATCTATACATATTTTTAAAGTATCCAAGTACTTTATATATCACAAGTCTTTTTTTATTTTGTTTTTTGAATTTTTATGTTTCATTATGTTCTTCTTAATGAATGTCAATCTTTTGGTTTTGGTCATTTTATCTTTTATAGCAAAACTGCCTTACAGCCAGTAGGTTACACAGCGAAAAAGTTTGTGGCGAAAATGTTTGCAGTGCAAAATGCTTGCAGCGAAGATGCTTACGGTAAAAAATGCCGCATGCAGGCGGTGGTTGCGTTCTTCTGAGAAAGGTCACTCATTTGATTGGGTGGCCCCTCTCCCACAACACAGCTACAGCTATGGGCCCTTCCTCGTCTGCTAACTTCTTCCCTTGCCTATTCAGATCTAGGGGTGGTAACTTCCCGATGTTAATACATCCTCTGTTGATTGTCCTCAACCTCCTGTAACTTTGTAAATACTCTTATCATTAGATGCTGATGGAAACAAGTTTTATTAATAATGTCTTCCTCCAAGATCTATCTGCTATGGGAGTGTAACTAAAGTGAGCAACCAGGCTTGGATAGGAAGAGAACCAACCTCAGGTGTCAGATTCCTTCCAGAAGCTCATAAGCTCAACCAAAATAGATGGTAACTACTCCCAGTGCCTAACAGACTTCCAAGAATGCAAAGATGATCTGTGCCTTACCCTGAGACAGTCAAGAATCAACTAAAAGAAACCAGGCACCAGTGATTTTATTTACTGTCCCTCTCCCTACTCATCTCTAGAGATGTTATTCTTCTAAGAAATCATTCTAGAGGGTTTGAGCAAATGAGTAACAGGACACTACAGCATCTCCAGAGCCCTCTCCTTCCACATGCCCCAGGCCAGAATGCAAGAGTTTCTTTCATTTTCCTGGAATCCTCTAAGCACATGCCTAAGTCAGGGCTTTTGCACTTCTCTCATAAACATGAAGGGCCCCATCGCTTTCATTTACTGCTTCATCAAAAACCAGCACAAGGAGGTGCTCCATTCATTAATCAATAAATGAACTGATGAATCAGTGAATGAATGAGAATCATGTACATTGCGTGTGAACCAGAGAAAAATTTTAACCACAATGGGCTATTCTATGTTTCCAAAGCTCTTCAACCTAATTAAGGAGGTGAAATAACTACTAAAAATAGTAATCACATGTTAACTAATTCTTACATGTTAATCACATGTTAATTTATTCTTACATGTATTCTTACATGTTTGTTATCCTCCAGCAGAATGGTCATCAATTGCAAATTATTCGACACAACAATTCAGAAATGTATAGAGGTGGACAGGTAGTGTCCTAGTTCTTGTCATGTGACCCTTGGCTTCTGAGATACCACCTCCTGCATTTGTGGTTACACACCTATAAGTGGGAGCAGCTTCCTGACATTGTTAACCTCTGAGCTGTTTCAACTTCCTGTCAGCATTTTCAGTTCTTCCAACACCTTTGTAATTGGTTTCCATATCCAATTTCTCCATTTAACAATCAGGTATGAAAGTTTCTTCACTGGACGCTGACAGAAATTTTTCTTAGATTGGTGATTCTGTGACTTCCTTTAACATTCATGGTATAGTAGTATAGACACTGAACTGGGAATCAAAAACTATAAATTCTATTAAGCTACTCAAAATTCCCCCAGCCTCTTCCTTCTTCTCAATTTCAAAGCCATGTCTACCTATTTGTTACAGCAGATTCTGGTACCAAAATGTTTCTCAGTTTCCTATTGCTTCTGTAATAAATGACCACAAATGTAGTGGCTGAAGCAAATGCATGCTTAATATCATATAATTCTTAAGGAGGGAAGTCTGAAATGGGTTTCTGTTGGAGGTCACGGCATGGCTGGAGTCGAGGACCAAACCAGGCCCTGACTTGTGTCTCCTTCAAAGTCCGGACACCTTGACAAGGTTAAGGACGGGAAAGTTGAGTGCACTGAGAAAGGGTCTGTGCTATGTGTTGTGCGCTCGCCTACGCAACTTCCCACACACTCTCCCTGCAGTAGGGAAAAATGGGGCCAGAGTCCTGAGTTCTTAGTTAATCCTTGTTGTTCTGTACCTCCCATGATGCACTCCCTGGTTGATTGTCTTGCTAATGGCTTTAGCAGAAATTACCTGGGCTCACGAGGTTTGCTTGTAGTTAATGTAAACTTGTTACAGGAACTTGCGGTCATCTGACTAGGTACTGATGTAATGCTCCTCCTATTCTGGTTTACCTTATAAATACTTGTAAGACGTGGAATAAATTTGGCACTGTTGGACATCCTCTTCAATGTCCCTCCTGCCACCATCTCTTTGTCTCTTAACTTTTTTCCATCATCCTCTTAGCCCCCATGGTTACCCTGGTCGATTCGTCGCACTGGCCGCAACAGGTTTCAGTGGGATAAAATCTAGGTGTTAGCAGGACTCCATTTCTTTCCGGAGGCTCTAAGAAAGAATTCATTTTCTTGCTTTCGCCACCTTCTAGAGGCTTTCCACCATCCTTGGTTCATGCCCCTAATGAGTCCTTCCCAAATTGCATCTGTGACGCTGACACCACTGTCACCTCTCCTTCTGACTTTAATTCTCTTCCTTCTTCTTTCAGTTATAAAGACCCTTGTGATTATATTGGACACACTTA
The DNA here is from genome assembly GCF_030435805.1 of Mustela lutreola. NCBI lineage: Eukaryota > Metazoa > Chordata > Mammalia > Carnivora > Mustelidae > Mustela > Mustela lutreola. The sequence goes on along the minus strand of NC_081298.1, from coordinate 32,013,423 downwards.
GATAATCTAGGATTATCTCCCCAAGTCAAGGTCCACAACTTAATCACCTTGCAAAAGTCAATTTTTCCATGTACAGTAATAGCCCCTCACAGGGATTAAGATGTGGACATCCTTGGGAGAAGGGGCCATTACTCTAATACATCCTTAACCTGGGATCGGCCCCTAATCAATTACCCACATGAATCAGTACATAAATACTCCAGTTCCTTACTCCCAGAAGGGATAACTTTGAGGTGCATGTCTTACCCTGGCCTCAGAGCTGTCCAGACAGATTAAACCTCAGTTCAGTGCAATAGTGAACTGTTTAATCTATTGGTTGCCTCCTTTATTTTTTTGATTCCCCAGCTGAGGTTTCCTGGGACCATTGCCCAAATAAACTACTTGCAAAAGACCCTTGTCCCAGAGTCTTCTTTTGGGAGAACCCAAACTAAGACATTATGTGCTTTGGACCTACTTTTCCTCTGTATCTCATTCCTTGGGGAAAGAGCTATAGTATCATCTCCCCTGATTTTCTCCCACGGAACATATATGAACAAGAAAGAAAGAACACTTGTGAAAATGTTTTGGAAAAATCTTCCAACAACGGTGTGCAGATATAGGATATCTTCATTTAAATCTAGCCAGCTTTTTTTTTCTTGATATAGGGAATTGGCAAACTTTGGTCCGTGCTTCTAGAGCAGTAATTCTCCACTGGGGCTCTTTTGGCCATTGAGGACATTTGGAAATGTCAGAAGACATTTTTGATTGTCACAACTCTGGGGGGCAGGGAGTTACTGGCCTTTGCTGGGTAGAGGTCAAGGTCAAGGATGCTACATATCCTACAATGCAGAGGACAACCCCTCATGAGGAAGAATCATTCAGTCTAAATGTCACTATTTTTTTTAAAAAGATTTTGTTTACTTATCTGACAGACAGAGATCATAATAGGGAGGGAGGCAGGTAGAGAGAGAGGGAGAAGCAGACTCCCTGCTGAGCAGAGATCCCGATGTGGGGCTTGATCCCAGGACCCTAAGATCATGACCTGAACTGAAGGCAGAGGCTTAACCCACTGAGCCACCCAGCTGCCCCTAAATGTCACTATTGCTACTGTTGGGAAACCTTGCTTTTAAGTCAGAAGATCAAACTAATTTATGTCATTATTAGGTGTGTAAACAACAGAATTATTCTTCTACCTCCTCAAAGTTTATGAATACTCACCTCATTCTCTGGGATTTAATTTTACTCCAATCATTGGCAAGAGAAGCCATTATGTAAATAATCTAAGGCCGCTGTTCATAGATACATTTTCTGCTGGAATTTGGTTCATGATTTTTTGTCACAGAACCATACAAACCCCACTGCAGAAGAATCTTGAAGCCATTCTAAATACATCATCAAAGTCACTGTTGTATTATAAATAGAAGACAATTCCCCACCTCAACCAGGTTCTGCCTTACCAAACAGAATAGTACAAACCTGAACCTACCTAAAATATGCCCTTTCCCTTTGTCCCCAAACCATTTAATTCTAATAAAACACAAAAACATTAAATCTGAGACGTGAATTACCAGAACACACCCGCGTGTGCTTACAGGTCTTGTTTTGCCTTGTTCTTTTCATACCCCATCTTCATCTTCCTTCTTCTTTCTCTTCTCTACATTCATTTAGCTTCTTCATCTTCCCCATTATCCTTCTCAGCCTCACCATCTTTTCATCTTATCTGCCCTCTTCTCCTTGTCCTTCTTCCTTTCCTGTCTGTCCTACCCGTTTTCAACGTTGCTCTTGTCCTCAGAACTAAAAATCTTCTGAGTTAACTGAGAGGCACTCGCAGGATTTAACTGCCTTTCCCAGCTACTCTGTAAACATAAACTTGAGCCATCTGGGGTTTTTAATGTTTCCTGTAAAGCCTGTCACTGCATCAGTCGCCTGTTTTGACTGACTGCACAAGAAGTCCTTGTAAGCTAATATTTCCCTAGGGCACTTCAGTCACTTATTTAATTGTTTTCTTCCTCACCAATGTCTTTTACTCAATAATAGACTGATTTCTTTTTCTTAAGCCAAATTCCCCCCTAATTGTTCACATGTTCCTTTAAACTTAGTCATACCATGCCTTCACAATTTAGAATTATAGAAATCTTAACAAAGGAAGGATCTCCTATTTAAAGAAAGTTGTCTAAAAACCAGAGGATGGAATAACCTCTAGAAGGTTACCATCATGTCAAAGAACTCAGAAAATACTTTTTTAAAAAAGCACACCAGGTAAAGAACAAAGAGGACCTTGACTTTGATTTTCTTTGACATTCCTCTTGCTTTTACAGAGAACTATTGGTTTTGTTTTACTTATTCATTTAGGAGATCATCTTGGAATTATTTTAAATGTAGGTAAGAGGTCTAAGTAATTTCTCTTTAAAAGTCAACATTTAGGGGTGGCTCAGTGGGTTAAAGTCTCTGCCTTCGGCTCAGGTCATGATCCCAGGGTCCTGGGATCGAGCCCTACATCGGGCTCTCTGCTCGGCAGGGAGCCTGCTTACCCCTCTCTCTCTGCCTGCCTCTCTGCCTATTTTTGACCTCTCTCTCTGAATAAAATCTTAAAAAAAAAAAAGTCAACATTTAAATGCTCTTGACCTTGCAAGACTAATGTGAAAACAGTTCAAAAGTTTAGTGTCAAAATACCCCATAACTGCAGTCACAGGCCAGCAGAAATTATGTGTTTTGATCTACATGTAGAAACGTAATTACAATAATAGGACACTTACAATTACAGTAACAGCAATGCTGATTTATTAACTGTGTGCTCTATGTCATGCATCATGCTATTCAGATGGTTTCTCTACCTGTCACAACGTTTTCTTCTCCTCATCTCCTCCATTTTCCAATTTTTTTAAAATTTATTTATTTGTTTGACAGATAGAGATCACAGGTAGGCAGAGAGAGAGAGAGAGAGAGGAGGAAGCAGGTTCCCTGCTGAGCAGAGAGCCCGATGTGGGGCTCGATCCCAGGACCCTGGGACCATGACCTGAGCCGAAGGCAGAGGCTTTAACCCACTGAGCCACCCAGGTGCCCCCATTTTCCAATTTTTATCTTCTTTATCTCTTCCTACCTCCTCTTCCCTACATTTATTGTACTTCTTTATTGCCTTTATCTTCTTCTTCATGATCAATAGTTTTCTGATATTGAAACCAAGGCTTTGGCACTTGGAAAGAGCTCATCTGGGATTCTGCAAATTGTAGGTGGAAGGGTTGCTTCCAAACCAGCTCTCTCTGATTCCAAAATCTATAAGCTTTTTATAAGCATGCTTTTAAAGAATCACCCACTTTACTTTGCTCTCTTTACCTTTGCTAACTTCACTTAGTTGACTTCAGGAATTCATGTAATAAATGGGATACACTTCTCTTCCTAATACACACACACCCACAACTCTCCCTGCTTCAGATGGTTTGATTGGGATAGTCCCAACTCTAGTTAAGGTATTTGAATTGCCCAAGACAGATCCATGCAGCCTGCAAAAACTGAGCCTAAACTTGATCCCAAATGTATATCTTCCATTGACAGAAGCCCTGGATAAGATGCTGGGTGTGAGATTCACTATGATCTGCAACAGGGATTAATAACTAATGCACTCTTTAAATTATCTGAAACTCTCCACCCATATATTGTAATATATCTCTGTATCTCTAAAACCTAATGACCATAAAACTATAAAACATATTTTACTTTTGGTTAAAAAGTCTTCTCTATTTTGGGCATAGATTTTTTCACATGTTTCTATGTGAGTAATCCATATTCTAAGGGGGTGTTCTGTTCAAACTAAGTACTTTTTTTGAACCCCTATGAAAAAGCTACTTCTTATAGAAATAAAATACCTCTCTGATATACAAGCATTGAACCCTCCAGCCTATCTCTTTGCGGCGACCGTGAGTTCTGAGAAGCTGCAAGAAAGATCAGGGAGTATTTAAGACAGTGACATGATTCCACTCCCTTTAAGTGGATCTGGACTGACCACCAAAGTGAATTCCTTGAAGCAGCTGATAGAAAGAATTTCAGCTGACAATGAAAGTTAACACAGAAAAGGGGGGGGAGGGTTCTTTTAAGTAAGTGGCGGGGGTGGGGAGGGGACCTCTTTGAAATAATGAAGCTCAACTACAATAAACAGGACCAGGAAGCAGCGCCAGGAGTACAGTCACTTCGCAAAGATTTCATTTGTCCTTCTTCAAAGAAGGTTTCTGGTCCACACTGAGTTCTGATCCCCAACTAATACAATACACTACTGACTGAAAAACGAATGGTTACCCCTGACTGTGCCAATAGAAAGACCTGACATATGAAGCGGAGAGGAGTATACAATGAAACCAGTGGGAAAAAACTCACATAGAATACCCTACAATTTCATCTCTCCCCATCACTCAAACACACCCAAATGACAGGAAGTAAAAGTCTTTTCACTTCTAAAAACTTAATTTTACTTCATAAATGATCAAACTTTCTATGGAGGTATATAGGACAATGAGCTTTCAGAGTAAAAGTTCCTAGTTTTGCCATCACCATAAATAACAGGCTTTTTTAAGCAAACCAAACCAAGATGGGTTTGATTTATTTCCTTTCTTCCTGTTTCCATCACATCTTTTCATATTTTTCCTTAAGAAATATAGAATAAGAAACTCTGATCCATTGAAGTTAGCTTATATAATTAATGCCCGTGCTCCAGAATATAGACAAACTAGACAGAGGTTGTCAACAGCAGCATCATTTAGTCAATGGCTTTGTATCCTCTCTCTCCTGGTCCTTGTGTGTTCACAAAGACAGCCTGTCCACAGTCCACTCAGTTCAGTTAGTTTCTCCATGTGAACCCCCAAATACATTAAAATGAAGAAGTTACTTCTGTTACTCTATTATAGTAAGAGAGACTTCATCATTATCACATTCTAAAGAAGGGAAAGCACTAGCACCTGAAAACTGAAGTTCCATTGCAGGGCTCTACTCTCAGGGTTCTACTCTCAGCTCTTCTCCCTGGGGAGGCTTCATGTAAGCCTCATTTAGAAAATCAGCTACTCCCTATCTTGGAGGACTCTATGAAACTAAGCAAGATTAAAGTGCTTGGGAAGGGCACCTGGATGGCTCAGTCATTGGGCATCTGACTTTGGCTCAGGTCATGATCCTGGGGACCTGGGATCAAGTCCAACATTGGGCTTCCTGCTTGGTGGGGAGCCTGCTTCTCCCTCTCCCACTCTCCCTGCTTGTGCTCCCTCTCTCTGTCAAAATAAATAAATAAATAAAATCTTTTAAAAATAAATAAATAAAAAATAAAGTGCTTGGGGAGCTAGGTAGATATTCATGGATGAAAGAACCCAACAAATGTTCTCTTTTAAGTTTGAAACACATATTGAGCATATTCTTCCTTCTTATTAAAAAAAAATGAGGATCATTTAAGGTTTAAATAAAATCCCCCCCCCCTTTTTAAAATAAAACTCGGAGGGCCAGATTCAAGAAGATCATATTAACAATGAAATTTATGGGTTAAAGCCTCTGCCTTCAGCTCGGGTCATGATCCCAGGGTCCTGGGATCGAGCCCCGCATCAGGCTCTCTGCTCTGTAGGGAGTCTGCTTCCTCCTCTCTCTCTTTCTCTCTCTGCCTGCCTCTCTGCCTACTTGTGATCTCTGTCTGTCAAATAAATAAAATCTTTGAAAAAAAGAAAAAAAATGAGATTTATGACTGACTTCTTAACAGAAATGATGGGAGCCAGAAGACAGTGGAACAAATTATTTGAAGTACTAAAAGAAAACTCCAAGCCTCAAATTATATATGCAAAGAAAATATCCTACAAAAGTGAAGGCAAAATGGATATATTTCCAGACAACCAAAACCAGAGTCACCAGTAGCCTTGCACTAAGAGAAGTACTACCATTGTTTAAGTAGGAGGAAAATAATCCCAGACAGAAACAGAGCAGCAATGGAAATTGTAAATGTGTGGGTAAATATAACTAATATTAATTTTGTTAACGTTACCGATATTATGTGCAAAACAGTAATATCTTGTGGCATCATTTCACTGAAATGAATGAAAACTGGTTGCACATTTTGCATTCCCATGTAAGAGAGTTCCAGTCCTTCTCAGTACCCATAAGAATTTGGTTTTGTCATTTTTGTTTTTTAATTTTAGCCAAAGAATGTGAAGCAATACCTCATTGAGGTTTTAATTTATATTTTCTTAATGACTAATAACATTGAGTACCTTTTCATGTGCTTATTTCCATCCATGTATTTTCTGACATATGTCTGTTCAAAACATTTTTCCATTTTTAAATTGAGTTGTTTATTTTCTTATTGTTGAGTGGTGAAAGTACTTTATATTCTAGGTACAAGATCTTTGTGAGATATGTATTTTTTTAAAGATTTTATTTATTTATTTGACAGACAGAGATCACAAGTAGGCAGAGAGGCAGGCAGAGAGAGAGGCAGAAGCAGGCTCCCTGCAGAGCAGAGAGCCCGATGTGGGACTTGATCCCAGGACCCTGAGATCATGACCTGAGTCGAAAGCAGCGGCTTAACCCACTGAGCCAACCAGGTGCCCTGTGAGATATGTATTTTGCAAGAGAAATAAAAACATATGTCTATACAAATGCCTCTATGGAATGTTCATAGTGGTTTTATTCATAACACCAAAAACTTTACATAATGTCCATCAGTCAGTGAATAGATAAACAGACTGTAATGAATCCACGCAATGGAATACTCCTCAATCATAAAAAGGAATGAACTACTGATACATGCAGCAAAATCCATAAATTTCAAAAGCACTACACCATGTAAAAGAAGTCATTCATAAAATTATTTTTAAAGATTTTATTTATTTGACAGAGAGAGTGATCACAAGTAGGCAGAGAGGCAGGCAGAAAGAGAGGGGGAATCAGGCTCCCTGTTGAGCAGACAGCCTGATGCAGGGCTCCCAGAACCCTGAGATCATGACCTGAGCCAAAGGCAGAGGCTTTAACCCACTGAGCCACCCAGGTGCCCCCAAAAATGCTTTTTTTAACTGTATGATTCCATCTAGATGACACTCTGAAATACTTAAGATATTGAAAACAAACATTACATCATTGTTTGCCAAGGGCTGGGGTGAGACTGTTGATCATAAAGACACACAAGGAACTATTTAGGGTACTTGTGGTGATAGCAATATTCTATATCTTGATTGTGGTAGTAAATGATTGTCTTTATCAAACACATAGAGCTGTATATATAAAAAGTGTGAATTTTACTCATGTGAAGTATATTCTAATAAATATGACATAAAAAAAGAAAAACATAAAATGTGAAAGTGATAAATGTTCTGGAAAGGGGTAGAACTATGAATTTATATAACATATATTTCATATTAAGTTTATATTAAACACTGATAAATCATGGGTGTATATTGCAAACTTCCAGATAACTATATTACTGAAAGAAATTAAATGCCCAAATAAAGGGAAGAACAGATCTTGTTCATAGATTGGAAGACTCAATATCATAAGATATAAATTCCCTCCAAATGATCTATAATCAGTACAATTCCAATCATAATTTGCAACAGGTTTTTCATGGTAATGAAATGATACGCTCATTCTCTAACAGAGAAGAAAAAAGATCAAGAATACCCAAAGAAATCCTAAAGAAAAACAAAGTTGGATGACTTTCCCAACTGGATATCATGTAGATGATAGACATGAATGTGTAAGGTAAAACAGTCTAGTTTCCAGAAGATACTAGTGAGTATCTTTATTCCCTTGGAATGGGCAGAAAAAGCTCAAGTAGTAAGGTTAAATATTGGTAAACTGGAATTCATTTGAATTAAGAACCTGCATCACCAAAAGATAACACTAAAACACGAAAAGGAAAGACATTGAGTGGACTCTTCAATAAGGACTCTTCAATAATACAAAAAGAACTCCTACCAATCAACAAGGAAAAGAGATAATATCATTTCTAAAATGGACAATAGACTTGAATAGACATTTTATAAAAGAGAATATCCAAATAACCAATAGTCATATAAAGATTTGCTAGGCATCACTGATCAGATAAATGACCTATAGTCATATAAAGATTTGCTAGGCATCACTGATCAGATAAGTGCAAATTAAAGCCATAGCAAGATGTTATTGAACAACCACTACATAATTAAAATCACCCAATGCTGTGAGAGTATGGAACAGCAGGAACCCTCACACACTGTAGGAAGAATTGTAAACCGGAATGACAACTTTGGAAAACTCTATAGCTTATTTATTAAAAGTAAAATGTGCATATTCTATGATCCAAAAATTCTATTCCTCAACATAAAGGAGTACTATGTCTAACAAAAGATATATTACAAGAATGTTAATAGCCCAAAATTGGAAACAACTCAGACATTTACCAGCAGTAGAATGGATAAATTGTGTTGTTTTGATGTAATGGAGTAGTACACAGCAATGAAAAGTATGAACAACTGAAACATGTAACATCATGGATTAATTTCACAAACATGATCAAAGTCAAACACAAAATGATATGTACAGTATAGTTCCATTTATATGAAGTTCAAAATGAAGAAAAACTAATCCATGTGGATGGATGTCAGAATAGTGTGATGGGGCACAAGGAAACAGGGATGTAGCAGTGCTTCTTACACAGATAATGGATATTGTTTTCATGGTAATGCCCACTATGGGGAAATTTATGAGGACATATGCTTAGGATTTATAATCTTTTCTGTATGTATCTTATATTTCAAAAATAATGAGTTTACCAGGAAGGGCTCCTGAGGGGCTCAGTCAGTAAAGTGTTTGCCTTCAGCTCAGGTCATGATCTCAGGGTCCTGGGATTGAGCCCTCACATGGGGCTCTCTGCTTAGTGGGAAGCCTATTTCTCCCTCTCCCTCTGCCCACTGCTCCCCCTGCATGTGCTTGCTCTCTCTAATAAATATATAATATCTTCAAAAAATAAGTTTACCAGGGAAGGAACTACTATGGCTTTCTGGAAGATAAATTAAAGTGTGGGATGATCACTGGCCAAACCAGGTTCCTCTTGAAGGGACACAATTAGGGTTCCAAATAATACTTATCTAAGCAACATTTTGTTTTTTGTAAGGGAAATCCTTTTCCCTACATTAAGTATTGTGTGTGGCAACCTCATAAACTGTCTGCTCACATGGTGAGGGACTTTAATTAGTATATATCACACAGTACTATTTCACAAAGGGATTACAACTCCTTTTTTTTTTTTTAAGATTTTATTTATTTATTTAACACAGAGAGAGAGAGATCGCAAGTAGGCAGAACAGCAGGCAGAGAGGAAGGGAAGCAGGCTCCCTGCTGAGCAGAGAGCCCGATGTGGGGCTCAATCCCAGGAACCTGAGATCATGACCTGAGCTGAAGGCAAAGGCTTAACCCACTGAGCCACCCATGCGCCCCAGGGATTAAAACTCTCTAAGAGATGTTTATTTTATCAGAGAAATCTCTACCCATAGAATAATGGTTTACTGACAGTTTCTGAAATTGACTTCACAGATTTTCAAACTTGTTTCTTTTCCTCTTTACCCTTATTTACTAAAATCTCCTTACCTTGTTTACTAGAATTCCCACCTAGGAGAGAAGTACAAGTGAAGAAACAGTCACCCCTTCTGTAATTCAGGATCTTCATAGTTAGTACTTCCTTTCGGCTCTTAATACATTTCTTAGAGATTACACAAATTCAAGGAATTGCACATTTTTTGTTCAGATATTAAATCACCTACAGTTTTCCTTTGATGTGTGTCTAGAGGACCTTTCGTGACATAACACTATTGAAAAGGCTAACTGGTTGTCATTTTGAGATAACAGGAGTCTCATAATATTGACTGTTTTCCTCCATCTACCAGATCCAGTCCTCCTGGAGCCAGGAAATTCATCCCAGCATATTCTGAAGAGCAGATAAATCCACTGACCAAAAATCCATACTTAGAATATAGTCAACTCCAAAGCTGAAGGGAGATCCAAGTTTCACAATTTCTAGAGTTTCCCATTACTTCCAATTATACAGAACTCCTACCTCCTTTTTACTTTGTAAATGCAAAACTGACAGTCTTCTTCTGCCTATTGCACATTTACTAGAATCATAAAACCATAAACCACAAACACACACACACACACAAACACACACACACAACTTGTGGTAAGTGGGCTAATACACATATTATTGAACATCTTGAAGTGTTTCAACTAGGAAAAATAAAAATACATAGATATTACTGGGTCAATCATAAAGAGAAGTAGAGAACTGAGAAAGCCAAGAAAAGATTCATTGAGCAATATCTTCGAATACTTTATGTATTGAATGAATCGAGGCCATCCCAAGAACATGAAACAATTAAGGCTCACCCACTGACCATCTCTGATGTGAGGGACTCTTACTCCAGCAAATGTTTACTAAGTGCATGCCACACATCCTGGGTGGATTGGGAAACCAATATGGTACCAGAGTTCATTGTAAATATGGCATGTAGAATGGAATCTACTTGAATGAAGAATACAAACTTCAGCATCTTCCAAAACCCAAGTATAAACATGGCACCAGATCAAACCTAGGCTCTGCAGGTTTATCTGCTGGATCTCTGATGTCTAATTTCTGGATTGTCATGGATTATAGCTTCTTCCTGAAGATTCCAAGACTATAGATAAGCCCAAGTGTAAGTCCAACCTAATTAGCTGCAGTGGTTATAGTCAGTTAACAGACCTCAATGATCGGGTGGATAAAACTTAGGCACATTACCTTTGCACCACACCTTCTCTTTTATCCTTGGTGTGCATAAATTACTCTGGAGCTCCAGGGGGGATTCTGTGCAAACAGGGCATTCTCATGGCTATTGAGCTAGTTTTCCTTTTTGCCACCTCTTAATCCAGGATTTCCTGTTATGGTTATTACAGGTATCAGAAGCATGAACTCCAACTCCAATTTCTGAGTGTTTCTTTATACCAAGCCACCAAGCACATATATATCTACATATCGCTGTGAGAATACCAGTAAAGAAACAGAAGGAAAAAAAACAGCAAATGATAGTGTAAGAAGCTAAGAATCAGGACAGCTATTATTCTTGTTTTTTCATTTGTTTTATTTTAATTTTGCTAGCTGGTTTTTAATGTTAGTTAGCCATGCTCTTTGACTTTTGGATGTTTGGCTATGACTAAAGATTGACTTGTGTCTCACTTACTTCTAAAAATACCTTCTTACAGATCAGTAATGTGCATCTAACACTAAACCAATAGGCAATGCCTCCCCAAACCAGCTCCTGAGGCTGAGCCTCAGGATGTTCCAGTCAAATGATTCACCCAACTGGACCTAGGACAGGACAAAAAGTGAACCCCACAGTGGTTTGCACCTGTTTCCATGGCTCACAAGTCAGTTCTTAAATGGACTGTGGCAATCTCTAAAGAATCCAAATGCTGGGTCCCCTGGGTGGCTCAGTGGGTTAAGCCTCCACCTTAGGCTCAGGTCATGATCCCAGGATCCTGGGATGCCTTCAGCTCAGGTCATGATCTCAGGGTCCTGGGATCGAGCCCCATATCAGGCTCTCTGCTCAGTGGGGAGCCTGCTTCCCTTCCTCTCTTTCTCTCTGCCTGCCTCTCTGCCTACTTGTGATCTCTGTCTGTCAAATAAATAAACAAAATCTTTTTTAAAAATCCATATGCATACTTTATAAACAGAACTCACTAAAAAACAAACAAAAAAAAAATTGGCCACGGAAAGACTTGTTGCATTCACTGAAGTCAGAAGTTCCTAATTTCATAGGGATCATGTCACCTTTGAAAATTCATGGAAAGCTATTGACTCTTCAGCCTCCAAACTACATGTACAATCTTGCATAGAGCTTTAAGGAATTTTTATATTATGAATATCAACCACGAATCCACTCAAAGTCCATGGGCTCCCCCATTAAAAACCTCTGATTTAACCCACCAGGAATTGGAGGTCTAAAATGACTAAGTAGCTTCTCTAAGGGGACAGAGTAATGGGAGCAGAATCAGGGCTAGAACATAGTATCTTGGGTCCATCTACCACTGACACCATTGCCCCAGAATAAGGACAAATCTAAATGAAAAAAAAACAAAAACACGGTTATTCTATCTATAACACAGTTATAGACAGGTTGGGCCTGCTTGAAACATGTATTAGTTAGGAAGTTGTGGGGAGAAATGGTCTTGAATATAAATGAAAGACGGTCAGATTTACCATTTGGGGTCTAAGTTAATTGCCTTTCTTTTTCTTTTCTGGACCAGCTTTAAAACTAGGTGATCAGGTGATTGGAAACAAATTCCTAGGAATAGGCATTACATTAGTGTTTTCCTTCCACTGTCTCCAAGGTGACACATAGAAGGGAGTCCCAAATTCTGAGGCCACCACTATTTATTCCCCAGTATGTCATATAAACAAATATAAACAGACTCTTATTTATCTGATCATTTCAGGCAGTTAGATCACTCACTATGCATTCCTTGCAAACTTAAGCATCATTATCTTTCTATTTATAACAAGATTTTAGAGATGCTAACTCCCAGAATTGCTAGAAATGTCAGACATCCATGCACCAGAGTGAAGCAGCAACTGCTAGTTCTCACGGAACTGCCCTTCGATGGGATCTATGAGACACCCTGTCCTGTGTGCTCCCTTCTCCCTCTATTCATACCAAAACTGGTCATGTTTACAAGAGCAGCCTGGCAATGGTACCACTCTGTTTAAAGTGGTTATGAAACTGTGTGGCTCTAAGCAAGTCATTTACCCTTCCTAAAACTTGATGTCCTAACGAGTGAAGTGGTAATAATAATCACATTGGCTTATAATGTTGCTGAAGATAAAATGCGATCAAAGCATATAAAACAATTAGCCCAGTGCCTGGAACACAGTAAGGCCAGGTTCACATTAGTTATTCTCAAGTGAAGGCACAGACCCAGGGAGAGGAGGGGACAGAGCACGAGGGATAACCAAAGCCTGGAATTGAAGACATTGTAAAGCCATCTGGCTTGACCTTGATTAAAAATACAGAAATAACTCAAGCCCCTGGAACCCTAGTTACTTTCAAATGAATTAATGAAAAGAGTCTTAATAAAAAATGTTATCAAAAGGACCTCCTTAAGAAGATTCCACTATAAGGTGCAGCCCTACGGTAGATACAAGGCAAGAATCCAGTGTATTGATTCCCTGGGATAATGATTTTCTTGTCTGCTATTGGAGGGGATTCCTCCCAGGTTTCAGCCTGTGGACCCAGAGCACAACTGAAGCTCAGTTGTCAGCTTCCAGCTTCTGAGAAGAAAGAGACTTGAGTCCGTGACTGAAGGGTCCATGGGTTATAAGCAGACAGCGTAAGGGCTTTCACTGAAGACATTTTGGTCTTCTTTCTTAATAGTTGTTTTTGGTTTTAATATACTTTATTTCTCATTCATGAAGAGGACAACCAACTTTCTAATTAGAGTTTAGGTTGTTTGTTGTGTGTTTTTTGTTTTTGTTTTTTGTTTTTTACTATACCAGAGACTCAATTAGCACCTATTGTCCTACTGCTTTTTAAAAAATAAAACAAGAACTATAATTCTTCCGTGTGTCCTTCTGCTGCTTACCTTTGTGCTGCAGGAAATCTCTGGTGGATGAGCTTTAATATCTAAAATGTGGTTGGCTCCTTAGAGAAATCTGGAAGCAGAATCCATTTCTGGCTTCTCAGTACTCCAATGATGTTCTGGACAATGAGGCAGAATCTCTGAAGATTGGGCCACAAAATTCCACTCCCAAAATAAACAAGAGTGTGTTGCTTCCTACCTTGAGGTCAAGGCTCCAATTGCTTCAAACAGCCTGTTTACATAACAGCCCAGAGTGTGGCCTGAACTGTGGTCCCATTCCTGATAAGAACCTCAGCATTTTCTGTCCTAAGCTGTTTGGGTTCAAGTACAGGACAAGGCCCAGAATAGGAAAGCTCCCTGGGTCCCCACAACCACAGCAAAGAATTTGGGCCTGTTTTTCCAGGAGCTGCCACCTTGCAATCCCCATCTAGCAGCCCCCTGACAGCCCAGCGCTGCTAGAGAAAAGCACGTACCACATCAAAAAGTGGAAGGCAATTCTCATATTCCTAACCCAGTAAACAACTTTCATCAGTTGTCGTAACCTTCCTTCTACTTCTTAGCTTACAGAGATATTTTAAGATGTTCTCACCCTAAAAAAAGTTACTAAATTCTAAAACTTTAAACCTTGGCCTAAATTCTGCAGACCCCACAACTGAGTCCTACAGGTTCTTCCTTCCTTCTCTACCTATTAAAAAAGTAGTCATCTCTCTGCAAAGAAACAGACTTCAAACTTTAGGAAATTGTCAACACTCAACTGTTCTTGACCTACATAATCTTTCATGTGGTTCAACCTAATACCCCCAGTCTGTTAACAGGGTTTGCTGTGGAAGGAGTGATGGAAGAATGGAGGGATCCTGACTGATCTTCTACTTTGTACTCTTTTATACTTTTCAAATTCCTTTAACCAGCTTATGTTAGTTTCAAAATCATAATTAAAAAAAAACATCTGGCCAAAATCCCCATCTCCATTAAGAGGGCACATTGATTCCCCTTGACATCTGTTCTTTGAACTTGCCCCTCTTGCTTCTCTCACTGAAGACAGTAAAGTCTCCCATTGACCAAACTCAGCCAATATGCTAGATGAACCTACTGTCACATTTGACATTTTTTACTTTCTATGCTCTCTCCTTAATATGGCCCTTGTTTTCCTGGGTCTCCAGATTTGTGTCCACTCCACCTCAGTCTCCTTCAGTTATTGGACACATATTTACTGAGTATTACCATGTGGCAAGCATTCCCTAGAAGCCAGAAAAATTACAGTGAACACAACACAATTTTTACCTTTGTCTACCCCTAAAATGTTGGTGTTCTCCAAGGTTTTGTCCACCCCCATCCTGTCCCTGAACTGTCTCTTTACTTCTGTAGTTTCATTCTCTTCCTTAGGCTGATGATTCAAAAAGACCCTGCTTCTCCCTACCATACCTCTTCATCTGAATATTCCAAAGACACTGCAAATTCAATGTATCCTGAACCAAATTCAGTTGTCACTTGTTCTTCTTCCAGCATTCCCTACATTGGTCCTTGCCTCCCTATTCATCCGCTCATGCTTTTTAGTCATCCTTTAATCCGTTCTTTGACTAGGTCCTTCCAAAAGCAGAATCTGGGACCACTAAATGAGTACAAAGAGTCTATTTGGAAGGTAAACCTAGGAAGCAGGAGTGAGAGATCAGGGAGCATGAGACCAGGAAGGAGAGAGAGCCAGTAAAGAGAGTGTTATTGAGTAGGTTCTTGCTGTGGGACTTTCTGAGGAACCAGGTGGAATAAGCTTGCAGATTTTCTCAATGAAAAATGCGTGGCTCTAGCATTTTTACAAACTCCTATTTCCCAGAAGTTAATGGCTGCTGGGAGTAGGACACAAATTGGGTGTACCCTCTGCTTCCAGAGGGCATAGAAATCACCTAATGTCACCACAGCTGAAATCAGAAGTGAAGCAAAGAGATACTGTAAGAGGCATGTATACCTCTGCCCCCCTCCCTTTGTCCCCATATCCAGTTTCCAGCTCCTTATTCAGCGGGTCAAATTTTGTTCAATTTGTTTCCTTCTCTCTGCCACCACTTCATTCAGACTCTCACATCTTCTAAATACAATTACAACCAATCTGGCTGCTATCTTTACCTTCTCCCTCACCTCCATACTGCTGCCAAAGGTATCAATCTAGAAACATTTGTGATCATACAGATTCCTTGTACAAAAATTCATGATCCCCCCCAATTACCTACCTATCATGCACCTATACAAATGGAACCCAGATGTCTTCTGATGGCATAACTGGCCCTTCACATTCTGCGTTCAGAATTCTTATTTCCTGTTCCCCTTCAATTTAGCTACCCTATCCCCGCCGCCACAATATTAACTTCTCATTCTCAAATGTGTCAGGCCTCATAATTTGAGCATTCTACTTCATAATACTTAGAAGGGACTGTGCTTTATGAAATACTTCAAGTCCAAATGGCATAAAATTTGGAAATGTTGACATTTATTTTAAGACTTAATGGAATAGAGCTAATTTTTTCTAGAGCTAAATTATTTTTAAATGTCCTTCAGTGAAACCCATTAATACCTTAATCTACTGGATAAATAAGCATTTAGTTACTTGGCCTTATGCATTTGTTTACAAAGTTTGACTAAGTAAATGAAAACTAGAAATACAGAAATAGAAGAAAGGTGGTAACAGACATTGCAGGGCTAAGTAAATCACAGCCTAAATGCCTGCAGAAAGAGATCCTAGAGAGCAATGAGTCAATTTGTCCCTGCTGGACCTAAAGAGGCATAGCACTTGGTGACACAGAAGTCTGGATTTAAAGGTGGGTCCAAACATAGGAGGTATGGGTTCTTTGTTTACTGAAAGTGGGACATTGCTCATGTACTTGACCCATCCCTCATTCAAGACAGCTAAAGGATCTGTCTTCCTTCTATATCCCCTAGAAGAACGAAGTGTATTGTTCTGGATAAACAACAGCCTGAGAGGAGCTGGGCTTGAATATAAGGGCATGAGAGCAAATGTCTACATGTTGAGCTGTGTGCCAATTAGCCTCCTTCCTCCACTCTGCCTACAGAAAACCAGTAGCCAAGTGTTTACACCAACAACACTACTTCCGGTCTCAGCACAGAAGACTGAAATTCTTATCTGGAGAAGCTACTCCCTTGAAAAATACTTTACATAGAGATACTTGGGGATACCCTCGTGGAAAATCTAGCTGACCTTGAGAATTTCCTAGCCAACAATGCATCCACTCTTCACCTACAAACAAAGCTATGGATCAGCTCTTCAGAGTTTCATTTAAATATGACTAGGCATTTGAGGGTCACCAGAAATGGAGTAAATCTAATATGAAAGAGGGATTCTAAAAAATAAACTCAAAACAAAACAAAACAACCAAAACAATATAGGATATAAAAGAAAGCTATCCCAAAATGCCATACTTAATATCTTCAGATGAATGGGAAAATAACTGTATCTATTAAAGAATGGGATGTTATAAAAAAAAATCAACAGGTATCTTAACTTTTTAATGATAATTGAATACAATAAAAATATTATAACAAGGAAATCTCCCAGGAAACAATTTTTTTAAAAGTCAAAGATATGAGAAATGAGAGAATATATAAGGAAATAAGATCCATCTTAGACCTAAAAGCTTCAGAGAGAAAAGTATGGCCCACAGACCAGAAGTATTGGCATTTCTTGGGAACTTGCCAGAAACACAGATTCACAGGACCCATCCCAGATCTAGTAAGTCAGAATCTATATATTTTTTAAAGAATTTATTTATTTGACAGAGATCACAAGTAGTCAGAGAAGCATACAGAGAGAGAGGAGGAAGCAGGCTCCCTGCTGAGCAGAGAGCTCAATGCAGGATTCGATCCCAGGACCCTTAGATCATGATCTGAGCCGAAGGCAGAAGCTTAACCCACTGAGCCACCCAGGCACCCCAGAATCTGTATTTTTATAAAATCCATGAAAGTCTAAGAAACTTATAAAGGAGATCAATATATTATAGTTAGGATACTTTGGGTTTCAAGTACGAAAAACCCATCCCAAAACAGCTTTAAAAATAAGGAGAATTTTTATTTAAAAGAGAGACAGGGTGGGCTCCAGTTTTTCCCTGTTGTTAGGGTCCCAGATTCTCTTAACCTGATTCTGTTACCCACAGCTCTATCCTGATACTGTGTCTGGTTCCTCTGGTGCCATAAATTTGCTATAGGCAGCAACTAAAACATAAGCTTTCTTTGTTCATAGCAAGCCACAAGGCGAGCTGGTCTTATCTCTGCCAAAATACTGTGGAAGCTTCTCTTCATTTATTATTATCCCAAACTAGCCTAGGCTGCTCATCCCTGAAATACTGACTTCCACAAAGGGTAAGTTGACTATGATTGGTTGAGACTGACTTTACGGGGTGAAATATATGTTGTGAATAAATCTCAATATCCACTACATTCAATTTCAAACCAGTAGAGGCTCCAGAAGGAAAGAACAAAGAAAAAAGAGATTATATCCAATACAAGAAAATTTCCTAGAACTTGAAAATATGTACCTCTAGTCAAAAAGGGATCATTGTGTAGCCAGCAAAATAAATGGCCAAAAACTTACTCAAAGAACTCTCGTGAATTTTCAGAAAAGCATAAAAAATGAGAATATCCTAAAAGCTTCAGAGAGAAAAATCCAGATCTCATTCACAAGAGTAGGAGTCAGAACAGCACTGCATTTCTCAACAGTTCAATATGTTTTAGAAAACAGTGGAGGGATGCCCTCAAAATTCAAAGGAAAAAAATCATAATCCAATAACATCATGATTTATTTAAATGTTATGATTAATACACTTGAGGAAGTATTCCCTGGGTTTAATCACAGAGGTAATTGTTACTCTATTATTCTATATACAGCCCAACTATCAGTCAAGAATCAGATAAAGCCACTTTCAATCATTCAAAGAATTCATAATATTATCACCACACATACCTTTTTAAGGAAAATAATAGGTGTTCTTCACAAAAATGAAAAATTAATCAAGAAAGAAAGTAAACCATTGTGAACAGTTATTATTGTTGAGGCATTTAGGAAGAATAGCTGTAACTAAGACAATGAAAAAGGAGGAAGAGAAACCATTATTAATTCCATGGAGAAAGTTTTACATGGAAGGAAGGAGTTAATGTACAGGATCGTGATTATAGCTAACAACACTGCATTTTCTGCTTGAAAGTTACAGAGAGTAGATCTTAAATTCTTCCACCACAGACATACACACACACACAAAATGATATAATATGTGATGAAGGTGTGAACTAACATTATTGTTGCAATCACTTCATAGTACACACAACTATCAAATCATCACTTTGTATACCTGAAACTTACACAATATGTCAATTATATCTCAGGAGAGCTAGAGGAAAAAAAAAAGAAATATATATATATATATATATATATATATATATATATATTTAACACCTTGCTGAATATTATTGTCCATGAAAAAGACAGGAACAATAAACTGCATACATTTATTAGTTCAGCAGTAAAAAATGTTAGCACACTAAATATTGATTTAACAACTTTAAAACCAATTGTCATATTACTATACTAAGAGTATCTTGGCCAGTATAATGGAGATGATGGGGTTGAAGAGAAAAATCCTGAGCCTCTGAAACAGGTAGTCAATAGAAACTGCTTTAAATTAAAAGACCCCAAAATAGCAGTATAAGCATGTAATCATGAAACACGGCATTAGAAATCATCAACAAAATGAAAAGGCAAATTATAGATTGGGAGAATATATGTTCAAATCAGGGGCTCCTGTGTGGGTAAGCATCTGCTTTTGGCTCAGGTCATGATCTTTAGGTCCTGGGATCAAGCCCCAGATCAGGCTCCCAGCCCAGCAGAGAGTCTGCTTCTCCCTCTCCCTCTTCTTCCTCTCTGTCTCTCTCCCTCTGTGTGTCTCTCTTTCTTTCAAATGAATAAATAAAATCTTTTAAAAAAAAGAAAATATTTGCAAATCATATGTCTGATAAGGAGTTAATATTAATAATATATATAAATTATATATAAAAAATTCCTACAACTCAAGAACCAAAAAAAAAAAAAAAAAAAAAAAAAAGATTAAAAATGGGCAGAAGAACTACTGAATGGACATTTTTCCAAGGAAGACATACAAATCACCAAGAGGTACATGAAAAGGTGCTTAAAATCACTAATTGTAAGGGAAATGCAAATCAAAACCACAGTAAGATATCTCCTCACACCTGTTAGGATAGCTAAAACAAAAAAGACAAGAGGATAATAAGTGCTACTGAAAATATGGAGCAAAGAGAACATTTTGCACTGTTGTTGGGAATGTAAACTGGTACAGCCAGGATGGAAAACAGTGTGAAGTTTTCTCAAAAAAGTAAAAATAAAACTACACAGGATCCAGCAATTCCACTTTTGGGTATATAATCAAAGGAAAAGAAATCACTCTCTCAAAGAGATATCTGCCCCTCTATGTTCATTACAGAATTATTTACCATAGCTAAGACATGGAAACAATGTAAGGGTCCATCAGTGATGAATAGATAAAGAAGTTGTGATGCAGATTAACAGATATACATATATTTCTTATATATATTAAATATATACACCATGCACACACAATGGAGTATTATTTAATTATTAAAAAGAAGGAAATCCTGCCATTTGTGATAACATGAATTGACCTTGAAGGCATTATGTCAAGTAAAATAAGACAGAGAAAGACAATTGCTATACAATCTCACTTATATGGGGAAAGCTGAAAACAAAAAACAAACAAAAAAAACCAACTCATACAAACAGAGAACAGACTGGTAGTTGCCAAAAGCAGGGATGGGGGAGGTTGAAATGGGTGAACATGGTCAAAAATAAAAATTTCCAGTCATAAGATAAATAAGTTCTGGGGATTTAATGCACAGCATGGTGACTATAGTTAACAATACTATACTGTATATTTGAAAGTTACTACGAGAGTAATCTTGGGAAGTTCTTATCACACACACAAAAAATGTCACCATGTGAGGTGATGAATGTTAACTGAACTTATTATGGTAATTACACACACACACACACACACACACCCCAAAATCATTATATTGCATGCCTTAAACTAATATGATGTTATATGTCAATTATATCTCAATAAAACTAGAAAAATATAAATAGATACAAAGCATTAAACAGCAAACAAAATAGTATAAAAGAGTAGAGAAATGCTTTCTATGTAGACTAGGTCTAGAAGTAAAGGCAGACCTAATAGTTTTCAAAATCAGACTTTCAGAATTCAAATATTATTTTACTAATAGCATAATTTGTACTTAGATCATAGTATAATACTTTGATCTATTTAGAACCAGATGATTCATGGGATTTTACTACTGCTTAAAAAAAAAATAACAAGTCTAAAAAGTCAGCAAACTTCTTACTTAGTCACTAAAAAAGTATCCAGCTGCTAGAACTTATTTAGATTATCTTTTAGCAACCAGCTCAAAAAGTTACTACCTTAGGTGGTGCCAGAAGACAGAAAGGTGCTCTATATTGTGTTATTGATATGGATATAGGTTAAGAAGAAAGACTAGAAAAGAAACACTAAGTTAATTTATTCGCCAATATTTATTTTGAACTCTGAAGGTAAACCACCAAATACAGTGCAAGATCCGTGCTTCCAAGGAACTCATATTTAATTTCAGAACTCACATTCAATTTCAAATTGTTATATACAGAATAATAGATTACTAAAATACACAATACCATACATAAATCTCGGAAATATTATGTTGCACAGAAAACACCAGAAACAAAAGCACACACTGAAAGATTCCATTTATACTGAGTTCAGAAGTAGGCAAAATTCATCTTTGGTGAAGAAAGTCAGGATTTAGGTTGCTCTTGGAAAGAAGGGCATTAACAGGCATGATACATGTTTCTTTCTCTCTTCTAGGCTATCAAGCAGATGCAAAAACATCTGTACTTGACAATAAGACAGTAATTAATAAGACCAGAACACACCACAGGCAAAGATAGCTTCATCCCCGATGAAGCTGAAATGACATCATACACGCATCCATGTGGTTGGGCTTTCTCAGAGTATTGTGGCCTCATGCCATCAGGGCTCCCAGAAACAGTTCCTAACAACCAACACTGATGTTTTACGGCCTTTTGTGATCATGCCTTAGAAGTAACATATCATTACTTCTGCTGTAGTCTTTTGGTCAAAGATGTCACAAGCCTACCCAGATACAAGGGAAAGGGAAATAGATTGCACTCCTTAATATGAGAATAACACCGCTGCGTGGAGGGAAATGTGGACCACATTTGGGAGGTAGAGCTCAATACCATAAACTATCCTCTTTCCCTGCCCCCATGTCTAAGATAATGGCATACTGAGGGTTGGTGATTCTCTTACTTCTGCCACTAAGATTCATTTTCTGTGCAGCAGAAAAATTGAGAAAAAGGCAGAAGAGATTTGTAATAAGTGGCACTGTTATTGATCTAGTGGGAGTGATTTTAATGGTAGGAAAAAGGACCTGAATCTCCAAAAAGGTATTTCCTCATTCAGGTGAGATTTGAAGTGTTCTTCCTAAAGATTAAACTCTCACACTGAGGCTCCCATCTGCCCTTCACCTCTTTGTCAAGAGAGGTGGTGGTCAAACTTTCTCACTTTAGTATGAATTAAGGATTAACTGAGCCATACAAAACTATGATAAAAGGCCAAGGAAACAGGGCCTCCTGCCTACAGTGGGGTCCAAAAACAGAGAACCAGAAATGATAGCTCTGAGGAAAGACATAAAGCAATAAAGGATGATATAACCATAAGTTTAAACTGTGTTGCTTCATGCCATTTCCAGTGATTTACAAGGGCTTGTCATAGCCTAAATTTCCCCTTATAATAATATAATGTGAAGAGATTTTTGTACTGGCCTTTTCTGAATAATGAAAGGTGGGTTAAAGACATGTAATTTAATGCTAAACCATGGCTCAAAAAATACTTTTCTCCCCAAAGATGGAATTCAGGGGGAAAACTGACTTTAAAATAAATTTTTTTTTTTCTGGGTTGCTTCTTCAGAAAGAGCTAGAAGCACGAGTCTAGGTAGAAAAAGAAAGACCAAGGGAGGTCAGAAATACTGCTGTCCTAAGCCACTGCCAAGGACAGAAAAGAATTCCATAAACACTGAGTTGCATTCTTTTTTCCAAAGTTGTCAAATTTCTTGACACTGAGACAATATCACCATCTCATGGCCATGCCTACGGTCTGGCTCCATGAACTGATGGGAATTTAACGGGGAAAAGGAAGAAAGGTAACAAGAAAAGTTTCCTCTTGTTCTCTTCCTATCTACCTCCCCTTACATCAACAAAACAAAACAAAACAAAAAGGAGAGGGGAAGGGCACAGAAAGAAAAACACAAAACAACTTTACAGACAGCGTTGGCTTTTGGAGGTTTTCAAGCCCAAGAAGCAAACCAGTGAAAACACTGTATTTTTACACTGCTTTAAAATTCCGAGTTTTGGGGCCCTGGGTGGCTTAGTGGGTTAAGCCTCTGACTTTGGCTCAGGTCATGATATCAGGGTCCTGGGATCGAGCCCTGCATTGGGATCTCTGCTCAGCGGGAAGCCTGCTTCTCCCTCTCCCTCTGCCTGCCTCTCTGTCTACTTGTGACCTCTGTCTGTCATGTAAATAAATAAAATCTTTTAAAAAAATTTTTTTTAATTAAAAAAAAATTCCTGGTTCTTAAGGCCAGTTTGCAGACTGGCTCAGCAGGACCTGGGAATCTTCCTCCCAGAGCTGGTTTGTATAGAGCCTCTCAGTGGAAACAGCTGCTCCCATCTAGCGCTCATTCAGAGTCAAATACCTGAATGTCCTAAATGAGGTGCCAGCAATCACTTGGTGATCTCAAAATCCATTAGTTGAATTCCCTGTTAATTGATGCCAATCAGAGATCTTGCATGTGATGCTCTCCCCCCCACCCACAGAACTATGCAAGGAAGGGAACTGTGGAAAATGGAGCTCCAGCCCAGCTGACTCAACACAATACAAGCTTACCCCAACTTGATTGGTTTTCTAGCACCTACTGTCACCTACCAAGCTGGCATCACTTGACCGTCTTTTCTGCTATATGACAGGCAAGGGAGAGAGGAGGAGGGCAGAGGAAGTAAGGAGGCAGAGAAGCATGAAGAAGGAGGCAAGGTGCACTATCTAGAGTGATCAAAACAAGAAGGAGAAAGAGCCTCTTGGTTTCTTGTCACACGAAGCGGTGATGGGTAACACAGTTGGCTAACTGCCCAGGCTTGGAACAAACTTCAGTGCACTGCAACATCTTAAATAGAAGGCTGCTGAGACACCTACTGACCTTCACCCTCTCATCTGCGCAAAGCCTATTAAACTAAGGTCATCCAGTGGGAAAGTGAGGGCCTGGAGGTCCTCATCCCGACTTAGCAAGCGTATCTACCGAGACTGAAGTCCTAGTAACGCCATCCAAAACTACATGCCGGGTGACTATATGATAAATATTTTATCTGGGGCTTAGGGAGGAATTCCAAAATCAATAAACCAAAAGACAAAAGCCTTCTCTAATATTTTGAGTATTTGATCTCATTTCGAAGTATAGTCACCAGCTGCATCTTCCCGTCGAGTAAGAACACGACTTATTGTATTATTGGTGACTCCAATGCAATAATGCATTCCATAGTTCAAGGCTTCCTGGATTCCCTGGGGGATCTAAGCCAGTTCCCCCCAGGAATCCCAAAAGATAATGGAGGAAAAGCAGAAAGCACCAATGATTGTACTTAGACTGTGCACACCAACCACTTGGTCCTCATTAGCCTGGGTCCAATTACTCCCAGGACATGGGTCACAGCTTATTTTCATATGTTCATGACACTGTGACTCATGCTCTCATTGAGTTTTCAGGCAGGAAATCTCTATTGGTGGTAAATTACAACCAAGTGTCCTTTACTTTATTACCTCATGACAGAAATAGGCAGAAGAAGAGCACTGTTGTTCACATTTTCTGGGTATGGTAGAAAAATGGAATCAAAGAAATGTGAAGGGAAATACACATGGAGTTCTCTCCTCCCAGAGTAATATGGTTTCCCATAAGAACTAGTAAAAGCTGCACACAGTGTGAGATTGAGCCCTCCAGGTATGTGTAATTATGTGGAGAGAGTGTCAGAGGGTAAGACAGGATATAGAAATGTGTGACAAAAGGGTTTGAGAATGTCCAAAACTCTCAAGAAAATGGGTGGGCTGAGAGTGATTTCAGTGATGCAGGTCTGAGGCACCATTGCAACAAAGTCAATTACCTTGACTCTTGGGGAAAGTTTGGAGAAAGGCAACAGAACTACAAGTTAGTCTTAGGTCACTGGAAAAAAGCCCAAAACATGGAAGGCCCAGAGAAGAGGAGACATTGGCTTTGTTCATACAGAACTGTTGTTTCCTATAATGACTGAAAAGAGTAGTTCTCAAAGTGTGACCCTAGACCAGCAGCACTCAGCACCATCTGGGCATTTACCAGAAATGGAGGTGGGTTGGAGGATGGGGAAAATAAGTGGGGGATTAAGGAGGGCCCTTGTCATGATGAGCTCTGGGTGTTGTATGGAGGGTTGTTGAATCACTATATTGTACACCTGAAACTAATGAAACTCATGTAGCTATGATAACTATACTGGAATTAAAATAAAATTTAAAAAAAGAAATGCAAATTCTTACACACACACACGAGAAAATCTAGGGAAGATGAAACCCAGATCAAGGCAATTTGAATACACACTAAAGTCTGGTTTAGGGCGTGGATTTACCTTGGCTCAGAAGCAATGCTAGGATAAAATGATTTTTGGTTCTGTTCCATGGTCTCCTAACACCCAGTAGATAATTTGGCTTCCCAGGTAACTAGCTTGCTTTCAGGAAACAAGTGCCTAGCTGGGCTGACTAAGGTATTCCAATACTCTTGGCTGTGTTTCCTAAACTAAATTAACACATCAGCATTCTGACTTTTATAAGTCAGTCACCTGTAGGGTGTTTTTGACCTGAGCCAGCACCCCGGTGCTAAGGAGCCCCATCAACAACACCACCCACTGATGCCCAAGCTCTGTCAAGATGGAGAACAGGAAGCTCTTTTGAAGCTGAATTCCTGTGGACCAAACAGAAAAATGTAGGACAGCTCTAGTGGTACTGGTGTGAACAGTGAGGACCCTCTATGTCTCTCCTTTGCAGCTTCTGGAAGGTCTCAAACTCCAGAGGCACTGCTGGAAAACCAATCAGAAAAAAGAACACCTCTGGGGGAAGGTTTCCGAGACTAAATAGGACTTGGGTCGGGGCTGGAAGGATGGGGAGGATACAGATAAGCAGAGAAGAGCACTGGGCACTTGAATAGGGGAAGAAGTAGGGAGGAGGGTCTCAGAGAAAATGGGGGATACACCTGTTCTGAATGGAAGGCGACCACTGGAATGTGATCTGAAATAGAGTTGCAGAAATAGTGAGACCATGTTTTAGAGGATCTTCAGCTCTACATGGAAGAGTTCAGATTTGATTCCATAGGAGGATCCAGGACAAATGTGTTCATGGACAGGTGAACCAACAGGCAGGTCTCAGCACTTAGTAATCCCTGAAGAGTTCTAAGGACACCATGATGTTGGTTAGCTAAGAAATCTCAGAAGAGATTGCAGAAAGTTCTTCTTGGGAATCTTGAACCCTGAGTATTCCACTAAAAATTCGTTCAAAACTTACATTAGTAACCACATCATGGTCTCCAGTTAACACAAACCACTGAAAGAGCATTAATTTTCTTTGTAAAAATCCAAAGAGGGAAATTAGGGAACTTTGGAGGAGCTTCAACTAGCCTCGGAGCATTGCCTGCTGCATAGGGAGAAGGGTGAGAAAACCTTGAGAAGACCTGGTTTTCAGTCCCTCTTCCACTAGTTACTGAACGTCTCTGTTTTTTCACTGATAAAATGGAGACAACATCTTAATACAAAGATTTTGTGAAGATTAAATGAGAAAATGAACATAAAACATCTTGCACAGTTTTGGGGTATGGAGTTAGGGCTTAATAAATGTTATTTGAATCTAACTATGAACATTCTGGAGGCAAAGTACTACCTATGTCATTTCTGAAATTTTCAAAAATTCTGCAAAGAGAAAAAACGATCAGCATCCATTACCTAAATTCACATTACAGCATGAATATTTTATCATCCTTATCCACAGATACTGAAGAAAAATAGGGGAGCCTGGTCAACACTCCAAGTATTATTATTTTATGGGTATTCTCACACAAACATGAAAGAATGACAGAATCAACACCAGAGTAGGGGTGACTTATATCTGAGCCGGGGGCATCCCCAATGAACAAACACGGTCTGGTGCCAGGTCCCCACAAATCCCAATCACAAAGAAGCATGTTCCTTGCCATCAGGTTCTAATGGCACCTGTGATTATCTCTCTGAGATGGCTTGCTTTGTACTTTCAGGATGAGCTCATGAAAGAGGGAGGTAATCTGAATGCAGCAGTCAGCAGACCGTGGCTTGGCCAGACGCTTCCACTTTTCTTCTGAAAATATCTTCTGGAATGCCAACAGAACTGAGCAGTCCTCTCCAAGCCTCCAAAGCCACACTGACCCAAGTCATGGCCAGGGGAAAGGCAAACACATAACAAAATCCAATAGAAGTGGGGCTGAAGGCATCCTAATGAGATAGGAGAAATGAAATGGTAGGGAAATAAGAGGCAGCCGCTGTTTGGGGCACATTTAAAGAACTCGAACACCATTCATCAGAGACTAGAGACTAGCATGGCTGCGGAAGTCCCAGCAAACACTACTATTTGGCTCATCAGAGTCTTTCATGGGGCACTTTGGTTGCTCGGTTGGTTAAGTGTCTGCCTTTGGCTCAGGTTGTGACCCCAGGGTCCTGGTATGGAGCCCAGAGTTGGGCTTCCTGCTCAACAGAGTCTGTCTGTCTCTCTCTCTCTCTCTCTGCCCCTCCCCCCTTGTGTGTGCATGTCGGAGTACTTGCGCCTCTCTCTAATGAATGACTAAAATCATTTTCAAAAAGTCTATCTCCTCCGTATTACTTTTACTGTATCTACTCCTTTTTTAAAAAATTTGTTTACGTGGCCAAAATATCAAAAAAACTGCCAAAAATCAAAAAATTACTATTTAGGTACTGAAATTTTAACTTACGTATTTTCCTTTTTTGTTTGTTTGTTTTTTCCTCCTTCTCTTTAAACATTATTTTAGTGAAGCATTAGTTGACACACAATGTTACATTAGTTTCAGGTGTACACCACGGTGATTTGACAACTGTATGTTATCGCTATGCTCACGACAAGCTATCTTCACCCCACAAGGTCGTTACCATACCACTGATTGTATTTTCAATGCTGAATTTTCTATGCTGTAATAAGCCATCCCCATGACTTATTCCTTCCATAGCTGGAAGACTATACCTCCCACTGCCCTACACCCATTTTACCCATTTCCCCACACCCTCACCCCCACTAACCATTAGCTTTTTCTCTGTATTTATGGGTCTGTTTCTGCTTTTTCTTGTTTGTTCATTTGTTTTATTTTTTATATTTCATATGTAAATAAAATCAAACAGTATTTGTCTTTCTCTGTTTGACAGATTTTGCTTAACATAATACCTTCTAGTTTACACCCATGTTGTAACAAATGGCAAGATCTCATCTTTTTATGGCTGAGTAATATTCCATTGTGTATGTATGTATACAAATATTTTTATACATATTTACATATCTCACGTCTTCTTTATCTAGGCATCCATCAATGGACACTTGGGCTGCTTCCATGTGGCTATTGTAAATAATGCCACAACAAACATAGGAGTGCACAGATGTTTTCGAAATAGTGTTTTTGTTTTCTTTGGGCCCAATAGTGGAATTACAGGACCATGTGCTATTTCTTTTCTAATTTTTTGAGGAACCTCCATACTGTACATATCTCTTTCCTTCTCCTTTTCTGCATTCTTCAGATTTCTACATATTACTTTTATAATGAACAAAAGCATTATTCTTTAAAGATTTTATTTATTTGAGAGAGAGAGAGATAGCACAGAGGAAGAGTGAGAGCAAGACGCAGACACCCCATTGAGCAGGGAACCCAATGCAGGGCTCTATCCCAGGACCCTGAAATCATAACCCGAGCTGAAGGCAGTCACTTGACCGACTGAGGCACCCAGGTACCCCCAAAAAACATTATTTTTAAAAACGCCAATCTTAGAGTCAGTGATATTCTTCCCCTTTGTTTTAGTAAGATTTATTTTTCCCTTTCCCTCTGGTGACTCTGGGCCAGTACTGTTTCCCCATGTGCAATGTCCACTTCCTTCTCTGTAGTAGATTCTCCCATCTGTCAATGCCCAGTGAAGTTCCACACTCAACAGGAGGCCTTTGCTGACTATTCACCCCAGAGTGTTGTTGCCCATCTCTGAATTCCTACTATCATATTTCTCAAAATAAGTTCCACAGCACGTTAATTCTCTATTTTAATTTTTCAGTTTAATTCTCCAGAAGCATTCTGCGAACAAATCAGTTTGAGAAAGGCTCCCTGTTATATCCACCCTTTAGAAAGTCACAGTTCACAGCTGTCCATTAAAGGCTCTGAAAAGTTCTGCAGCAAGGCAACCTTTTCTGCTTTTCCCTACTCTGTTTCTTTTCCACACACACACATATACAATACTCATTACTGTTTGGGAGTTACTCCACAAAACTGTCTTTGGAAAATGTTTTTCCACAGCAATGCATTTGAAACTCATTCCTCTAAAAAAAAAAAAAAAAAGTGATTTTCAATTTATGGACAAATCTAGCATGATAAAGAGGACGTAAGAGCAAAATAAAATCTAAAGAATATTATAAATTCTTATAGCTATCTCTGTGAAAACACCAAGAACTATGGCTGATGTTGTTCTGTAAGGACAGACTTTCAAAGGATAATCACATAATTGCATACTACCTTATGTTGTAAAAGTACTGGTAATTATGTTCTCATGGATAGATGAGAAGAAACCATTTTCTTCCCATCTCTGCATTTCTACATGGACTGATAAAATGGGAACTTCTGGTTTGGGGAGGTATTGGGAAATCGGGTGTTCCTCCTGTCCTCTTACCTGCTATCCCACCACCCCAACTCTTCTCCCAGAGGAAATGGAGTAACCCAGCTTGTCAAAGAGATTAAACCACTTTTGAACTTTCTGAGATCTTCCTTCTGGGAGCAGCCAACTTGCAGTACCTCTGTTTCCTGGTAGAGAGTGAGCTCACTGAGATGCGGCCCGTGCGTTCTGCTGTGTTTACTGGGTAGGAAGGTGAGTAAATTAGGAAGCCAGATTGTGGCTACATGTAGCATGCTCCCCAGTACCTAATGACCAGCAGTAAAACTGGTATATGTGACCCTAAACTTATTCTGCATCTATTTCTCAACTAGTTCAGAATCCCAAGGGGGATGGGTAGAATTTAGAATCTGCAAAACCGATCCCAACAAATCTGCAAGCACAGACCAGCTTGTATCTCTCTCTCCTTCACGTTGTATATCCCAGTGCCTTCCATCAGAGGGTGTCCAATAAATATTTATTTAGCCAGTGAATAAGTAGCAGGAAATTAGCATTTCTAATTAATGCCCACACCTCATCACATCTGCCAAATGGTATGAATATGTGTTTCTCAGTGACCCCAAAATACTATGGACAATAGTACAATTCTAGGCATTTTTGGACATGAAAATCAGAAAGAGGTTCACAGTGAGAGGTTAGGGAATTTTCAATTTTCTATGGGTTATATTTATGCTCTAACTCTCTTTACCTGTTGGATTTCTAAATAAGCAATAGATCTGCTAATGACCAACAAATGTGACATCAAATCGGTTAGAAGACTTAAGCCTCTTTGCCTGCCATAAATTCTTAGGTGCCTCATGCAATCCCCTCCACTAGTCCAAACACTTCATGAGCAGATGGTCCAAGACCAGTTGAAACTTAAAGACACTAAAATAAATGTTTTTTTCCCCCTAAACTATATAAACCACTGGACCACCATGGTGCAGGAAATCCCCATCTCTGGGGCACTGGACTAGGTTAAAGTGACATTGTTACATCCACGTAGATTACAGATAAATTAGCCAGAGTTTCTCTGGGGACTGACTCTGAAAGAACAGAATATAATGGATTTAGGGAAGGTTTTCAGGGTGTAGACCTCGTCAGCACTAGATACAGTAAAGCTAGAGACCATGGGCTCTGGAGGCAGACCACCTGACTTCAAATTCCAGCTCCGCCACTGACTACCTTGGTGACACTGAGCAAGCTACTAACCTCTCTGTCCTTTATCTACCCATCTGTAAAACGGGGCTTAGAACGAAGTGAACAGAACCAAAGAATGCAAGTACTATTCGTTCGTAGAGAGGAAGGTATGCCACACATGAGCGACTTTTGGGAAGAGCCAGTCAGGGTAGCATCCTAAGACAGTGACAGCCTGGAGAAGGGGCAGGTGGCTCCTGGAGAATTCACCAGGAGGAAGAAAACATAGAAGCAGAAACTTCTGCTATCTTTGAGTCACTCAAAGCTGTTGAAGCTTTTATATTTTGTTATCAAAAAATAAAGGAAAAGTAGGTTCTCACTGTGAACACAACCTTATTTCAGCTTATTTGTGACAGCTAAGAATTTGGATAAATCGTGCTCTGCATCCAAAGAGATTTGATTCTTAAGTAATCATATGAAAATGCTTTTATAATACAGTTCCTCTCAACAAAGATTAGAGCACCTAATGAATATATATCCTGTGTCAGTAACAAGCAGATCATGAAAGAAGTCAAAGAAGGGAAAAGGATTTGGAAATTTTTAAAAACACAGTAATGAGAAGAAAGAGTAAGAGAAATATCTAAGTGAAGAAATAAACTCGTTTTACAAGGGTTGAAAACACATACACACAAACAGTGTCTATTTCCTAGAGGCATGATAGGCTTTCTTGCAAAGAATACATCCAATTCTCAAACAGCACTAGTAACGGAATATTGTCACAATACTGCATGAGCCCAAAGGAAATTCCAGTGCCAAGCCCAGTACCCGGTATCCAAAAGTTACTTGAAAAAAAAAAAAAAATCTTTGCTCAAAATGGTTGTAAATAATTTACATGTGCATTTGTGTGTGAAATGTTAAATAAGATTTAGCCCACAATGATTAGACAGAATATTGTAAAATCCTGGACTTCCAAGAGACCCAACAGCTGGCCGTGGGAGGGGGATCTAGCCTGTGCTTCCAACAAAATAAAAAGAAGATTCCAAAGACAAAAATGGATACTTGGATTTATTTGTTCCAGAGGTAGAAAAGACTTGCAGAAATTCTTACTCATAGTACCTTAGTTTGGCTTTGCCTGAAAGTACACCCTGAGACAAAGACTTGGATTCAGTTAGTGTATTTGGGAGGTGCCCCCAGGAAGTGGGAGTGAGGGGTGGGGAGAATGAGACAGGAAGGAGCCAGCAACGCCCACAGAAGAGGTATTATCAACGCTGCTATAGTCTGTCAGTGGAAGGGATTCCACTCGGCCCTCCTCAGAAGCATTCAGATTGCCTCCCAGGATTGTCCATCTAAGAGATAAACACCAGGACCACTAATCTTCCTGCCCCCTTCCCCACTGGCTAAGATTTGACCCCAAGCACAGCAATCCTACACGCTGGGGCTTCACTGGAATTTCTAAGTGTGGGAGGGCCTGGCATAGAGATCAGTAACATACCAGGAGGAGTTAGGAGGGGATGTGGATTGGCTGGAGGAACTGTTCCCACCACAGCTGCAGCTAAAATTCAAAGTAGCCTGAAACGATGGCAGGAAGGCACCACGCGTGGTCTCCTGTGACATCTTTCCTATAAAAATTTATCAGCAATGTTGTGATTCCATAGGTAATGATCAAAGGTCATTGGATCTTTGATATCAAATCAAAAGCAAAAATGAATCCCCTCTCTGCAAATGCCCCCCTTCCTCCTTACCAGTCTCTTCCCTCCTTCAATATGCTACTCACCATCCACATTTTCTAAGAAGTCTCCTCCACCTACATTCACCCAGAACAACCCCTCCACTTTATCATCTTCGCTTCTGATGTCTATAGGTCATCATATAATTAAATAACATGAGTTGTTGGAATGCCTGGGTGGCTCAGTTGGTTGGACGACTGCCTTCGGCTCGGGTCATGATCCTGGAGTCCTGGGATCGAGTCCCGCATCAGGCTCCCAGCTCCATGGGGAGTCTGCTTCTCTCTCTGACCTCCTCACTCATGCTCTCTCTGTCTGTCTCTCTCAAATAAATAAATAAAATCTTAAAAAAAATTTTTTTTAAATAAATAAAAAATAATAATAATAAATAAATAAATAACATGAGTTGTTATTACGTGGCTTCAATTTAGGGAGGCCAAATATGTCCTCTAAAATAATGACCTGGAAGAGAAGCTTGCGACAGCAGTGTCAGCCAGCATAGCCAATTTTGGCACAATTTCCTTACACTCGTTGATTAAGGCAGCATTAGCTGCTGTAACCAACAAGTACCAATCATATAATGGCTCCAACGTGACAGAAGTTGATTCCTTGCTCACTTTCAGTGCAAACGGGTATCCGTGACAGGCAGGTAGTATATAATTCCAAGGCAAGCTGAGTTCTAATGTATCAGGGGCCCAGGTTCTTCTTACTGTGTTGCTTTGTCATCTTCACCACGTGACTTCCAAGTTCACTGGGCTCCTCTGTGTCAAGCAGTAGAAGGCAAAAGAATCCAAGAGGGTCAAGAGAAAGAGGTATTTATGGACCTGGAGTTTAGTCACATGGCCACAACAGCCTACAGAGAAGACTAAGAAATGTAGAGAAAATGGTTTTGCTCAACAATGGGTTGCATCTCCACGACAACCAGCATTAGAAAACAGTTTTTGTCAGAATTCAGTATACATTTTTGTGTGTGTGCTCTAAGTTTTGTTTAATTTGAATGCAACTCTGAGACAGGAATTAAGCCTCTCCCGATTTCTCCAGAGCAAAAGATTACATAGGCCTTGTTAAAAATCCGTTTAAATAAATAAATAAATAGATAACAGTCAAGATAATTTTCACACCATGTGATAGTCTGCATGTGTCTGTCCCACTGGACCGTGAGCTCTATAATGACATGTACTATAATACTTTCATTTTTGAAAAATCTAACTTAGGGGTGCCTAAGTAGCCTTTGGCTCAGGTCGTGATCTCAGAGTCCTGGGAATGAGCCCCGCATCGGGCTCCTTGCTCAAAGGGGAGTCTGCTTCTCCCCCTCATCCCTGCTTGTGCCCTTGCTCTCTCTCTCTCTCTCAAATAAATAAATAAAATCTTTTTTTAAAAAAAGGAAAGAAAATATAACTGAGTGTGAAGTAACACTTATTAAATGTTTATGAATAAATGAATGAAAGCATTTTGTCACTCTCCAGAGTTATTTGCACAGGTTATTGCCCATACGTTTTAAGTGTGGTTTACTTATTCTGCATAAACAATTGTTAAGTATGTATTGCTATTTAGAAGTAAGAGGCTTGGGGCGCCTGGGTGGCTCAGTGGGTTAAGCCGCTGCCTTCGGCTCAGGTCATGATCCCAGGGTCCTGGGATCGAGTCCCGCATCGGGCTCTCTGCTCGGCAGGGAGCCTGCTTCCCTCTCTCTCTCTGCCTGCCTCTCTGCCTGCTTGTGATCTCTCTCTGTCAAATAAGTAAATAAAATCTTTTAAAAAAAAAAAAAAAAAAAAAAAAAAAAAAAAAAAAGAAGTAAGAGGCTAACAGAAGGTAAGACCATATTCTGGGCTTCTCTGCCCAGCATCAAAATATGGGTGTCCCTTAGGATGCCAAGTTAGGCCATCTTTTTGTCTGTTTGTATGGTCTCCCTACATCCTAGGTGATCTCATCTAGTCTGTTCCAGTTATTACAACAATCTTACTGTTAACAACCACCACAGAATCCCAATGGCATAAAACAATAAGTATTTCCTTTTAGCTAACAAGTCTATAGGTTGTCTAGGCAATTCAACCCATGCAAGACACATTTAGTTACCATCTGATAGACTTATTCCTGTGTCTCTTGTCATCCAACACACTAAGGTTTAAGTGTGTTCTTGTGAAAGAGAGGAAGCACCAAAGCCTGTTTTAAAACTATACAAGGTAGGGATGCCTGGGTGGATCAGTCAGTATAATGTCTGATTCTTGGTTTTGGCTCAGGTCATAACCTCAGGGTCTTGAGATCAATCCTTGGATTAGAATCCATGGTCAACGTGGAGTCTGCTTGAGATTCTCTCTCTCCCTCTCCCTTGGCCTCTCCCCTTACACATGCACACACATGTGCTCTCTCTCTCTAAAGTGGATAAATCTTGAAACTATACAAGTTAATTCTAACGATGCTGTGGAAAAATTTTTTAAAGGAAGGATAGCTAGGAAAATTAATTCTAATAAAGAAAAGTGATGTGGGGATGCCAGTTCTCTCAGAATATAAAACATACCATAAAGCTAGAATCATTAAAATAGTGAAGATCAGGGCATCTGGGTGGCTCAGTTGTTAAGTGTCTGCCTCTGGCTCAGGTCATGACCTCAGGGTCCTGGGATCAAGTCCCATATTGGGCTCTCTCCTCTGCAGGAAGCCTGCTTCTACCCTCCCCCACTCCCCCTGCTTGTGTTTCCTCTGTCACTGTGTTTCTCTCTCTATCAAATAAATAAATTAAATCTTTAAAATAAAATGGTGAAGATCCATCTAATAAAATAGATTATGCAGAAATAGAGCCAAAAAATGTGGACTTTCATTCATAATAAAAATGACATTTCCAATATGTTTTCCCAAGATGAATTATTCAACAAGTGGGTTTCCAGCAACTGACTAGTCGGGTAAAACAAAACAAAACTAAACAATAAAGGTGCATCATTACATCACACCCTACAATGAAATTCAAAATAGATCAAATGTATGAACATTAAAATGTAAAGAATAAAAGAACAGTGGCTATGATTTTATAACTACGATACAAAATCTAAAACCACACAAGAAAAGATTGACATATTCAGTTACATAAAAATCAACATATCTGCATGCCAAAAATAAACACCAAAATCAAAATCTAAAAGAAAAGCAACAAATAGGAGACTCCGTTTGCTACTCATGTCAATGTCCTCAAGAGAAAAACTGGCAAAAAAAAACAAAAAAACAAAAAAAAAAACTAAAAATTGCAGAAAAGAAGATAGAAAAAAATTCCCAATGTCACTCATAAAATGAGAAATGTCTTTTTTTAAAGAGTTTTTATTTATTTATTTATTTGAGAGAGAGAATGGGGGTGGGGGGTGAGAGGAGCAGAAGGAAAGGGAGAGACTGTCTCAAGCAGGGTGTATGCTGACCACGGAGCCTGACACGGGGCTCAATACCATGACCCTGAGATCATGACCTGAGCCAAAATCAAGAGTCAGACGCTTAACCAACAGACCCACTCAGGTGCCCCCAAGAAATGGAAGTCTTAATGCCATCTCTTTTTTTCTTACATCAGATGGGCAAGGATAAAAAACTTTGATCACCTTCTGTATTGACAACGTATGGAGCAAGGGCCAGCAAACTTTTTCTCTCAAGGACCAAGTGGTAAATATTTGCAGCTTTGCAGACCATTTGCTTTCTGTCACATCTGCTCAGCTCTGCTGTTTGAAAGCAGCCATCACCAATGGGCATGATGGCATCCCAACCAAATTCTATTTATAAAAGCAGGCAGCCATAGTTTGTCTACCACTGCTAGAGACAAACAAGCACTCCAAACCAGTAAAGCTGGGACTGTGACAGGTACCACCTTCACGGAGGGCCGTCCAGGATTATAGGTCACCAGCTAAACTGCACGTATTTTTTGATCCAACAATTCTCATTGTAGGCCTATAGCTCATAGGTATATTCACACTTATATGAAATGATATGACATCAAGGACAGCCACCACAGCCAAGAATTGGAGACGACATAAAGGCATTTATACTGTGGAATAATAGTCCATTCCTAAAAACAGTAGGCAGGCCCCATTTACTAATATGGAATGAACTCCAAGGTGTAATGTTAAGGAGAAGAAGTTCAAGGGGCAGGATAGAACATGAAAGATGATATCATTTGGGGAGGTATGTACACACATTGCCCACACGCTCACATCCTAAATGCATGCACCTCCTAATCACTAGAAGGATACTCAGGAAACTGTAAGAAAGCGTCCATCTAAGAGGAAGAACTGAATGAACGGGGACAGGGTAAGAGTGAGACAAACGCTTCACAAAATAGTCATAATGACTATTTGGAACTCAGAAGTTTGAGCTATATTCTTAGAGTACTTATATAAAAGTTAAAGTTAAATTTGTGAGTTTTCACTCAGTGAGGCTCACTGAATAGCGGGTAGGCAAGACATGAGGTGAAAAAGAGTCTCCGACAAGAAAATGGGCCCAAGAAACAGATTTCAGATGGTTCTTGCCCAGATTTTTTTTTTTTCTTGGATCTCTGTTGTCATTTTGTCCTCTGTCTTCAGGACCTCTTACTGCCCTTGTGAATCCCAAATGCTCCATCTCTCACTGAGCCTGTGCATGCAGTGAGCCTGAGTCATCCCGCCCTGCCTCCTCCGCTCTTTCTCTGCTGACGGTTCACCTGAGGTAAGGTGGTCACCAAGGGTGCCTTTGTCAAGTTGAGTGGGCCTAGCTGGTGAGTGCCAATGCCAGAAGGAGAGGGCAGGCAAGGACAGTTCTGAGCAGCAAGCCCTGGCCAGACCAGCTCCCATCACTCACTTGATTGGGAAAGGGTGTCTTTCACAAGTCTTCTCACATACCCGGCCCTCGTCTGGAAAGTTCGGGATGGAATCAATGAGAAGATATCTATGGGAACAAGTTCAATACACTCATAACGACCACAGAGTCAGACATGTTTGCTGGCTGACAACACTGGATGGGCAGCAGATGTGAGTGAGGACACATGTCAGCTCAGCTTGCCACACCTTAGCACCTGGCCTCCATCACATGGCCTTACCTGCACCATATCTTCCTTCCCCTTAACCTCTTACATTAGGTGGGGTAGACCTGCCCTTTCTAGTGTATTCAGAAAAGAGGGCTGGAAGG
This sequence comes from Mustela lutreola, assembly GCF_030435805.1. Lineage (NCBI taxonomy): Eukaryota > Metazoa > Chordata > Mammalia > Carnivora > Mustelidae > Mustela > Mustela lutreola. The sequence goes on along the minus strand of NC_081298.1, from coordinate 31,975,755 downwards.
CTCAAGGACATTTGTCCAGTTCCCCAGGGGCAGGAGAACTTAGGGATTTAGTGAGGCTGTGCTCTCAGAAGGGCTGTAGGGAAAGCAGGACAGTCCAAGGAAGGAGCTGAGCAAGAATGTGTGCTCAGATGGAGGCCAACCTTGTCTGGATTCCTTGGGAAGCTCTGAAGCACTAAGGACATCACCAGGTTACCCCCCTGCTTATGGTTGCAAACTAAAATGGGAGAAAGAAAGCCTAGCTTCCCTGAGAAAGGGGCTCCTATGTGGCTGGAGACAATCTTCTGGAAAAGCAAATAAGACACAGAGTGCTGAGGAACAAATTCTAGCCCAGCAAAGAAGATTGGGCAGGGCACTAAAAGTGCCCACTTCTGCATGACCCGTGAGCCTGTAGCTGCTCTGACTAGAATGAATTGCCTAGGGGAAGCCATGGACCCACCATGCATAGTTTTTGTCCATCAAGTAACAAACATTCTTGTGTTTGGTTAAGGCCATGGCATGCATTACCCAAGTGTTGGCAGCTGGTGGGCAACAGAGTTGTTTCCTAGGGCTTGCCATTACAGAGACTGAAACGGAGTAGTGAAACAACAGAAACATATTGTCTCACCATCCTGGAGGCCGGAAGTCCCTGATCAAGGTGTCAGCAGCGTCACGCTCCCTCTGAAGCCTATAGGGAAAGCATCCTTCCTTGCCCCTTCCAGCTTCTGGTAGCCCCGGATATTGCTTGTCATGACACAATGTAACTCCAGTCTTGACAGGACACACTCCCTATGTGTGTGTCTCTAAATTTCCCTCTTTGATTAGGACAGGGGTCATATCGGATTAGGAACCCACCCGACTCCAGTATGAACTCATCATATCTATATCCTTGACAGGTTTATTTCTAAATAAAGTCACAGCAGGAGGTCCTGAGAAGTTAGTATTTTGACATATGAACTTATCAGGGAGGGGGACACAGTTCAACCCCTACCAGGTAAAAGGTTCATCTAAGAGTTTAGACTAGTCTGGAGCTGCTCCAACTATATCACACTTCTACCTCTAGTCTGGTTACTTTTACGGGACCCATTATTTGATTATAACCCTGTATTTAACTTATATCACAATTAACTTAGCCATGGCAATTCCAAGAGAGGGCCCAAACCAGTCCCTCCTCTGTGTAATGGCAGGCCTATTCCTAGTGTGGATGCAATGTATTGGTTCCTCTCATCTGTAACTTCTGCCTTGGTTTGGCCACTGTCTGGTCAAAACATAAGGCAGAAAAACCATCTCCATGTAGATAAAGAAGTTTGCATTCTTGGAGGAGGGGAAGCAGACGAAATGAGCCACCGGCAACACTTTATGGGCAAAATGTTTGTTTTAGCATTCACTATGAGATATATACAATAGTTATTAAGGAAAATTCTGAAATTTGAAAGATAGCAGAGAGAAGTGGGTTTTGACTCCAGTATGTTGGATATCAAGAGAAAAGGAGTATAGACATGAATCATAATTGTTCCTGGCTATAATCAAAAGGTCAAATGAAGTCACTGGAGGCACACCTGTGCCGAGGTATACCATTAAAACTTCCATTCTTGATAGAAATTCTAGGAAGGTAAAAGATCATCAACTAAACCCTTAGGAACAAGGGCAACAGATTTTGAATGAGTCACTACTAGATAAATAAGGAGAAGATAATGTGCACATATGAGGGTCATTAAAGGAAGGAGCTGAGAGGTGCATGGATGGGCGAAGAAATGAAGATCCCACCACCACTACCATTGCGACTAAAAGATGTCTGTGTCTCCAGCAGCTTTTGCATGGTCCCTCTCTCCAGCCACATGTTTTTCCTGACCCCACATTTAGGTTCTGAACATCCCACGCTGCTTTCTGGGCCAGAGACTTGCTTCATTATCAAGGTGATGTCATGGGCTCCTGGCAATCAGGTCACCTATTAGCTTCTCTTGCCTTTCTTGAACTTCCTGACCCATCACTTGGCCCTGACCTCTGGAAACAGTGTTCACCTTGCTCCCACTTGCTTGCCCAACCTACAGCTGCCTGAGCTAACCTATGCCCTTTGATCTGCCACCCTATGTTCTTGAAACACCACAGACTGGTTATAAGCTCTACCTGTTATCAAGTTTTGTATGCCTCTTGCATTAAGCAGTTTTCTTTAATCCAATATTTTTTTTGTGCCGTGCTGCATGAGATTGGATAACACTGGGCTAGCATTTCTTTTAAATTTTGTTTTCAAAACTGGGCTTGGGACACCTGGGTGGCTCAGTCAGTTAAGTGTCTGCCTTTGGCTCAGGTCATGATCCTGAGGTCCTGGGACTGAGCTCCACATCAGGCTCCCTGCTCAGTGGGGAGTCTTCTTGCCCCTCTCCCACTGCCTCTCTCCCCTCAGCTCATGCTCATGCTTTTTCTCTCTAATAAAATCATGGGGAAAAAAACAAACAGAAAATTGGACTTACAGCAGAATATCCACACATGTAGGAATAAGTGTCACATACTACCTCTTTAAGACTTCACATAATAGTCCTACGAAGTACCGTCTCATGTATGTATCCACACCTGTAATTACTATACCAAATTATGTTTTATAGGTGGGGTAGATTTGTTTCACTGATGGTCCTAATCCTCACCCTTCCCTGAGTCTGTGTCCTTTGTAACCTTGAAGTGCCCTCCCACTCTGACTCTGGACTGGCCAAGTTCCTTGATGTGGCCAATAGGATGTTGACAGACATGTTGCAAAGGCCTGAAAAAACACTTGCGTGTGTCCACTCTCACTCTTATTCCTCTGCCACTGCTATTAGAATACTCCTGGGGTAAGATGGAGGGTGAGGCACAGAAAGGATATGGGTTGGCATCACTGCTGGAGCCATCCTAGATCAGATACCCGCAAATCTCCCAACCTGTGGGCAAGTCCAGCTGTGGGCAAGACCAGAAGAACCACCTAGCTAATCTTGCAGACTGAACGCATCTCATTCAGTGCCACAGGTTTTAGGTGGCTTGTTATTGACACAATAGCTTGCAAAGTATCTTATCATACACAATCTCATTCCATGGCAGTAAGTCTGCTTGAATATAAATTCCATGATACCACAGATCTTGTCTATGTGGGTCACTGATGTTTCCTAAATACTGAGAACAGTGCCTGGTATATAGGTTTTCAATCAACATTTACCAAACCGATGAATGAATAAATGAATAAAAATAATAAAGATAATGGTAATAACAATATTAGATACAATTAACTTAAATTCTTTTATGTACAAAGCACTCTACTAGGTGCTTAATCAGCTGTTTCATTTCATTCTTTTGTCAACCCTGAAAAGTCACTATTATTTATCTCGTTCTAAAGAGGAGAGAATTAAGGTTTAAAGCAGCTGAGCAATCTGTTTAAGATCACATATCTCAAAAGTGGTGCATGCGTGGCACTAACACAGGACTATTTAAATTCAAAAATCCATGTCATTCACAGGAAATACAGAATTCTGAATTATTAAAGCTATTTAGTCGGTATATCTAAGAGATTTTGAGTGGCTTACCCAAGTTTTAAAACAAGTAGATTACAGTTGAGCCTAGAACCTTCTCTATGTCTAGTTGCTTTTCAATAATCACAAAATTTGGAGCCCAGTGAGCACAATTCTAAGGACTCCAAATATGGAGCCCAGTGAGCACAATTCTAAGGACTCCAAATATGGAGTTATCCTCTGATAATTTGGTTGTAAAATCAGAAGTAAGATTAAGGAAATAAGAAATATACAAAGTAGTTTTAATAAAATTCCTATATACCTAAGCAGGACATGGATATAAAACCTAAATGTTTTAAAAACATTTTAAAAGGGGCATCTGGGTGGCTCAGTGGGTTAAGCCGCTGCCTTCGGCTCAGGTCATGATCTCGGCGTCCCAGGATCGAGTCCTGCATCGGGCTCTCTGCTCAGCAGGGAGCCTGCTTCCTCCTCTCTCTCTCTCTCTCTCTCTCTCTGCCTGCCTCTCTGCCTACTTGTGATTTCTCTCTGTCAAATAAATAAATAAAATCTTTAAAAAAAAAACAAAACATTTTTAAAAAATGTTTAAAAAAAAGTAGCAAAAGATATGAAGAAATGGATCCCTGTGGAAGTGAGAATGTATGTCTACTCTCCTTCTTACATTAACATGAGGGAAATTTTTTTTTTTAATTTTTAAAATTTTTTATAAACATATAACGTATTATTAGCCCCAGGGGTACAGGTCTGTAAATTGCCAGGTTTACACACTTCACAACACTCACCATAGCACATACCCTCCCCACCGTCCATAACCCCACCACCGTCTCCCTACCCTCCTCCCCCAGGCCACCCAATATGAGGGAAATTTTAAAGAGTGTAAATCATCAACAGCATTAGAACCCACAAGAACTAAAAAGGTCAAGAAGTATAGAAGGGTTCTCCAGGAAAACAGAATAGAATGTGTGTGTGTGTGTGTGTGTGTGTGTGAGAGAGAGAGAGAGAGAGAGAGAGAGAGAGGGAGAACTGGCTCATGCAATCCTGGGAGTCCGCTATGTAAGACAGCAGAAAGAACCTCAAGAAAAGGATGAAAAATCCACCATCACTGTAGAATATTTTAACATACCTCCCTCAAAAATGATAGATCTACCAAAAAAAAAAAAAAAAGTAAATAAATACATTTGAATAGCATTATTAATGTTTCATCTAATGGACACAGAAAACATTCTGTTCTCAAAACTGGAAGCATACATATTTTTCCAGCCACACAAGGGACACTGATGAAAAATGACCATGTGCTACCCCTTTCTTTAAAGGACCAGACAATAAATATTTTAGGCTTGGTAGGCCATAGAGTCTCTATATGAGGTCTCATCTCAGCCAGGGGAGTAAAAGAAGCAACTGACAAGATGCAAAGGAATCAGCATGGGTGTATTCCATTAAAACTTGACTTACAAAACAGGTGACATGAAAAACAATTTGTTATAACCTAGTAATAGTCAACATTTTATTCTCTATGACCCAGTGAGTTAACTTTGTAACTAAGACACCCAAATTTCAGAACAAAATGTATTCTGAATAAAAATTAATTTTTTGTTTACAGAATTGTCATACAAATAGCATGGAGCGGTGGTGACTAACCCACAGTTGTGTAGAGAAAGAGTAAAATTTGCTACATGGAGATTTTCATGGGTTAGGCCAAGAAGAAGGAAACATCATTTGTTTATCCTCATTGCCACAACTCAGTCAAAGGCCTTGTCTAACTGTAAGAGAATCTAAAATAAGAGAGTCTAGGGATGCCTGGGTGGCTCAGTCAGATTAGCCATTCAGGTCATAATCCCAGAGTCCTGGGATCGAGTCCCGCATGGGGCTCCTTCCTCAGTGGGGAGGCTGTTTCTCTCTCTGCCTCTGCCTGCCACTCTGCCTGCTTACGTTCTCTCTCTCTCTCTCTGACAAATAAATAAACAAAAATCTTTCAAAAAAAATAAGATAAAATAAGAGAGTCTGTAGTCAGAAGAAGAACCAAAGAACAGAGATATTGATGAACACTAGCAAATTCTATTCCCAGCAGTCCCATTTCTAGCCATCTACCATGCCTGCCAAACTTTTGCATAAGTGCACTATTATATCTATAATGGCAATTTATAGTATCATTGTTCTTGATAACAAAAACAACTGGAGACATTCCAAATGGCCATCAATAATAGAATAGGACAAATTCATAATAAAAGAGAGAGTAGGAATAATTTTAGAAGCAGGTTGCTTGAAAAGGCAAAAGGAGGGAACTAAGGGTTGGTCTAAGATAGGAGCAGGAACACCTCATGTATCAGAGTATATGAGTGGAAAAGCAAATGGATGGGCAAATTTCACATTTAGAAGATATCATTCTCACTAGAACACACCTAATTTCTCTGTGAAATATGAGGCAACCTCATAAACTAAGATGTAATGAGAAGGGAGTGTTGAGAAGACGTGAAATAGTCACCTCTGAGAGTTGGAAACTCAGTGTAGTAGGGATGTAGAGTAGAGTTGTCTGGAAGAACTGAGAGCCCGTTCCAGATTTGCGGTCATAGTTGAAGTGAGTCCAGATGACTGTGCTGTTCCGTATGCTCCAGCCATGTTCAGCTGCTTGAGTGCAAGGAGGGGATGAATGGACAATTGGGCTGAACCAGTGTGGAGTTCGCAGGGGAACATGATGAAGGGGAGTGAATAAGACTGTGGAGGGTGTTTTCCCGGGAAAAATTCTAATTCTATGCCATGCAATCTAAGTTGAAGAGAGAAGAAACCAAAGGGGGTCACAGATAATGAAAAATGGCAAATGGAAAGAAGCCCAGAGGAGAGTAAGATGGGAGGGTAAAGGCTGATGCCCAGAATATGAATGACTGGAAACTGAGCTTTCAGAAGAGCTGCTGTTACTGTTGGTGCCGAGGTCTAGAGAATCACCTGGATGGGCATCTGAGGACGGATGAAGGAAGAGACCTCTGCGTAAGAGAGGTCAAGGAACCGAGAAGGTCATATGTCAGAGGGATCACCTGTGTCAAGATCTGGCACCAAAATTAATAACAAGAGGAATAACAGAGAGGGAGACAGTGATCCGGGAGCTGAAATCGGAAATGAGTAAAACAGTATGGCCTCAGGGGCAGAATATCGCTACATATATATCCAATCAAGGATTCCTATCCAGACTATATAAATAATTCCTACACATCAATTTATCAAAGAAAAATAAGCCAATATAAAAATGAGCAAAGGTGGGTGCCTGGGTGGCTCGGAGGGTTGGGCCTCTGCCTTCGGCTCAGGTCATGATCTCAGGGTCCTAGGATTGAGTCCCGCATCGGCCTCTCTGCTCAGCAGGGAGCCAGCTTCCTCTTCCCTCTCTCTCTGCCTGCCTCTCTGCCTGCTTGTGATCTCTCTCTCTCTCTCTGTCAAATAAATAAAACAAACTCTTTTTAAAAAATGCAACTTTTAAAAAATGAGCAAAGGCTATGAATAGGTAGTTCACAAAAGAAGAAATAACTTTACTCAATAAACACATGAAAAAGATGTTGTGTTTTCTTACAATAGTAAAATGCAAATTAAAATAAGATCACTTTTTTAACTCCTTGGTTAGCAAAAGAAGAAGAAGAAGAAGAAGAAGAGGAAGAGGAGGAGGAGGAGGAGGAGGAGGAAGAAGGGGAGGGGAGGAGGAAGAAAAAGAAGAAGGAGGAGGAGGAGGAGAAGTATTAGTAAAGAAATTGGATCTATCCAAATTGAACTGGTGGTGAAGAAATTGGTACTCAAACACTTTTAAGGTAAGTGAAAATGGGTGCAAACTTTTTAGAAAACCTATTACATGGTTTTCATCAAAATTTTAAGTGGGTATACACTTACCAACAATGGAAATGTTTCTCACTATAATACTCACATATGTAAACATATACATAGATACATAGTTATTTGTAATTGTAAAAACCTGGAAATAATCCAAATGTCCAACAAAATTTCTTCCTGGGATCACCTTTCTTCCTGGGATCACCAACAAATAAGCTATTTGCCTTCATTTCGTTGGCCAGGGGGTCTAAGTCTGGAAGCACCCACAGTCAGAATCCCTGCAAAGTGACTTAACTCCTCCTTCTGTTTTATTCAGGAAGACTGGCAGTAATACTATCCAACTACCACTTTTCCTTTTTCACTTGGGGTGCTGAGAAATAGAATTCCTCTGTTCTCTGACAAATATTTTATATATAAACTAAGATGCAAAACTTTTCATCACACAAGAACAGTCTATGACTTAATTTCCTCCCTTAATTCTGACTTACAAATTATTTCTTCAGGAGAGAATGGGCCCAGCTTTGTTAGGCCATACTTTCCTAGTGAGTGTTATCAAGTCCATGTGTTTACAGATTTAGGAAATATTTTCACATAACAAACAAGCAGACCTTGGCCTTCTGAGGTGGTATTATGTGAAGTTTCTAAGCTATAGTGGGCCACTTAAGCAATAAGTGGGAAGCTAACTTTCTTTCCTAATAAAGACAGGACAATTGAAATTCTGGAGGAAGTCTGTCTTAGTAATTCAGGCTGCTACAACAAAATACCATAGACTGGGTGTCGTAAATAAAAAACATTTATTTCTCACATTTCTGGAAGCTAGGAAGTCCAGTTTCCAGGTACTGGCAGATTTAGTTCTTAGTGAAGCCTCTCTTTCTGCATTACCTAGAAGAATACCTTTTTACTGTGTCCTCACATGGCTGGGAAAGAGGGAGTTCTGGTATCTTCCTTTTATTATAAGAGAAGTAATCGCATGATAGAGGCCCTACCCTTCTGACTTCTTCTAAACCTATTACTCCTCAAAGACACCACCTTTGAGTAATGTCACATTGGAGGTTAGGACTTTAACATATGAATCAGGGGTAGGGTACAAAATTGGTTTTGAACCCCATTAAACAGAAATACGGATATATTAGGGAAGTTTTTCATTTTAGGGGAGAGAGATGTCAGAGGTATCACTGAAGGAGGGACTTGTGGTGCACCTGGGTGGCTCAGCTGGTTAAGTTTCTGCCTTCAGGGCAGGTCATGATCCCAGGGTCCTGGGATTGAGCCTTCTCCCTCCCCCTGGTGCTCCCACTGCTTATGCTCTCTCTCTCCCCCACCTCTCTCTAATAAATAAATAATCTCAAAAAAAAAAAAAGAAGAAGAAGAAGAAGAAAAAGAGAAAAGGAAAAGAAGGAGGGACTTGTAAGTCTTCAGTGTGTAGATGGTCTTTAAAGTCATATGACTGACCCTATGGTCTATAAGAGAGTGAATGCAAATAGAGAAGACAAATGAGGACTGAGCCCCTGTAATTGCAACCCTAAGAAGTCAGAGAGATGCAGAAGAACCAGCATGGGAAATGAGAAGGAGCAACAATTAAGAGATAAAATGTCAGAGCATAGTGTCCTGCCAATCGAGTGAAGAATGGTGTCAAATGATGTTGATCGGTCCAGTAAGATGAAGACTAAGAATCTAACCATTGGTTTTTAGCAACTGTTGTGATTGGAGATTGCTTGTCATTTATGACCCTGACATGAGTAGATTTTGTGGAATAGTAAAGGTGAAAAACTGGATGGAGTATATTTAAGAAAGAACAGGAGAGGAACTGGACACTTCAAATGTAAGCAACACTTAAGAGAATTTTCTTCAGGGGCACCTGGGTGGCTCAGTCATTAAATGTTTGACTCCTGATTATAGCTTAGGTCATGATCTTATAGGTCATGAGACTGAGCCCCCTCTCAAGCGCAATGCTCAGCAGGGAGTTTGCTTGAAGGTTCTCTACCTCTACTCCTCTCCCCTCTCAAAAAAAAAATTTTTTTTTAAGAGGGAGGTGTGGGGGGGTACTCCTGGGTGGTTCAGTGGGTTAAGCCTCTACCTTCCGCTCAGGTCATGATCTCAGGGTCTTGGGATGGAGCCTGCTTTCCAGCACACCCCCTTCTACCTGCCTCTCTGCCTACTTGTGATCTCTGTCTGTCAAATAAATAAATAAATAAAATCTTTTAAAAATAGAGAGAGAGAGAGAGCATTTTCTTTAAAGAACAAAGAAAGTATTCAGTGGGAGAAGCAGAAACAAGAGAATGGTTTTTCTTAGGATGGAAAAAACAGTAGTATGTTTATATGCTGATTAAAACGATGAGCTGATTAAAAGAGCTGGGAACTTTGAAGAGCAATGGAGTATGATTTGTGAATAATAAGTACAGAAATGCACAGAAATAAATTAATGCAAAAGCTGGTAGGTAAGAAGATACACACGGTGGGCTGTGGAAGTTCTGTCACTTGGGAATTGAGGCTCAAGTCAATTTTATTTGAATTCCAAAAGACAAGATGGCCTCAACAGACCTCTTCATTACTTCATACATATGATTGACATGTTAATGTAAAAATGGCGACATGTGATTATTATCAAATATCTAAAAAATAAAAGATAGTAAATTGAGGGGTTCTTCCTTAAGAAACCTCTAACAAGTAGGAAACATGGTTGTCCAGGGTGCAAATAATAAATGCCCATGTTAGCAATTCAGTGAAGGAAAAGAACTGCCTTTCAACTAATGGTGCTTAACAACTGGATAAACAGGTGGAAAAAAATATGAGCCTCAATCCCTACCTCATACCGTATACAAAAATTAATTCAAGATGTGTCCTAAATTGGGTGCCTGAGTGGCTCAGTTGGTTAAGCAACTGTCTTTGGCTCAGGTCATGATCTCCAAGTCTGAGGATCAAGTCCCATATCAGGCTTCCTGCTCAGTAAGGAGTCTGCTTCTCCCTCTGACTGTCCCCCCTTCTCTCCTGCTCTCTCTCTCCCAAATAAAATCTTTTTTAAAAAGATGTTTATAGCAGCAATGTCCACAATAGCCAAACTATGGAAAGAACCTAGATGTCCATCAACAGATGAATGGATCAAGAAGATGTGGTATATATACACAATGGAATACTATGCAGCCATCAAAAGAAATGAAATCTTGCCATTTGCGACAACATGGATGGAACTAGAGCGTATCATGCTTAGCGAAATAAGTCAAGCAGAGAAAGACAACTATCATATGATCTCCCTGATATGAGGAAGTGGTGATGCAACATGGGGGCTTAAGTGAGTAGAAGAAGAATCAATGAAACAAGATGGGATTGGGAGAGAGACAAACCATAAGTGACTCTTAATCTCACAAAACAAACTGAGGGTTGCTGGGGGGAGGGGGGTTGGGAGAAGGGGGTGGGATTATGGACATTGGGGAGGGTATGTGCTTTGGTGAGTGCTGTGAAGTGTGTAAACCTGGTGATTCACAGACCTGTACCCCTGGGGATAAAAATATATGTTTATAAAAAATAAAAAATTAAAAAAAAAGATGTGTCATAAGTCTAAATATAAAAGTCACAATTGTAATATCTCCTGTATTGAAAATGTTGGAACATACCTTAAACTGAATGCAGACAAAGATATCTTAGGACATACAAATCATTAATAATAAAAATGTGATAACTGGATTTCAAAGTTACTAACTTTATCTAAAGACACCATTAAGAAAATAAAAAGGCAAACCATAAACTGGGAGAAAATAACTATAATACACATATCTGGCAAGCAACTTGTACTTGGAATGTATAACGAACTTCTACAAATCAAGAATAAAATGGCAAAATATCTAATTTTTAAAATGAGCAAAAGGCTTGAATAAACACTGCACAAAAGTTGATATATGAATGGCCAATAAGCACATGATAAAGTGCCCAACAAAACTAGGGAATTCTAATTGAAGTCACAATCAGATGCACATATTAGAAAGGCTAATTTAATTTTTTAGAGCAAGACAGTATGCTCAGAGGGACAGATGGAGAGAGAAATATCCAGAAAGAGAATAGAAAGGCTAAATTTAAAAAGGGCAATGCCATTGTTTGGTGAGGAGATGGAGCCTTTGGAACCATCACACCTTGCCAATGGGAGTGTAGAACAATACAAGAACTTCAAAAAACTGGAGTTTCTTATAAAGGTGAAACATATTTCTACCCTATAACCTCACAATTTCACTCCTCAATATTTATCCAATGTAAAGGAAAACAATACACCCCCCACAAAACTTATACAAGAATATCCATAGGGACGCCTGGGTGGCTCAGTTGGTTGGGCAGCTGCCTTCGGCTCAGGTCATGATCCCAGCGTCCTGGGATCGAGTCCCATATCGGGCTCCTTGCTCCGCAGGGAGCCTGCTTCTCCGTCTGACTCTGCCTTCCACTCTGTCTGCCTGTGCTCGCTCTCGCTCACTCTCTCTGACAAATAAAAATCTTTAAAAAAAAAAAAAAAAGAATATCCATAGCAGCTTTATTTGTAAATACCACAAAATGGAAATAATCCAATGTCCATCAACAGGAAAATGGACTTAAAAAGCTACTGTAAAATGCAACAACATTAATGAATCTTAAAAACACTATGTTGATGGGACGCCTGGGTGGCTCAGTTGGTTAAGCCTCTGCCTTCGGCTCAGGTCATGATCCCAGGGTCCTGGGATGGAGTCCCACATCAGGCTCCTTGCCTGGCAGGGAGCCTGTTTCTCCCTCTGCCTCTGCCTGCCTCTTTGTCTGCCTGTGCTTGCTCTCTCTCTCTCCCTCTGTCTCTGACAAATAAATAAAATCTTTAAAAAAAAAAAAAAAAACACTATGTTGATGAAAGAAGCCAGAAACAAAGGAGTATAATTTATATGATTCCATTAATATGAAATTTAAGAACAAGCAAAACTAACTTATGATGATAGAAATCAGAACAGTTGTTGCCCATTGGGATTGGCAATTGTTTAGAAAGGGGCATCAGGAAACCTTCTGGGCTCATGGAAAGGTTCTATATTGTGATCAGGGTGTTGGTTACACAGATGTATATATTTGCTACAATTTGTCAAATTCTACACTTAACATCTTTTTGTTTCCCTGTATGTAAATTTTATCTCAATAAAGAAAATGTTGAATGTCCACTTGGCTTTTCTCTCTGGTTTCTTTTCTCTCTTGGCTTCATACATACCAACTATTTTGTAGCCATATATCCAGGAAAACCTGATCTATAGGAGAAAAATGGTGCTCACTCTCAAAAATGCCCTCCTATCACTGGTCACTGTCTCAGTATGTTATTTATGTTTCAGCCTGAATTAATAGGCAGAAATAGGTTTGAGGCTCTCTTCATATAATTTTTCCACTGCCCATGTAAAAGATAAAAAATAGAATAGAATTTTCTTCTTTTCCATTAAATGTATATAAACAACAATGGCAGGGGTGAAGACAAAGCCTAAGGAGAGAGGACATGAATGTATGCTGGAAGAAGGAGATTTCAGGAGGCAGAGAAAGCGTGAGGCACAGTAGACATTAGCAAAGTTTCCTCATCCTAAGTTTTCCAACATTAATCTGCATTTATACAGATAAACATTAATTTCTATAAGTGACATAGATTTAAGGGTTCTCAGCCTAATTTTGGCAGGGGCCCAGAGACAATATTTTCACAATAATGGACAATTTTAAAACTTCTTCACCATCGTACTAGCCATGAGAAGGAGGTGGGAGAATAACCCATGCTAATCATTAAATCTGAGTAGGTATACACTTAAAGGTTTGTTAAAAATATGTCACCTGAGAGGTAAAGCCCAGTATATAGGCATGGCCTGTACTCTGACCATTTTCCAAACCTTCTCAAGATAAAAGGCAGATCAAGAGACCCTTCCAAACTTGAGGGCACAGGTGATAGTATTATTCCAAAGTGTAGGAATTCAAGACAGTGATAATTCTTTGAAATTCAATCTGGCATTTCCACTGTGCACTGGTTGCTCAATTTAACTTGTTCCATGTAGACCTATTTCTATAACATTTAAGATCATTTAATGATGCTTCATTTCCCTGGATCTTGGAAATGTGGCACTACACAGAGCTAATCTGTAAGAAATATCAGAATATTTATCTTGACCATCCCAAGTGGAATGATCCTAAATGAGTCAAAACACTTTATAAATTCAAGATTTTTGTTTGTAATTGTTGTTGCTTGCCATGATGATCACTATTGTACGCCCTGGAAATCACAGAAGGCAAGAAATTTCTGCCTAGAAGCTATGTGGCTCAAAGAAAGCAAAAGCCTAAATCTTTGACTCTTTTCCTTTTGTAAGTCACAGAGATATACCTTAAACAAAAACATTCATTTTGTTTAAAGCAGATATTCCAAATACCACACAGGTCACTACTCCTTACTTTTGTGCCCATCACAGACCTCACTAATCAAGCATGGCATTTTTTTTTCCTCTCCTGCCTAAGCATGGCACCAGAATCCTTCTCAGTGTGGCCAAGCACCAACCAGTAAAAATCAGCTCATGAATATACACCCATTTGCCATCCCAGGTCTGGACTTTTTCCCAAATGCTCTCTCTACTTTATGGTGTGTCTCCATTATCTCTTCCCTAAATAAAGCAGACCCAGCAGTAGAGCACCTGGAACTCTGGGGCCTTTAATAGGTAAGGCAAAGGAAGCTCAGAAAGTTTATGTTCTAAAGCCAGGACCACAGTTCAGCTCCCATACTAACGCTCTTCACTCTTTCTCCCCAACTCCATGCCTCCTCCAGACACTTCTAAGACTCCTGTTTCTGTCTCATCTATTTACTCTTTACACAAAGGCTTCCCTGCTTCTTGTCATTCCCAACATTTGTCTTCCTTTCATTCACCTAAAATGACACATTAGCTTGAAGTCTTCTTGAATGCATCTCTTTCGCTCCTTCTTTCTTTGCTCTGTTTCAAGCTCACCTGTGTTCTGTGCATAATCCTAATTATCCAAACACTGGTGCCTCCCCTACAACAAAAATCTGCATTAACCCCATCTTTTCTAGTGAGAACTTCAATCAAAATAAGTCTGCTCATGCTTGTCATCATATCCTGCTTAGGTGTTTAAACAAGGCAAACTCTACACGTAGTTAAAATAATCAGAGAAAAGCATTGAGTAGATGGGAACTTCAAAAGTTCATGGCATCCATCCCCCCTGCCTCATGCTGTATGATACCCAGACCATGCCAGAAGGAGGCTTCTTTGAAGATAAGGAATAAAAAAGACAAAACATCTGCATAATGAGCTATGTGATACATTTCAGCTTAGGTAGGGGGGAATTATCTGCTATTTAGGGAGAACTACACCACCATTGTAAAGAATGCACTAAAACTAGGAGATCTGCAGAAATTATAATATACAAAATGGATACACTCCATAGTTTCAACAGGAATCCACTTAGTAAGGGATGATACTTTATATAATTCTTTATAAAGACTGCCTATCATTACAACTGGACTGCTCAACAATTAACTTCAGTCAGACCTCCTTTCTCCTAGCACCACCCCCGTAGCCCACCATTGGACTCTAAGAACTATGAGTGTCGGGAACGTGTCTGCTTTGTTCATTATTGTACCTTCACCTGGCATATGCCTGCAAAGAGTTGACATATAATTAATATTTGTTAGATGAATGAGTGTTACTAGTATCACAGCCCCTTAATTGTGTCCAAAATAATGTACCCATTCATTCCCTAAATTGTACTTACACTGTGCTAGGCACTGTATTGCTTAATGGGAACACTGTGGTAATTAGAACAGAAACTCTGTCCTCAAGGACTTTTCAATCCAGAGCTAGTGAGAAGCACTGATTTTAGTGTGAGATGATTAAAGGACTTGAAAGAATAATGAGATGCCATAAAACACCAAAGAGGAATACATAACCTAGCTTGGGCCTCGGAAGGGAGGAGCATCTAACAGAGACACAAAACAAGGTAAGAATTCACCAGAAAAAGAGAAGAAGGTGAGGCAGAAGGACCAGCACAGTACAAAAGCTAGGAGGCAAATGTATCCTCATCCACTTTGCAGCAAGCTTCTACTGAGCATGCTTTGGCTAATGATGTCATAGATACAAAGCAGAGAAGGAAGGCAGTCCTTGCTTTTATCCGTAGTAGAGGAAAAAGACAAGTAAAAATTACAGTGTGTGCCCCACTGGGGAAAATACGGATGTTCTGGGATGCCCAGAGCTTCTTATCCAGACTTGTGAGGACATGAGAGCTCTCCTGTATTGAGTTGAGGCACAGAACAAGGGCAAGATTATCCAAGAGAATGGAGTAAAGACTTTGCAAGATGTAGGTTCAGAGGAGGACAGATCACAGAGGATTCTGTAGATTACACTGCATTCACTAAGGCTGGAGCAAAGCATGGAAGCAAGTGGGAACTAGGGAAAGACTGTGGACAGGCTTGAGCTAATTCCATTGTAAGGCCCTAGAGAGCACGCTAAGGATTCAGAGTGTACCTCTTCACACTACTATTCAGAAACTGGATGTAATCCAAGGGATAGGAGATTGTAGTGCTGTTATGAAAAAAACAGCAAGTCGAATCCCTGCTTCACCGCTCCCAGGCTGCATATGACACATGGTTCTGGACAAGTTAGTTAATTTCTCGGTTTTGTTTTCTCACATGCAAATTGAAGATGATAGCAATTCTTTTGTAACATCGTCTTGAGTGTTAATGGAAATGATTAAGAAGATCACTTACAACTACCACAACTGAACCAGGAAGAAATAGAAAGCCTGAACAGACCCATAACCAGTAAGGAGATTGAAACAGTCATTAAAAATCTCCAAACAAACAAAAGCCTAGGGCCAGACGGCTTCCCCGGGGAATTCTACCAAACATTTAAAGAAGAACTAATTCCTATTCTCCTGAAACTGTTCCAAAAAATAGAAATGGAAGGAAAACTTCCAAACTCATTTTATGAGGCCAGCATCACCTTGATCCCAAAACCAGACAAGGATCCCATCAAAAAAGAGAGCTATAGACCAATATCCTTATGAACACAGATGCGAAAATTCTCACCAAAATACTAGCCGATAGGATTCAACAGTACATTAAAAGGATTATTCACCACGACCAAGTGGGATTTATTCCAGGGCTGCAAGGTTGGTTCAACATCTGCAAATCAGTCAATGTGATACAACACATCAATAAAAGAAAGAACAAGAACCATATGATACTCTCAATAGATGCTGAAAAAGCATTTGACAAAGTACAGCATCCCTTCCTGATCAAAACTCTTCAAAGTGTAGGGATAGAGGGCACATACCTCAATAACATCAAAGCCATCTATGAAAAACCCACCGCAAATATCATTCTCAATGGAGAAAAACTGAAAGCTTTTCCGCTAAGGTCAGGAACACAGCAGGGATGTCCATTATCACCACTGCTATTCAACATAGTACTAGAGGTCCTAGCCTCAGCAATCAGACAACAAAAGGAAATTAAAGGTATCCAAATCGGCAAAGAAGAAGTCAAATTATCACTCTTCGCAGATGATATGATACTATATGTGGAAAACCCAAAAGACTCCACTCCAAAACTGCTAGAACTTATATAGGAATTCAGTAAAGTGTCAGGATATAAAATCAATGCACAGAAATCAGTTGCATTTCTCTACACCAACAGCAAGACAGAAAAGAGAGAAATTAAGGAGTCAATCCCATTTACAATTGCACCCCAAACCATAAGATACCTAGGAATAAACCTAACCAAAGAGGCACAGAATCTATACTCAGAAAACTATAAAGTACTCATGAAAGAAATTGAGGAAGACACAAAGAAATGGAAAAATGTTCCATGCTCCTGGATTGAAAGAATAAATATTGTGAAAATGTCTATGCTACCTAAAGCAATCTACACATTTAATGCAATTCCTATCAAAGTACCATCCATCTTTTTCAAAGAAATGGAACAAATAATTCTAAAATTTATATGGAACCAGAAAAGACCTCGAATAGCCAAAGGGATATTGAAAAAGAAAGCCAACATTGGTGGCATCACAATTCCGGACTTCAAGCTCTATTACAAAGCTGTCATCATCAAGACAGCATGGTACTGGCACAAAAACAGACACATAGATCAATGGAACAGAATAGAGAGCCCAGAAATAGACCCTCAACTCTACGGTCAACTAATCTTCGACAAAGCAGGAAAGAATGTCCAATGGAAAAAAAGACAGCCTCTTCAATAAATGGTGCTGCAGAAAAATGAAATTGGACCATTTCCTTACACCACACACAAAAATAGACTCAAAATGGATGAAGGATCTCAATGTGCGAAAAGAATCCATCAAAATCCTTGAGGAGAACACAGGCAGCAACCTCTTCGACCTCAGCTGCAGCAACATCTTCCTAGGAACAACGCCAAAGGCAAGGGAAGCAAGGGCAAAAATGAACTATTGGGATTTCATCAAGATCAAAAGCTCTTGCACAGCAAAGGAAACAGTTAACAAAATCAAAAGACAACTGACAGAATGGGAGAAGATATTTGCAAACGACATATCAGATAAAGGACTAGTGTCCAGAATCTATAAAGAACTTAGCAAACTCAACACCCAAAGAACAAATAATCCAATCAAGAAATGGGCAGAGGACATGAACAGACATTTCTGCAAAGAAGACATCCAGATGGCCAACAGACACATGAAAAAGTGCTCCATATCACTCGGCATCAGGGAAATACAAATCAAAACCACAATGAGATATCACCTCACACCAGTCAGAACGGCTAAAATAAACAAGTCAGGAAATGACAGATGCTGGCGAGGATGCGGAGAAAGGGGAACCCTCCTACACTGTTGGTGGGAATGCAAGCTGGTGCAGCCACTCTGGAAAACAGCATGGAGGTTCCTCAAAATGTTGAAAATAGAACTGCCCTATGACCCAGCAATTGCACTATTGGGTATTTACCCTAAAGATACCAACGTAGTGATCCAAAGGGGCACGTGCACCCGAATGTTTATAGCAGCAATGTCCACAATAGCCAAACTATGGAAAGAACCTAGATGTCCATCAACAGATGAATGGATCAAGAAGATGTGGTATATATACACAATGGAATACTATGCAGCCATCAAAAGAAATGAAATCTTGCCATTTGCGACAACATGGATGGAACTAGAGCGTATCATGCTTAGCGAAATAAGTCAAGCAGAGAAAGACAACTATCATATGATCTCCCTGATATGAGGAAGTGGTGATGCAACATGGGGGCTTAAGTGGGTAGGAGAAGAATCAATGAAACAAGATGGGATTGGGAGGGAGACAAACCATAAGTGACTCTTAATCTCACAAAACAAACAGGGTTGCTGGGGGGAGGGGGTTTGGGAGAAGGGGGTGGGATTATGGACATTGGGGAGGGTATGTGCTTTGGTGAGTGCTGTGAAGTGTGTAAACCTGGTGATTCACAGACCTGTACCCCTGGGGATAAAAATATATGTTTATAAAAAATAAAAAATTATAAAAAGAAAAAAAAGAAGATCACTTACCTTGGTAGATAGACAGTTCTTTTCTTCCTCCTACTTGCTGTTTGCACCAAGACCTCCTGTTTCCTAAGCTTTTCTCAAAGGGTCATTTATCATCTCAACCTTTTCTCTTTCAGTACTCTGGAGAATCTAGTGTCTCCCCAGCGCCCATCACGACACAGCAACCACATGGGCATGTGCCAGGACTATCGTTAGCCCTAAGATGAGCTCTCATCTATAAAACTGTTGGTGGGGATGGGAGGGAAAATAAAAAACACAGGGTTGTCGATTATGAGTTATGGAGACACTCTCACAGAAGTTCATACTTCCCCTGCTGCAGCTGAGAAAGAGACAGGAAGTACAATGGCATCTCTTTAGGGGAGAGGGGTCTCTCTCTTCATAGCATCTAGTGTGCCTTTACTGGTAAAAAAGCACCAACGTCCTCACCAAGAAAATGGAGCCAGACAAGACACAGCTTTTTCTCTTTAATAATATGGTCCACAGATGGAGTCAGCCAATCCCACTGAAAGAGTGGAAGGCAGCAGCCTATACCTCTTCTGTCTGGTAGGATATAGAAGTAGGAATGTGAGGGATATGGAGGCGGAAAAAGGTTGACTCTCACTTAGGTCCCTTCCAACCTGTTCAACCTTGGGCAAGTCGCTGAAACTCTTCAACCCAGGTTCCTTGGCAAAAAATACATTGACTAACAGAAACACCTTGCCAGCTTATGGTGAGAAATAACTGAAATAACGTTAAGTAGAAGACTTACATACCTTGCTGCTATTTATAATATTAAGAGGTTGGATTAGAAATTGAGGAGAGAAGGTAAAAAAAAAAAAAGCTCCGACATGCTATCAAGTGCCATACACAACATAAAATGTAATCAAGTGTGCTTGATTATAAAAATAATGCATCAGGAGCACCTGGGTGGCTCAGTGGGTTAAAGCCTCTGCCTTCGGGTTCAGGTCATGATCTCAGGCTCCTGGGATCAAGCCCCACATTGGGCTCTCTGCTCAGTGGGGAGTCTGCTTCCCTGACCCCCCCCCACCTCTGCCTGCCTCCCTGCCTACTTGTAATCTCTGTCTGTCAAATAAACAAATGAAAATATTTTTTAAAAATTTTTAAAAAATAAAAATAAATTAAAATGCATCAGAAAAAACAACTGAAATTCTGCTCACTGTCACCTCATTTTTCCTTCTCTAGGTGGGAAGAAGGCCTTGAAAATGCAAAGGTACTCCAAAGCTAGATGTATAAGAGAAAATCTTTCCCAAAAGGAATTTTGTTTTAACTGATTGAAAGAGGAGAACTTTTTAAAATTGTGTAGACTCCAGGGAATAAAATAATATTCAGGTTTCGTTCAGAGCGCACTACAGAAGCAGTGTCTGGTTTTTGTGGAAGTTTTTATGTGACCTTAAGGCACACCTATCACTAATTAGGGCCCAACCACGTACTATCAGCTCTTCGTTAGTTCCTAAGAATAAGCTACCTACTGAATCACTCAGCCCAGAATTCTTGCTCCCAGAATGTCTAGAGGAAGGACGAATGCTCTGTCCACTTACAAGTTATGAAATTATGGCTTCCCTGATCAAGTTAAGAAAACCACATTTCCTTCTCAACTATATAGCCCACATTTCACAGATTGAGAACCACCCATGGAACTTTTCCAGCACAAAAAGGGGAAACAAGTTTTGTTTTCTGTTGGAGTATTGGCACCATTGAAATCAGACTTGGAACATGCAATCTCAAGAGCCTCTTCATCATTATCTAGAACACAGTTATGGATACTCTATTAATACATCTTCTGAGGGACAACACATGGCAGGATCTAAGTGTGTCAAAATGTGATCTCAACCCTACCAGAAAATGCAGTCAGGAATAACTTTTCAAAATCAATGATCTCCCCATTTCTGCATTCTTTGTTCTGGCCCTGTTGTTAATAGATTTGCTAAAACACTGATGATTCTTTCCATATTTTAAGGTAAATATAGAAATAAAAATTGAGAAGAGCCTGGGGCTAATAATATATTATATGTTAATAAAAAATTAAAATTTTTTTTAAAAATTGAGAAGAGAACTTGCTTTAAAAGGAAAAGAAGAGGGGCTCCTGGGTGGCTCAGTGGGTTAAAGCCTCTGCCTCCGGCTCAGGTCATGGTCCCAGGGTCCTGGGGATCGACCCCCACACTGAGCTCTCTGCTCAGCGGGTAGCCTGCTTCCTCCTCTCTCTCTTTCTCTCTCTCTGCCTGCCTCTCCACCTACTTCTGATCTCTGTCTGCCAAATAAATAAATAAAATCTTTAAAAAAAAAAAAAAAAAAGGAAAAGAAGATATCCTTACTTGCAAACTCACTCCTGTCCACTCAATGTCTTTTCAATTTCTCTCACTGTCTTTTGATCTTTCAACGAATAGGATTCCATCTCTTGTTCCCAACTCAATTCTTCTCCCCACAGCCACCACCTCTCCCCTAACAGCCACACCAACACTCCTGAGACAGAGAACTCAGGTCTACCCTTGCCCCCTGTCTCTCATTTCTCAGCCCCACCTTTAACTTGTCTAGGTAACTTTACTTATCCCTACCAGGCAGGTCCCACCTTAAAACCAAATTCTACTCAGATAAATCAACTCAGTGGTATGTTGGAGCCCACTTAAACTGACTCAGCAAGAGTTGATTGATAAGTCTTGGGAATTTTACAAGTTGGCTGTTAAATAGTCATTATTAAAAATCAAATTAACTTACAGATTTTTGAATTATAGTAAAACAAGGACAATAAATATTCAAAATGCATGCCTTCCTTGTTAAATTATTACATTTTACTATTATATACAATCTTAAAATTATTTTCATCTGTTGCATCAGCATGGTAGAACAATTTAGCTAGCATCTTTTTCCAATTTGGTGTTCAGTGGCATCCTGTTGGGCCATGATGGGCATATACACCCTACAGAAATTGGAAGATGTTCTAAGTTTTTTTTTGTTATTTTTCTCCCAGAGACCCAGTTGTTAAACATTCACCTGCATAGCACTGCTTCAAATGAAGGTTGAACTAAAGAATCTGATTGGGTTAAGAAAAGCAACTAGGGATATTGAGACCTCCTGAGACTAGCAGCAGAAGGAAACACTACCTCTCTTAGACCTGAAGGAAAAAAGTAAGGGAATAATGAGAGCAATTACCAGGGAGGATGGCCTGCCTGGGCAGAAGCTAGAGTCCTAGAGGGACCAGCTACTGACAGAGAACAGCAAGGAAGCAGAGAGAACACATGTAGTAAACACCTCTCTCTTACTCTCACCACTCTTGTTCAATATAGTATTAGAAGTCCTAGCAACAGCAATCAGACAACAAAGAGAAATAAAATTGTATCCAAATTGGCAATGAAGAAGTCAAACTCTCTCCCTTTGCAGACGATATGATACTTTATATGGAAAACCTGAAAGACTCCACCCCCAAACTACTAGAACTCATACAGCAATTCAGTAATGTGGCAGGATACAAAGTCAATGTACAGAAATCAGTTGCTTTCTTATACACTAACAATGAAAATAAAGATAGGGAAATTAGAAAATCTATTCCATTTACTATAGCACCAAGAACCATAAGATACCTGGGAATAAACCTAACCAAAGAGGTAAAGGATCTGTACACAAGGAACAACAGAACACTCATGAAAGAAATTGAAGAGGACACAGAAAGATGGAAGACCATTGCATGCTCTTGGATCGGAAGAATAAACATTGTTAAAATGTCTATACTTCCTAGAGCAATCGATACTTTCAATGCCATTCCAATCAAAATTCCACCAGTATTTTTCAAAGAGCTGGAGCAAATAATCTTAAAATTTGGATGGAATCAGAAGAGACCCCGAATTGCCAAGGAAATGTTGAAAAAGAAAAACAAAACTGGGGGCATCACGTTACTTTATTTCAAGCTTTACTACAAAGCTGTGATCACCAAGACAGCATGGTACTGGCATAAAAACAGACACATAGACCGGTGGAACAGAGTAGAGAGCCCAGATATGGACCCTCAACTCTATGGTCAAATAATCTTCAACAAAGCAGGAAAAAATATACAGTGGAAAAAAGACAGTCTCTTCAATAAACGGTACTGGGAAGATTGGACAGCTATATGTAGAAGAATGAAACTTGAGCATTCTCTTACATCGTACACAAAGATAAACTCAAAATGGATAAAAGACCTCAATGTAAGACAGGAATCCATCAGAATCCTAGAGGAGAACATAGGCAGTAACCTCTTCGATATCAGCCACAGCAACTTCTTTCAAGATATGTCTCCAAAGGCAAAGGAAACAAAAGCGAAAATGTACTTTGGGGACTTCATCAAGATCAAAAGCTTCTGCACAGCAAAGGAAACAGTCAACAAAACAAAGAGGCAACCCACAGAATGGAAGAAGATATTTGCAAATGACAGTACAGACAAAAGGTTGATATCCAGGATCTGTAAAGAACTTCTCAAACTCAACACACACAAAACATAATCATGTCAAAAAATGGGCAGAAGACATGAACAGACACTTCTCCAATGAAGACATACAAATGGCTATCAGACACATGAAAAAATGTTCATCACCACTAGCCATCAGGGAGATTCAAATTAAAACCACATTGAGATACCACCTTTCACCAGTTAGAATGTCAAAATCAGCAAGACAGGAAACAATGTGTGTTGGAGAGGATGTGGAGAAAGGGGAACCCTCTTACACTGTTAGTGGGAATGCAAGTTGGTGCAGCCACTTTGGAGAACAGTGTGGAAATTCCTTAAGAAATAAAAAATTAAAAATAGAGCTTCCCTATGACCCTGCAATTGCACAACTGGGTATTTACCCCAAAGATAGAGATATAGTGAAAAGAAGGGCCATCTGTACCCCAATGTTTATAGCAGCAATGGCCATGGTCACCAAACTGTGGAAAGAACCAAGATGCCTTTAATTGAAGGAATGGATAAGGAAGATGTGGTCCATATACACTATGGAGTATTATGCCTCCATCAAAAAGGATGAATACTCAACTTTTATAGCAACATGGACGGGACTGGAAGAGATTATGCTGAGTGAAGTAAGTCAAACAGAGAGAGTCAATTATCACATGGTTTCACTTATTTGTGGAGCATAACAAATAACATGGAGGACATAGGGAGATGGAGGGGAGAAGGGAGTTGAGGGAAATTGGAGGGGAGATGAACCGTGAGAAACTATGGACTTTAAAAAACAAACTGAGGGTTTTGAAGGGGTGGGGTAGGAGGTTGGGGGAGCCAGGTGGTGGGTATTATGGAGGGCACGTATTGCATGGAGCCCTGGGTGTGGTGCATAAACAATGCATTCTGTTACACTGAAAAGAAATTAAATTTAAAAAATTTTTAATATAAACAAACAAACAAAAAAAACCATCCCTCTTTTTCCTCCCCACTTCTGATCATATGCCACCAATTCGAACCATCAAGAATCCAGCCATCTCAGAAGCCTCGGCCCAGCAATCCACAGATATCCTACGTTAGGTTCACCAGAAAGGTCCTAGAGTCGGGATGATCCTTCAAGCGTCTCTCAGATTGGAGCTTAGGGGAGAGGGAGCAGTGGGGGGAATGGTCTTTATATCCTGGTAATGATTAGTGATTGGACACAGGCTGCTCCTGGAAGGAGGAGGCATGACCTTAGGAGAGACAATTTTCTTCAGGAGATGTAATCCCCAAAGAGAGCTGACACCTGAGGACTGTCTTCTGGCAGCAAGGGAATGAGTCTTGCATTCCTGAAATGGGCGGCATATTAGAGTATCCACCATGATAAGAGTCAGCTTTCTAGGCAAAGAAGAGAGGACAATGGATCTGGGAGCAGTGGAAAGAGGAATGAGTAATAACCACACATGACTCTTCAAAACCCAGCATGTGAATCAGCCCGTCTCAGAAGCAGTTTCTGTCTCTCCTGCTCCATGTAGCTCCATAATCCTTATGCAAAACTTTATCAGGTCTTCCAGCAGACAATATGAAACCAGTCTGCTTACCAGTCTACCTCTTGTGAGCTCCGTGGCCACAGGGACTGTACCTTCTCTATCCTGATTCCCATTCTGATGATAGTTCCAAGCCAGAACTCCATAGATGCTCAGTAAAATTACTTTTTAAATGGTAAGCAATTAATAAAGCTTAACAGGCCCATCCTTCATAATAACAGAGATATCTCAGATTAAAAAAAAAAAAAAAAAAAGCTATCCAGGGGAGGAGAAACCAAACTTCTTTGTGAAAAAAAAAAAAAATTTATCCTTATGACAACATTCTATGGCATATTGCTTTCCACATCATCATTGCTGATATGTCCCTGGAAGGTTTCCAATTAGTTAGCAAGTCTGATTTGTATCTTCAGCCATCAACTGATTGAGTCATCAAGGTATACGGTGGGTAGGCGGAGGGAGGGAATAAATTCAATGGAAATAATTACATCTTTAGGATGAAATGGGGTGGGAAGGAGGGAAAGTCAAGCATGAACAGTGCTGTGATGTGGCACCCACATGACAAAGATGAGTCTGAGTCCAGGCATCAGACTGCCAAAGGTTTCTTCTGAGTTTCTCCTCCAAGGAGACAGATAAGAAACAAGACATTCAAGTAGCTGGTAGGGTAGCATGCAAGTGTCTCTCTCTTATCCAGTTGGCTTGTCAACTCTGGCATCATCAGAACATGTGTGTCATCATGGTCAGCTTTGTGTCACAATGCTCCTGTCTTCCATCACCTCTGGAGCATGAATGATGCTTTTCTTCCTTCTTTCTTTTTCTTTCCTTTTCCCTTCCTTTCTTCCTTCCTACACTCCTTCCTTCCTTCCTTCCTTTTACTTTTCTTGGCCTAATGTGAGCTAGAACACTGTTCTCCCTTATAGTCTCATATTTGGGGGGAAAAAAACCATTCAGCTGGCTTTTGGCACTACTTAAGGTTCTAGGTAATTAAATTGACTATTCCAGGTAACAATGGAATCTATTTTTTAAGATTATTTAATTATTTATTTGTCAGAGAGAGAGAGAGCAAGTGCACAAGCAGGGGAGCAGCAGCCAGAGGGAGAAGCAGATGCCCTGCCCAGCAAGGAGCCAGATGCAGGAATCCATCCCAGGGCCCTGGGATCATGACCTGAGCTGAAGGCAGACACCCAACCAACTGAGCCCCCCAGGTGTCCCAACAATGGAATCCATTAAGTTACTTGGAACCTATATTTGCAAGGAAAGAAAGGCATCAGAAGAAGTAGAAGAAAACTGAAAATTTGAATTGATTGGTGAAATGAATAGAGAATAGGTGAAATAGAAAAATCCATATTGAAGAGTGTTTCCTACATATGTGTGATTCATTTGTGAAAGTAATAGATTTTATTACACTATCTTATATGTCATTTAATCTTCATGACAACCCTGAGAAGTAAAACCATTCTTATCACCATTTTACAGATTAAAAAACAGAAGCTTTGAGAAGCCAAGTGATTTATCAAGGTAAGGAGGCTCAAATCCATGTTTGCTCTGACTTAGAGTCATTCAGGTGATCAAATGAGAGGACACTTAGGATAACTGGGAGCATATGGTGGCACATGCTTCCATGACTAGCACTGAAGTCCAAGGGGGCTTGGGTGAGAGGTGTACCACTTAAATCAAAAAGACTGTCATCGTCGGGAATAAACATCTCCTCCCCCACCCAAATAGGTTAAGGGAAAATTTGTAATAAAGGCCAAAAAACACCCTGAAGTCCTTGGCTTGGTGGGTCTTGGTTTTAATGGTAGTTATGAGAAACCCAGAGAGGAGGACACAGGGACAATCATCACCACATAGTTAAGTTTGATGAGACACTGATTTTCCATCCTCATGTCTCCATAAAGAGAGAACTCTGCCACTTTTCCCATTAGGACAACCCCAATCCCTGCAGGAGAGATGCTTCCCTCCCCAGTGTTTCCTGATCAGAGGTTGGATGTTTCTTGGGGCATGGCTGGATTACACTGCTTAGAAATATCATTGCCCACCCCTTTCTTCTTTCACCATCTGTTCTCAGATTGAGCACTTCGGAAAGATACTTCTAGAACATAATGAGGATTTTAAGAGGCAATATATAACGCAAAAAAATCCAAAGGAACTTCTAAGCAACATAGCTCAATATCACCCTTGGACAGCAGTAAATCAACCAATTATTTTTAATATATAATGGCTAATAATATTGTACAGTTACATGCATCAGACACTATGCTAAATATATTACAGACACAATCATATTGAATTCCCACAACAGTACTATTTATGGAGAAGGTGCCCAAGATTACATAGCTGCGAGGAACAAGAAATGACCCTAACTTTGAAGCCCATATTCATGATCAGTAAATTGTATGTTTCTCAGGAAGCTAAGAGAAGATCTAGAAGCCAAAAAAGTAGAAGACAATAATGACCACACAAACAGGACATGGCAATAAAAAAGTGAGTTTCCAGCCCATATAGTAAAAGACTTATGTGCTCCTAAAATGTTAAAGTCAAATGTTTTCTTTTTTTTTTTAATTTCTTTTCAGCATAACAGTATTCATTGTTTTTGCACCACACCCAGAGCTCCATGCAATCCGTGCCCTCTCTAATACCCACCACCCACCCAATTCCCCCACCTCCCACTGCTTCAAACCCCTCAGATTGTTTTTCAGAGTCCATAGTCTCTCATGGTTCATCTCCCCTTCCAATTTCCCTCAACTCCCTTCTCCCCTCCATCTCCCCTTGTCCTCCATGCTATTTGCTATGCTCCACAAATAAGTGAAACCATATGATAATTGACACTCTCTGCTTGGCTTACTTCACTCAGCATAATCTCTTCCAGTCCCATCCATGTTGCTACAAAAGTTGGGTATTCATCCTTTCTGATGGAGGCATAATACTCCATATGTATATGGACCACATCTTCTTTATCCATTTGTCTGTTGAAGGGCATCTTGGTTCTTTCCACAGTTTGGCGACCGTGGCCATTGCTACTATAAACATTGGGGTCTCAGCGTGAGACAGGAACCCATCAGAATCCTAGAGGAGAACATAGGCAGTAACCTCTTCGATATCAGCCACAGCAACTTCTTTCAAGATATGTCTCCAAAGGCAAAGGAAACAAAAGCAAAGATGAACTTTTAGGACTTCATCAAGATCAAAAGCTTGCACAGCAAAGGAAACAATCAACAAAACAAAGAGGCAACCCACAGAATGGAAGAAGATATTTGCAAATGACAGTACAGACAAAAGGTTGATATCCAGGATCTGTAAAGAACTTCTCAAACTCAAAACACACAAAACAGACAATCATATAAAAAAATGGGCAGAAGATATGAACAGACACTTCTCCAATGAAGACATACAAATGGCTATCATACACATGAAAAAATGTTCATCACCACTAGCCATCAGGGAGATTCAAATTAAAACCACATTGAGATACCACCTTTCACCAGTTAGAATGTCAAAATTAGCAAGACAGGAAACAATGTGTGTTGGAGAGGACGTGGAGAAAGGGGAACCCTCTTACACTGTTGATGGGAATGCAAGTTGGTGCAGCCAACTTATTTCCTTAAGAAATAAGAAATTAAAAATAGAGCTTCCCTATGACCCTGCAATTGCACTACTGGATATTTACCCCCAAAGATAGAGATGTAGTGAAAAGAAGGGCCATCTGAACCCCAATGTTTATAGTAGCAATTGTTTTCTTTTACACAGTTGCATCATGCTGGCCAATGGACTAGTACATCAGAGAACATTTAAAACAAAAATCCCTTCCAACTTTGGAACATGGATTTGCCACTGGAAATTCCAAATGATGTTGGTCTTTGGTTAACTCCAAAGAAGGGCTCAAACCCAATGAAGGAAAGTAGCCTAGAGACATTACAACAGAAGTCAAATAGGATGAGAGCTTTGCCTTAGATAACCTAAAAGTGAATGAACCACATGTAGATTAAGGTAAATCTAAAAACAGAAAATCTCACACTTTGGCATTTGTAAAGAAGCACACAGTAACTCAATATTTTGACATTATATCCAAATTCAGAGTACCAGAAGCCATCTCATATTCACAATATCAAGGTGAAAACAGTGCATTGATCTGGACTGTGCACATTGTTTTAGGTTTTCAATGCCTTATAATAAATAATCAAAATGATTCACCATTGCTAATATTCTAAGACTGATGTAAAAGTAATACATCTACGACCTATAATAGATCTATGAGTATGCTTCTGTCATACAGGAAAATTTATGGCCAAGTATAAATCCCAAACATAATTTACTATATAATCTCAGATTATTCATCAGTATAGGAGAAAATATATATTATTAACAATATTCTTTTGAGTCAAGGAGCAACAAAAACTTTGTCCTCAGAAACAAATCGATAAAATGTTAGCACTTAACGGCTTCGATTCAGAAGCTCACTTTGGTACTTTTTATTTTTAAACAATCAAACCAGCATTTTGGGTTTAATGAACCTAAATCCAGACTCCTCCTATAAAATCAAACAGTTTACCTGCAGTCAAAACAAACTCTTTATTTAAAAGAACACAGTGAATTTGTTAAGACCTTCTTTTTAAACCAAATCTAACACACCCTCTGAGTTTTTGCAAGAATTCCAGCATAAAAGCTATAAAACGGAACCATTTTAAGAACTGCTTCTTTTGTATGGGATGGTAATGACATACTCTCCTCGCAGAATCTCATCACACACAATTTCAAAGGCAGGAAGAAAAAGGGAATACCTGAACAGCTAATTACAGAGCTGAATAGATATATGATAAAGCATTAGAATAAATGAGATAGATAAATTATCAGAGAGCTGAGCTGAAGACTGAGGAACCATATTTAGTACACTAATCCCAAGTGTTTATTTTGCATTCTTCTGGCCTTTAAAGATGACAAGTTGTGATCAATCACTTCCCTTGTAGGCTGGCTGCTTTCCTGCCCTAGCATTTAATTTTTGTTTGATGTTCTTCACTTTGTGTCAATGTATGAACTACGGTTAAAATATAGAGCAGTGATTAAAATAATTCATCCATCTGCTTATAATTAAAGACCAAGTTAAATGTAATGACAACTTTATCTAGCAAGCTAGTTATCATCTAAAAGGGATGTTGGCCCCTCAACAATTTCTCCAGCACATGAATATTCTAGTTAGGAGTAGTTCAAAATTTTTCCTTCAAAGAATGGAGATTTTTAATCAGTGATGTCACCGGATAAGTGAAATGGGAGGAGGTATAGAAATGTCTTTCCTTTCTGTACTAGAAAAAATCAAATATCTTGGTGATTAGCTCAAGACGAGAAGAAAAATCGCTTTTGAATTAATACTTTAAATTAGTCACAAAGAGGAAAAGCTAGTGGGGGAAAAAAAAGCAAGTACCGTAATTTAATTAAAAAAAAAAAAAAAAAGAATGAGACCAGGCTTATGGTGAGGTAATTGCTGAATAAAAAGCTATTTTAGAATGAATAACAAATTTCTCAGAGTGCTTTTTAACTTACTGCCTTCCAAGAGTAAACAGAACACTCTAGCTACACTTTTAAATAAATTTTTTAAACACAAAATTTGGGAGGGGTGGTGAAACTAAAATATTCACTCATATCTCCCACTACCCTGAAAATAAATAAAATTACTGGTTCATACTTTATTTAATTTTCTCAACTAGATATATATACATATATGAATCTATTATAAAATTAGAGCCACATTATCACGTACCATTTTGAAAACTGTTTTTTTCATATACTAATACATTATACATACTTTCAATATATTTAAAGGATTTTAAAAACCAAGTCAGCAATTTTATATTCAATAGAATATGAAAACCAAAATCTAATCTCAAATGCCTTTTGGTCATTCTCTGATGAGCACAATTTGACTAGCTATGGAAAAAGCAAAATTAAAAAGTCATAAAAATATATCTAGAAGAGTATTTTAACTTTTTTCATAATCATAATTGACCATCATAAACTTAATAGATTGTACCAGTAAATGGCTCATAAATGGCCTCATTCAAAGAACTTCACCAAGTCATTGAGCGAACTATTTTAGATTTTAAATTCCTTTTCTATTTTAGATGATGCTCAAAAGCACATCTTCTGGTGACCAGGAAATCCAAACTTGGGAAACACACTAGGAAATATTCTAGTTTAATTCATCAAAGGAATTAATATAAGGGTATTTTATCCAGAAAAGTAAAAGCTAAAAGTACTTAGTATAAAATAATTATGGTGAGGGGCACCTGGGTGGCTCGGTGGGTTAAGCCTCTGCCTTCGGCTCAGGTCATGATCCCAGGGTCCTAGGATCGAGCCACGGGTTGGGCTCTCTGCTCAGTGGGGAGCCTGCTTCACCACCTCTCTCTTGGCCTGCCTCTCCACCTACCTGTGATCTTTGTATGTCAAATAAATAAATAAAATCTTTTTTAAAAAATTAAATAAATAAATAAATAAATAAATAGAATAATTATGGTGAAATCAAGTCTTATGTACTATATCTGTGTCAAATGTGACAGGTAATTAAGAAATGGTTAGTGATGATTAAAATCTGCTTTATGGGCCATTTGAGAGGCTCAGGAGGTTGAGTATCTGACTCTTGGTTTTGGCTCAGGTCCTGATCTTGGGGTCATGAGATCAAGCTCCACATCAGGCTCCATGCTCAGTATGAAGTCTGCTTAAGATTCTCCCTCTCCCTCTGCCCCTCCCCACTGTGCATTCTCACTCTCTTTCAAAATAAATAAATAAATCCTAAAAAAAAAAAAAAAAAAAAAACTGCCTTATTTTTGCTTCCAGGTATTTTCTGTTAATGCACTGAGACTAACATAAGGTATCTCCAAGAACTTAGAAATAATTGGTCTTTTTTGGAGATAAATATAAGAACAGCATACCATGAAATAGTTAATAGATATATCAAGTTACCTGATTGGTTTTCTAGCCAACAGCCTTGACTATAAGCAGGTAGACACATTTAAACATTCAAGAAGTGAATGAGTGTGTCCATTGATGTAGGGATTGATGAAACAGGAAAGTTTATTGACAGCACCCATCAAAGCACAGTCCAGGAGAGAAAAAGGCCTAGCCATTGGAGTTTGGTATCTTTCTAACCCTAACGGTCAAGTTATTCCTGGGGTAGAAATGGATGCAGCATGAAGCCAACAGACTTGGTTATATCTAGCCCTACTGGCAAGGCTAGTTGTATTATACATTGGAGGCATAAGACCACACTGGCCCACTGCTATCAATCATTTGTTCTTCTAGTTGCCCTTGTTCTGATGACCTACTCCCCCAGACAACCTTCCAATTCCCAAGTCAGTCAGTTACAGAGAAAGAGCAGAAACTGGCCATGTGAATGTGAGCATTTCTGGTCACAGCAGTGATTTCCTACAGGAAATTAACAAGGGAAGGAGCTTCATATCTTGATGATAGAGAAAAAATGATCCAGTCATAAATCTCCATTGTCCTGGTCCATATGACAGCTCTATTTCTCACTGTAGATAAATAAATTATCATTCTCAGCTTGATGAGTTTTTAGTAATGAAGAGTCAATGTCTTAAAGCCTTATGTTCTCTGAATAGATAGGATATCAGGTCATTGAGAGGCCTAGGCAGCCACCCCTGGGAGGCATGTGATCTCACTTCATTATCTCTCACCTAATATCAACACATATAAATGTACACAGAGACCAACTGCAGTGATGAAATGAGATTTTTGAGAAGACACAACCAGGACCAGAATCAAGACATTTTTTCTTTTTTTTTTACAAAGGATTACCTTTATTTTTTTTAAACAAATTATCTCTCATCTTTGTTCAAGATAAAGAATAAAATACTTCAAAGCTATGTAATTCTTAAACTTTTTCTCTCAATGTCTCTTTTTTTCCTAATGTTTTTCTTGATGGCAGTAAATTGCCTAATAATGAAACTGTTAATATATTATTACAAACAGATCACTTCAAATAAAAGGCAATGCATTATATGCTTTTAGTAGTGAAAAAAAAGGCGGGGGGCGCCTGGGTGGCTCAGTGGGTTGAGCCTCTGCCTTCGGCTCAGGTCATCATCTCAGGGTCCTGGGATCAAGCCCTGCATCGGGCTCCCTGCTCGGCAGGGAGCCTGCTTCAGGGGTATACAGGTCTGTGAATCATCAGGCTTACACATTTCGCAGCACTCACCGTAGTCCATACCTTCTCCAATGTCCATAACCCAGTCACCCTATCCCTACCTCCCCAACCCCCAGCAACCCTCAGTTTGTTTCCTGAGATTGAGAGTCTCTTATGGTTTGTCTCCCTCCTGATTCCATCCTATTTCATTTTTTCCCTTCCTACCCCTCAGATCCCCATCATGCCTCTCAAATTCCTCATACCAGAATTGATCATATGATATGAGAGATCATATGATAATTGTCTTTCTCTGACTGACTTATTTTGCCTAGCATAATACCCTCTAGTTCCATCCACATCATTGCAAATGGCAAGATTTTGCTTTTCTGGTGGCTGCATAGTATTCCATTGTATATATATATACCACATCTTCTTTGTCCATTCATCTGCTCATGGACATCTAGGATCTTTCCATAGTTTGGCTATTGTGGACATTGCTGCTATAAACATTCAGGAGCACATGCCCCTTTGGATCACTACATTTGTTATCTTTAGGATAAATACCCAGTAGTGCAACTGCTGTGTCATAGGGTAGCTCTATTTTCAACTTTTTGAGAAACCTCCATGCTGTTTTCCAGAGTGGCTGCACCAGCTTGCATTCCCACTAACAGTGTAGGAGGGTTCCTCTTTCTTCGCATCCTCGCCAACATCTGTCATTTCCTGACTTGTTAATTTTAGCCATTCTGACTGGTGTGAGGTGGTATCTCATTGTGGTTTTGATTTGTATTTCCTTGATGCTGAGTGATGTGGAGCACTTTTTCATGTACCTGTTGGCAATTTGGATGTCTTCTTTGAAGAAATGTCTGTTCATGTCCTCTGCCCATTTCTTGATTGGATTATTTGTTCTTTGGGTTTTGAATTTGATAAGTTCTTTATAGATGTTTGATTCCAGCCCTTTATATGATATATCATTTGCAAATATCTTCTCCCATTCTGCCAGTTGTCTTTTGGTTTTGTTGACTGTTCCCTTTGCTGTGTGAAAGCTTTTGATCTTGATGAAGTCCCAGTAGTTCATTTTTGCCCTTGCTTCCCTTGCCTTTGGCGATGTTTCTAGGAAGAAGTTGCTGCAGCTGAGGTTGAAGAGCCTGTGTTCTCCCCAAGGATTTTGATGGACTCCTGTCTCACATTGAGGTCTTTCATCCATTTTTAGTCTATTTTTTTTGTGTGGTGCAAGGAAATGGTCCAGTTTCATTCTTCTGCATGTGGCTGCCCAATATTCCCAGCACCATTTATTGAAGAGACTTTTTCCATTGGACATTCTTTCCTGCTTTGTCAAAGATTAGTTGACCATAGAGGTGAGAGTCCATTTCCAGGCTTCCTCAGAATCAGAACATTTTAAGAGGACTCCAGCATTAAAACCGGAACATATTTTTTTTCCTATCATACACAAAGTATTCTCTATTCTAGTTACATGGTGGACAGATAAAATTGAATTCATGAATACATCTTGTGTTTTGGATTTTGTAAACTCCCAATATGTACTGGCACTGAGAGGACTAGCAAGTTTCCAGTACTTGCAGGTAAAATTTCGTACCTGACTCCCAGGGAAGAATTCAGGGCTCCATGCAGAAGTTGAAATTTCCTCGAGAATCTAGATGCCTGCTGGCTGCAGAGACCCTGAGGGAGAGTTGCCACAGTTACATGGAGGAAACGGGACACACACCAAGCCGGACCATGCTAAATGTTAAGTCAGCCCTGAGGACCTTGTTCAGAATAGGTCAAGGACACTCCATGGGTGTGCGAGGCCTGAATCCAAGACAAAGTCAGCAATCACTCTGCAAGTTTCCACAGCTAAGAATCAACAAAGCTGCATTCACACAGGATGCTCTGGGATCACTTTGAGGAGAAAGACCATAAAATGAGTTGAATTGGTGAAAATACCATTTTGCTGCCCTCATACTGTCTTTGTCCACACCCCAAATACTAAGTTCCAGTGTGAATTCAATGAGTTTCAAGGGCTCACAATCCCCTGAGAGGATCATAGCTTTGGGATGTCTACCAACACTTCCCCCTTCTGTCTACCAAAACTTGCTCCTCTCAGGCTTTGTGCTTTAATCTGAGACTATGAATGTTCTTTTTTTTTTTTTTAAAGATTTTATTTATTTATTTGTCAGAGAGAGAGCGAGCGAAAGCAAGCACAGGCAGACAGAGTGGAAGGCAGAGTCAGAGGGAGAAGCAGGCTCCCCGTGGAGCAAGGAGCCCGATGTGGGACTCGATCCCAGGACGCTGGGATCATGACCTGAGCCGAAGGCAGCTGCTTAACCAACTGAGCCACCCAGGCGTCCCTGAGACTATGAATGTTCTTACACTGTATGTTTTACAGCAGGATTCGAACTTAAACCGGTATCTCCAATATGGAACTCTAGGGAAAGAAGGTCGGCAGCTTACTAGAGTAGAATTTGATGAGAGATAAAGAAAAGACTTCCTGTCAGTTGAGGACCTGAGGGAAAGGGAATTGCTCTCTAAAGGAGGAGTAGTCCCTAAAATCACCAGACACTGGACTCTCCTTCACGATGCTGTGAAAAGCACCCTACTTAACACTCTGATTCCATGTTCCAAAATACCTTGTGACAGAAGCTACAGTAGTTCATTATTTTTCTGCTGGTTAAGGCTGCAGCGTAATGATATTCAATAATAATAGTAATCTTCCTTGATTACACAATGAAGTATTTTGTTCCTGTTCTTCATGTAGTGGAATGAAATGCTATAATATTTTGGAATGGTTTCAGTTCATCATAATTATTGTTCACCCTAAGAACTTGGAGAGGTGCAGGTGACAAGATCAAACTTGTTTTCACTTAGACTCAGCCAGGTTTAAACCAAAGTCCCCAAAGATAAAAGGCTAATGCCTCAATGCCTTGTTCAGTTTCAAAGACCAATAGATGTTTAATCATTTTTTAATGTAAAAGAAATGTATAAAAGGAAATAATTTTAAATTGTGAGCAATGTGAGAAATGCACATCAGAGAGGAGGCTTTTTTTTTTTTTTTTGCCCAAAACAATCATTTCAACAAGAAGTACAAAAGTATTAAGTCAACAGAAAAGTGGATCTTCTCCATCAGTTTTCAATGTAATAGATTTTGTCTCCTTTCCTCCCTCAACAAAGTTAACTCTATTTCCCCAAATGCTCACCAATAATAGCAACTAAATTAGAAGTTTTAAAAGGGATAATAAATCTTAACGCAACATAAGCCCTGTTTTAAGTGGGTTTTTAATGACAGTGTGCTCTGTATTTCTGCTAACACTAAACTGAAGTTTGGCTAATGTCCAGGATGGAGAGAAACAATGGGCACATGCATGCATTATACTTCTGTTGATATTCCCATCCCAAAGCTATGATTTAAGCAGGGGGTTCTGCCTTAATCACAGACACTTAATAAATGAAAGTTGCTTTCATTTCTCAAGTAAGTTTGAATCTCTTGGGTTTGGCAGAAAGTCAAGCTTACCAAGTATTTTCATATAGAACCACCTCAAATCCTACAAAAGGTATAATTAGACAATCAAATAGAGGTATACGAGAATATCTGGGCAATTTGTTGACTAGTTGATAGTCCTTCAGTTACAATGTAGATTTTAGGTGATATACATTTCATGTCTAATACACGAACTATTGCACTACAGCATGTAATGTTAAGAGTTTGAAAGATAGGGTCACCTGGCTGGCTCAGCCAGTGAGGCTTGCAACTCTTGACCTCAGGGTTGTGAGTTCAAGCCCCACGATGAGTATAGAGATTACATAGAAATAAAATCTTTACAAAAAAAGAGATTGGGGGTGCCTAGGTGGCTCAGTGGTTTAAGCCTCTGCCTTCGGCTCAGGTCACGATCTCAAGGTCCTGGGATCAAGTCGAGCCCCACATCAGGCTCTCTGCTCGGCAGGGAGCCTGCTTCCCCCCTCTCTCTGCCTGCCTCTCTGCCTGCCTCTCTGCTTACTTGTTATCTTTGTCAAATAAATAAATAAATAAAATCTTTTTTTAAAAGAAGTTTGAAAGATAATAAAGATTGCATACCCTTATATTCTTTCATCACTAAAAAAGCTATAATGTTAAAAAAAATTCTCAAAAAAAAATCTCAACAAGCTGCCCTCATTATTGTTTCCTATCTCTTCCAAAATTAAGCTAATTAGTATTAGATAGGCTTGGGTAAGTTTCCAGAGATCTGAATCTCTGAACTTAACAACTTCAACCATTTTTATGAGCCTGTCAATAGATCCAGATAACCAAATAAGATATGGCTTTGTGATGCCTAAACACAAGATATATAAATGCAGAAAATTGGGGGCGGGGGGGTGGCCAGGGAGAGGGGTCACCAAGAGATGATATAGATCACAGCAGAAACTGATCCAGGAGGTATAATTGGAAAGCTGAAGATGGTTTATATTTTTAAAGACTGGATAATTAGAAACAGAGGGTAAGTTCTATTTATGCATTTATTTAGGATAGCATTTCCTGAATAATGTAGCTTTTACATTCAAGTTTCAAAGGCAGGTATATAAGGAGACTTTTGAATCTCAAGAAGAGATTTAAAAATCTCTTTTGGCTCAGAATCGAAGCAACACTGTACTAGAGCATTCTCTCGGCTAAAGCCAGTGAACCTGGCCTGTGCCATTATAAAGCCCAGACTAAAATCAGCCAATTCAGATGCACATGTCATGCACTGATGACTATCCTCAAGAGATCCAAGATGGCCAAGGGAGTATCCCTGAAGCCTCCCTCAGAGCCGGCACTGTGGACATGATGTGGCAGTCACATGGAGTCACACGTGCTCTATCATTACCATCATGAAATCCATCTTTGCCTCTGAACTTGTAAGTGAAATCTGATCTGGTAAAACAATGGAGCACACGTGTGAGAAGAAGAAACAGGGGAGGCAGCAGTGCAAGCACACACAGGGCCAACCCCATGGGGACAGGAGCCATAGGGTGCCGTGTCCTTGGCCTGGCCTCCTGGGACTCACAAGCACATGCCCAGGGCAGTCTGTGATCCCGCAGATCTCAAGGGGGAAGTTGGACTGAAATCTGGACCCAGACTGGCGTCAGCAGTAGCAGCAGAAGCATTGGTGGCAGAAGTCATAAGCAGAGACAGAGGACACACTCTATGTGGAGCAGCACTGGGACCCTTGGTGGGAGCCCAGCTCACGGTTCACCCTCAGAGCCCAACCCTGAGGTCCTGGTGCAAAGGGTTAGGATGCAATGGCCACTTCTCTGGCAGATGTGGTCAACAAATAATTACAAAAAAGTTCACATAGACCCGCCAGAAGTTACATCAGGGAGTTGTAGCTTCAACAGACACAGCTAATTTTGAAAATTACTGCAACATTGCAAAACAAATATCCACAGTGTTAGAAATAGAAATTAAACATAAAGATTGCCATCTTTAAAGAAAAGAATACTACTCTCACATGAAGCTTCAGAGCACAAATTTTTCACAAGAAGGACAATTTCCTAATCTTTTTCATAAAATTCTAGATGCCTCTTCCCTGGATGGGCCTCTTCCCTGACTTGAAGCTCAGCCACCATCATGAACAACACAGTAACCACCAGGACCAGCAAGTTCATGACCAACCGACTACTTAAACAGAAACCAATGGTCATTGATGTTCTTCAACCCAGAAAGGCAACAGTACCTAAGACAGAAATTTGGAAAAAACTAACCAAAATGTACAAGACTATACCAGATGTCATCCTTATATTTTAATGCAGAACCCATTTAGGTGATGGCAAGACAACTGGCTTTGGCATGATTTATGATTCCTTGGATTATGGGGAAAAAAACAAAAACTGTACCCAAATAGAGACTTGCAGAGCAGGGCCTATACAAAAAGAAAAAACCTCAAGAAAACAGCAAATGGAATGCAAGAACAGAAAAAGGAAAGTCAGAGAGACTACAAGAGCCGATGTTGGACCTGGCAAAAAGTGAGCTGGAGGTTGGGCAACAGAAGGAGTAAAGATTTTGCGGTGACTTTATCTGTGGGGATTGTGCAGATTTTTCATGAGACGGTTAACAAACTAAGAACTTCTAAAAAAAGAAAAGAAATTGTAGATGCAGCAATAGAATGCATAAAAAGGCACTTTGAATTATAAAACAAATCACTCAGCTGCTTTCTTGTACAGCTGCAAGTTCAGGAAACAACAGAAGAACCATTAAAATACCATTGTATAAATTTTCATCTAAAGTTAAACTGATTTGTACAAAGAGTTAGATCTATTAAGAAAAAAATTTTTTTAAGAATCACCACCTAAAGATGTGCAGAAATTTATTCTTCAAAATGCCTTATCAGAAGTTATCCTAATGTTGTCATAGCACTTTTTTTAAAGGTGTTACTAATTTATTTGACAGAGAGATAGTGAGAGAGGGAACACAAGCTGGGGGGTGGAAGAGGGAGAAGAAGGTTTCCCACTGAGCAGGGAGTCCCATACAAGGCTCAATCCCAGGACCCTGGGATCATGGCCTGAGCTGAAGGTGGACACTTAACAACTGAACCACCCAGGCAGCCCTTGTCACACCATTAAATATGCTTAATAGGTCCCACAAAATATCCTTTTCAGAATGAAAAATTTTCAAAAATTATTTTCAATCTTGCATTTGCTAACAGTAACCAATGTTCCTTTCAATTGTATCAATTGAAAATCAAAATTCAGAAGTATAAATTTTGATGACTCAAATGAATTTTCAGTAAAGTTAGAAAAATATTATGTCCAGTAAGAATGTCACATTAATAAAGTCCTATTATTTATTGTATCACATAAAAGTATGACACCTATATTAGTTTTCTAGGGCTGCCATGAAAAATTACCCTGGGCATGGTCTGTTGGCATTTTATATTTAAGCTTCTTTACTCAATTCAAGAAGTCTCACTACTCCTCCAGATTCACACTGTGAAATTGGTACCTGCCTCCACTTAAATCTTGAGGCATTTTTAGTGCCTAATCCAAGGCCAGCAAGTGGAAATAAGCTACCAAAATTCTCTTAGTCCATATGAGATATGGTTCAGGATAATAACAGCTAACAGAGATGTTCCCAGAATACAGGACGAGAAAGCCTGGAGGACAAGGAACAAACAGAATCTCTTCAGAAGGAATCATGGCCCACCTTATTGGCTCACCAAGGAAATCACTCCAATGCCAGAGCAGGAAATTATACAATTCCTGAAAAGCAGGTAAGAATATATGCAATGTACCAGTGGTCACTTGATTGTTTCCCACCCTTCCCTTTTCTGGAAGTTTTTACCATAACTATAATGTTCTTTCTACATTACTATCTCTACAATGGTTGCATTGGGATGGATATCTCATCATTAACTACAGGTCTCCAAACCATAAGAAAATGCACATGGGTCTGATGTAGAACACTGCATGTCAGTTAGAGAACAAGAATTCAGAATATGATACAGTCATTGGTCTTCCTGCAGGAATGGGTTAAGTTCATTTTATGTAGTTGGATATAAATAGATGTTGGGTAACCAGAGAAGTAAACTACAGTGAGAACCTCTTGGTTGCTGACCCATATCCTAAACTCTCTTTTCTTTGGAGTTTCATGTGATTTGGGGTAAGTTCATACTGCACATAGAGCCAGGTGTGGAGGAGGGCCTGTTCTAACCTAAGCCAGTCAGAATTTTCCATCTCCCCAGTCAGAGGACTTAGTTGACTAAGTAGAGTGGATTTCAGGATGTTCTCAGGGAATTCTAGGACACACACATCCCTCCTTTCCTCTAAATGGTGTGGTTTTGAGATATGAGGCTTAAAACCACTGAAACTATTTTGCTAGCCCAAGAGATTCAGCCTGAAAATATGGCCAAGACACAGGAGACAGCTTTGCTGAGAAATCTTCAAATAAAAGGAGCTGAACTTCTTATCTACTTGGTATAATTTAAAAGGTAGAACAAGACAGTGGAATTCCCACACATTGACTAAAACCAGCAAAATGTCTACCAGACCATTGCAAAACAAAATCATCTTCATCCTGAAGTGTCCATTCCTGGGCTTTCTTTAACTGAAAATGTTGACCCCTGATGAAACAGAAATACTTCTCAGAGAGACGGACCTTTAAACTTCTAATTTTAACAAAGGACCCTAGCAAAGGATGGAAGGAAGGAATATTTGAGAGTGGTATATGGAGAAGGGAACTCTCATGAAAGAAAGTAGAAAATAAAGATAGACTGCTAGGATCACAATTTATCCAGAATCTGCCATGTTCTTTTAACATATTTCTTTTAAATTACTGTAATACAATGTTGATTATGCCAACAGCACTGTGGTTCCTGCAAAGAACTAAGCATGCCCATGACACATGTTGGGCATGTCAATTCATCATTGTCATCTAGTCAACTTTGGGAAGAAATTAGTTCTCAATTAATACTTTCCTCAAGATGTATGGTCTTACTCTAACGAGAAACTGTTAACTCTTGGGCAAAGTCTTGTCTTTGACAGAACATGAATTACATCTTATTTCTCCCTCTCTTGGCATAGGATAGTAGCTTTAACATTCCCAATGGCTACAAAAAGGCTTTTGCTATATAAAAGAATCATAAGACAATAAAGAAGCTGATTTTCAACTTTTGTAGTGGATTCCATCAAAGCCAGGAGACTTACCTCCAGAGGTTCCCGAAATTGTGGTTATGACATATTTCTCAAAATACAACTCTGGGAGGAACACACAGACTACATGTGTCCACAGATAAATGGTGCTTATATTCAAAGATATCAGGGAAGCATAACAGGTGTTATTACCGTTGGCAACAAAGACAAGAAATGACAGAAAGAACTTGTCCCATTAGTTGCTAATCAAAGAAAAAAAAAAAAAAGCCAAAGCAGGAATTTTAGATCTTAAATCACAAAGGCAAAATGCAACAGATCCTTGAAAAGGAGCCAAGGGGCAGCTATAAAATGATTAGACCTTTTTAAGTCTGCAGAGTCATAAACCATTTTGAAACTCTAAGTTTTGGTTTTCTAACATAATAAAATGCCTTCAAGGATGAACTAAGTTGCTTTCTGATAAAAAATAAAATGAAGAGGCCATTTTTGTCTTTAAAATGGCTATCCTATTTTTTTGAAAGTTCACTAAGCTAAAAGAAAAAAATCATGGATAAGAAAAGCTTAAGAAAACTGATCTCGGGGCACCTGGGTGGCTCAGTCATTGAGCATCTGCCTTCGGCTCAAGTCATGATCCTAGCATCCCAGGATGGAGCCCTGCTACCGGTTCCCTGCTCAGCGGGAGGCCTGCTTCCCTCTCTTAGTCCCCTACTTGTGTTCCCTCTCTTGCTGTGTCTCTCTCTGTCAAATAGATAAATAAAATTTTAAATTTTTATTTTTATATTTTATATTTATATTATTATTATTATTACATTTATTTAAATTTATTTTTAAATTAAAAAATAAAATTAAAAAAAAGAAAACTGATCTCTGTGTATAAACTGATGCTAAATTTTTTGGTGCTTTGAATAGTGATCCACAAATAGATGCTCTCTGGGTTTAAAGAGAATTTTCCATCCTTTAATGAATTTTGGGAATCTGCTTTTTAAAAAAATAACATTTTAACCACTAATTGATTAAAAATTACTATGCAATTTTAAGCATAACTAGAAATGTCACTATTGACCCTCCTGTGGTGGCCTCGTTTCCATATCCAGCAAAGTCTAGAAATAGGAAAAAGATGAAGTGCACATAATTCCTTTTACACTTCAAAAGAGAAAGCTCAGATCCTTTTTAAACTGGAATTACTTCTCATTTCCTTGAAACAGATTCATTTATCTCTAATACAAAAATTTATAGAAAGTAGATATGATAGATCTTTAGCTAAGTGAAACCAAGACCAAATGCTGGCAAAGAAAACCCTGAAAAGAATGAGTATTGGTCCCATGATTGACTAATCTTAGTCCTAAACTTTCAAAATCATGAATTCCACACCGTTGAGAAGAAGAAAAACAACTAAGAAATGACCATGATAGAGCCGCATTTTTTTAAACAGTACTCATGTTTAAGTACTTAATGTTTGGGCTTATTTGATAATTCTCTTAAATCCAACTCAAATTAAAAAATGCTCAAAGTATGCATTTCATTCAGAAAGCTTGAAAAAATAATTCGTTAGTTCCAAATCTTAAATTTTGACCTAAGAATAATTCCACATAATATATCATTTCAATGTAAAATGTTTTCTGCTATAAGGTGACTCTTAAGTAAATGTTTTGGTAAATGCCTGCCTGTAAAGAAGTTTATCCTCCAAATACTCCATAGAATCTTTAATCACAACGGAGAGAAGTCATGTGAGAAAAAAGTTTTAAAGTTTTAAAATAGCCCAAATTAATCCATTGTAATAAAAATCAGAAAAGTGAGTGCCTTGGGGGGGGGGGCGTGATGTGGGGGTCGGGGAAGTGAATGTGGGAGTGACACTAGGATAAAAATTAACTAAGAAGGAGAAACCGAGGAACTTTCTGCGGTCATAGAAATGTTCTAAATCTTGATTGCAGTGATGACTGTATTTATCAAAATATACTGAACTATACACTAAGATTTGTGCATTTTATTATCTGTAAATTGGCCCCAATCAAATATTGTTAGGACAAATATTCATGGCATAAAAGAGGCTAGATGAAACCAGGAGCATGGAAATTTGACAGTTTGTTGGAGCTGAATTTGAATATATGGGGTACTATTTGTAGTGAATTTTAAAATTTATTTTTTAGTGATATTTTAATAATGTTAAAATAAAATAATAAAGTATAATAAAATAATTAGAAGCCAAACAAAAATGATGATAATGAAACAATCTTATCATTAACTCTTATATTTATATAATTTACAACTTAGTGAATCCCAACAAGTTCACAACTTGAGATTATATAGCTAATAAAGGAAGCATTTATTTAAATTTGCACGACATCACTGAGGATACACAAGGTATGTACTGCTGCTGTTAGGAAATAATAAAAAATAATAGAATTGATCTGAAATAAAAAGAACTAATGACTAGTTTCCTTACTGGATGTATTAAACCATCATAGAAATATCAAATAAGTAAGGGAAATAAATCTCAAGAAATCATTTCATCAGGCCCCTTACTTTCAGGCAAGGAAACAATGCAACCATCCAGGATGAGATACATTGCTACCATCACACAGTTGCAGAATGCAAGCTCTTCTTACATCTACCCCAAATCCAGCTTTAATTAATCCAGCTGTGCCACTTGTTCTATCTTCTCTTGGGAAGGATCTCAAAGGCTTGAGATTTTGCTCAGGTAAATAAATTATGGTAAATTCAAATAATTAATACTGTGCAATAATGTGTTCAATGTTCAGAGAAGAATATTTAATAACATGGAAAGGCAATCATAATATGCCAGTGGAAAAGCATGTTAAAAATCAGCAGCCTCAATTATAAATACATACTTAGGGGTGCCTGGGTGGTTTGGTCAGTTAAGTGTCTGCCTTTGTCTCATGTCATAATCCCAGGGTTGTGGGATCAAGCCCTGCATCAGGATATTAGGTATAAACCAGGACTGTTTCAGGCAAACCAATGCCTGTGGTCACTCTAATCATTAACAATATCTTTCGGGACACAGAACTGTACCTTTACTGGTAACGTTCAATATTTCCTTTTAGAGAAACTAGGAAGCAAATTTTTTTAAATGTATGTCACACATTCATTTCTTAAATCTCATTAGGAATACTGTCTTTTGAGAAAACTTAGAGAAAAGTTAATATTCTGATTATAAAAATTTGCTTCCAGGGGAGAGATAAGGTTTCCCCCCTGCCCAAAAGCAGAAGAGAAAATCCATGCTGTGAGGTTACCAATATCCAAACAAGATTAAACAGGGAGCATATCTCAAACTGAGAAGCCCAGAGCCAAGAGCAAAAGAGCGAGATCCCCATAATAAGAGAAAGGGAAACGAATCAA
The DNA here is from genome assembly GCF_030435805.1 of Mustela lutreola. Taxonomy (NCBI): domain Eukaryota; kingdom Metazoa; phylum Chordata; class Mammalia; order Carnivora; family Mustelidae; genus Mustela; species Mustela lutreola. The sequence goes on along the minus strand of NC_081298.1, from coordinate 31,930,966 downwards.
ACAACTATCATGGAAGCAAACACTGTCAAACTGGAAAGGAAATCCCAGAGAGGCTTATTTATTCAAAAAGATGTTAGGTTGCAAGACAGAATTCCTGAACTTCGATAAGACTACAGTTTTTTCCAGTGGCTTTCACTTTTGTCTAAGTTAACAGGTAAGCCTGGTGTGTAGGAATTAGCATGTTATTCAATTTATCTTCCAAGTCGTTAGTTTCTTAGAGGGTTCTCATACCTTCCTCCTGTCTTACTGCGAACGGCTTCTCAATCCATTTCACCTGTCCTCCATCTAATTACCTCAGCCCTAACTCATGATACATTAGTTCATTCTCATGAGCTTACTTAATACTTAATTTTGCTCAATGTCATACCCACGTTCATTTTTAAAGGGAGAGATCTACATTTTAATGCAAATGGATTCAAGAACTACAGTTAGAACATGAAGGCTGGGGGCACCTGGGTGGCTCGGTGGGTTGGGCCTCTGCCTTCGGCTCAGGTCATGATCCCAGGGTCCTGGGATCGAGCCCCACATCAGGCTCTCTGCTCTGCAGGGTGCCTGCTTCCTCCTCTCTCTCTGCCTGCCTCTCTGCCTACTTGTGATCTGTGTCAGGTAAATTAAAAAAAAATCTTTAAAAAAAAAAAAGAACATGAAGGCTGGAGGGGGTGGGGGTGTCCTTGGCAAGACCCAAATTACTGTTTTCCTTTTCCCCCACCACCACACCCAGGCTATGAAAATCAGGCTCAGTACAAAACCTCCTGACAGCAGAAACTCCCACATGCTCTGAAGCCTGAAAAACCACAGGGCCGCACATCTCAGAATCCGAGATTCTAGTCCTGGCTTTGTCATGGACAAGCTGTGAAACCTATTCCCAATCTACTAACAGCCTCATTTGTTTTAAAAAGACAGGTGAGTGAGACCAGAGAACTGTCATTAAATTACATAAAACAAAAATACGTTATTTGCCAATGGTAACAGTATAGCGAATCCTCATTATTCATGGGTTCCATATTTGTAATTCACCTACTCACTAGAATTCATTTGTAGCCCCAAATCAATACTCACAGTGGTTTCACCGTCCTTCCGGGACATGTGCAGGGCAGCCAAGTATTTGAATAGTTCCATCCCCACATTCCCAGCTGAGGTAGAAAAAGTCAACAGTCTAACTTCTTATTTCAGCTCTTACATTGTAAGCCGGTTTCCTTTTCACAATCAACAGAGTGCCACATTTTTTACTTTTTTGTGCCATCTGTTGGAGAGTCCCTGTTTAAGATGCCTCCCCAGCACAGCCCCACACTGTTGCTTCCTATTTCTAATGGCCAGAAGACTATGATGTGCCTTCTGGAGAAAATGTGTGTGCTAGCTGAGCTTTATTCCAGCATGAGTGATAGAGCTGTCAACCATGAATTCAATGTTAATGGACCAACAATATCTATTAAATAAGTACCTTTGAACAGAAACACACATAAAAAACAAGGTTATGTATTGATGAGTTGATGAAAATACGACCAGAGGTTCCCAGGGACCTGACCCTGTATTTCTCTTCCGAGTAGTTGTTCCGTATTTGTTAATTCGGTGTTCATGGAGACTTTTATGGAACGTAACTATCAAGAATGAAAACTGATTGTGCTTTATGGGGAGAAAACTAGAGAAAGGATGTAGCGATCACAGTGGAGAAGAAAGTAGGAAAAAGCTTTTAATCTTCTTGTCCAAACACAGCTGTCTTCTAAATACTTACCACTGGTATAGTTATTACAAATTCAGTTATTTTTCAAGGGTGTGGTCTCCCCTGAAATTGAAAGAACCAGATTTGAGGTGGTTTTTCGTATCATCATTTAAGGAAAGAAAATGTAGGAGATAACATGTCTTCACCTGCCCTTGAGGGGCAGAAGTCTAGGAATCATGCTCAGGTAGTAGGAAAGAAAGCAAAGAAAGAGAGGGAAGGAAAGAAAGAAAGAATGAATGAATAAATAAATAAACAGTGGGAGGGAGGGATGGAAGGTGGAAGGAAGGAAAGAAAGGAAGGAAGTATAACAGGGCTGGTAGAGAGTTGTGTCTTTGAATAAGCATGGATAGCCCAGAAGGCAGTTGGAAAACAGGTCACCCACCTGGCAATGTTGCAGTTAGAAACACTTGGTCAGCAATACAGTGTTTAGTAGGCTCCTCTCAAATCTTGACCAGCTCTTTGGGAACTTAACTTGGTGGCAACCAGCCCCTCCCTACACGTCATCTTTCAATACCTCAGACACTTAAAAGATACGATTTCTATTGAATACCAAACTGCTTGACATGCTGCCTCTTCTCTAACTCACTTCTCAAACTCTGGCTGTATTAATCAGGTCATGCTTGAGATAACCCAAAATCAGGCATGAAAACTATACCAGATGCATAAGCCATAGGCCTCCTCTCCAACCAAGCAAAGAAGGACTTAAGTAAGGACAGCATGTGATGCGATGAGCACTGGGAATTATATGCAGCTGATGAACTACTGAACTCTACATCAGAAATTAATGATGTACTTACTAAATGTTGGCTAATTGAATTTAAATTTAAAAAAAAATTTAAAAACAAGCAATGTGACCCATGCCTTCCTACTCTACTACCTATATTATTCACATTATTTGATGGATACATAGTTATCTTCTAGATCTTAACATGTGCACTATATTATAAATACCAATTTTTTTTAATGTCTTTTTCCCCCAAGACTTACCCTTAAAGAAATAACCTCAAAAGATTGAATCTCATAGTTACAAGTTTACTTTGGTTGCTACTCTTTAGTCTGGTAGATAGGTATCCAGGAAAGTGTTATTATAATTATTATTTTTTTTTATGAAGGTTTTACTTTGTTAAAGCTATTACATTACAGTTGTACATTACAGTTGTTTCCTAGGAAAGAAATCTCCATCTGAAATTTCTAAAATCTATGGTTCCATCTACTGGCAACCTCCAGTACTGCTTTATAATGCATTGCATTTCAATCAAACTGTATGGTTTTTCCATGTGGTATCCTTTAAAAGAACAGTTTCATTGCCTATCTATAAGCCCAGACTATGGCAAAAGCTTTGAGTACAAACATTCATGTATACTTGGTATGACAGACATACTTTTATACCTTAATCAAAATCACTTACACCATTAAAAACAAAAACCTTAGTAGTTCAAAGGTCTACCCAATTGCCCTGATTCTCCATTTATCCACTTCTTTTACCAGTTCTTCATCAACTCTGCTACTTATTGAATAATCAGCATGTGTTATGCACGAATTGAGCTTCTATTATATATTCCATCCAGCCTTTCTGGTAATCACATCGTAAGAATTTCTCAGGGATTAAATTAGTCTGCTTTACCAAAGAGTAAAACTGTTTTCTGCTCTGAACATAGTTCATATCCACTTTCTCCTGAGTGCCAGACTGGAATACTGAACTGCTTACTAGACCTCTGAAATATATCAGGCCCACACACTAAACCCTAGATCCTTTACCCTTCCAAAGTCCAGCAAATAACACTACCAAACCCCCAGTTGCTCAGGGCAAAAGCCAGAGTCATCCTTGATTACTCTCTTGCCTTTACGCAGCACATAATCAGCCACCCCTTCCTTAAAGATGCATCCTTAATGTGACCACTTCTCACTCCCCCACTGGCACCATCCTGGTCCCAATCACCATCATCATTTGCCTGGAGAACAGAGATAATCTCTCAATAAACCTCCATATCTCCAATTCATGCCCACAGTCTCTTTACCAAACAGCAGCAAGAATGCCCTCCATAAACATAAAAAGAATTATGCGTCTCCCTTCCTAAAAATCCTCCAGTAGCTTCCCAATGCACAAGAATAAAAATCCAAATTTCCAACCCATCATGCCTTACAAGTTTATATACATGATCTCCCATCTTATGACTTCATCTCCTACCACTCTCCGCCTTGTTCATGCTGCTCTACCTTGCTCACTGGACTGTCTTCCTGTTCCCCAAGCACACCAACCATATCTCAACCTCAGGGCCTTTGCAGTTGCTGTTTCTCAGCTTGGAATACTCTTCCCCAAGACTTCTGCATGGCCTCTGTTCAAATATTACCTTTTTGGAGAGGTTTTTCCATGATAATCCTCTACAACTAACTCCAATTCCCTAGACCTTTTACCTGTTTCATCTTTAGAGTTCTTATTACTACCTAAAGTGATACTTATATATTGCACTTTTGGTCAAGAACATTCTTTGTAAGTAAACCATCAAGAGAATTTCTTTCTAACTAGCACAAAGACTTGATTTAAAACACCTGGCTGACCCAAAAAAGAGGAGAGAAAAAAATTCAGGTGCCATAAATACAGAGGAAATTCAAATACAAAGCCACAGGGTTGAACAAGGGTTGAAACCACGTGGCCTTTGAAGATATATGGATTGGAAGTTGCTTTCAGGTTTCTAGGATCCAAAATAGACACCCCATCCTTGAATAGATTCTCAGAAACCTCAACCACTGCCTAGGGTTATGGTGCAGAGATATCGTGTGAGGTAGGACACAAAGTTTTCTTCACGTCTCTACATCCATTAAATTGAGCTTTTGACTATGATCTTCAAGTTTTTTTATGCCCTTTTCACTTGTGATCATATTTTACCTATAATTATCTCATCATAATCCTTTTATAAATATGTTTTTTCTTGTATTTTAGGGGGTTTTATTTTATGCCTTTTGATGTCATATTTTTGAAAAATAAAGTCATAAATATGGTCACTTATATCTCTGGGTACCAGTGTCTTCATTGATAGAAATGGGCAATTTAGAATCTCAGATTTTTTTTCTTTTAAATGAATTCTGATTGTATATATTCTCTTCATTTTACTAAAAGTCAGACAGACACACAGCTAAAAACTATTTAGCTTCAAACACCATCACAATTTCCAACCAAAACACAAAGTTCAAGCTGGGAAATTAAGGTGTTGCTGCCTCTTTTTTTTTTTAAGATTTTATTTATTTATTTGAGAGAGAGAGCAGAGCAAGAGAGAACACAAGTGCAGGAGTGGGGAGAAGAGGGAGAAGCAGGCTCCCCACTGAGCAAAGAGCCCTGATGTGAGGCTCGATCCCAGGACCCTGGGATCATGACGTGAGCCAAAGTCAGACACTTAACCAATTGAGCCACCCAGGCACCCTTCCTCTTATTTATTCTTGCCCTTTGAAGAAACTACAAATACAGGGCACCTGGGTTGCTCAGTTGGTTAAGCAACTGCCTTTGGCTCAGGTCATGATCTCCGAGTCCCAGGATCGAGTCCTGCATCGGGCTCCCAGGTCCACGAGGAGTCTGCTTCTCCCTCTGACCTTCTCTCCCCTCATGCTTTCTCTAACTCTCTCTCTCTCTCTCAGATGGATAAATAAAATCTTAAAAAAAAAAAAAAAAAAAAAAAAGGAACTACAAATACAGCTCATGAGTACAGAAGTGAGCCATTCATCTAGACTCATTCATAGAGACTTCAGCTTCATGAAACATTAATGGAAAAACTATTAAAATCCAATTTCCAGGTGGCAAATCTATTAATGAACAGAATTCATCAGTGTTATCAAGTGGCAACTTTTTATTTCTCACAATGTAAAATCCCTGTGCATATTGATTGCTACAGATGGCATCAATTCTCTACCTCTCCCTGATCCATGTTCTTTCCAATATGTCTTTGCACCAACTCCCATCAAGACACCGGTCTGCTTCCCTACCCCTTGACTCTGAATTTGCCTCATGATTTACGGTAGCCAATAAAAAATACCAGAAATTACACTGTGTTGGTTCTCAAGAAGACTTGCCCACTTCCATTATCTCTTAGACCCTTGCTTCCACCATGGGAACAAGCCTAGATTAACCCACTGGAGGAGGAGAGACATGTGGAGCAGAACTGAATTGCCAGGTGACTGCAGAAATATGGACACACAGAGACAAAAACACCCAAGCCAATCACCCAGCAGTCCCATAGACTCAAGAGGAAAATAAATATTTACTGTTGTATAGCACTGAAGTTTTGTGATTGCTTCTTTTGTAGCATTATACTAACAATAATTAACTGGAAAGTGGTACCAAATATTTATTATGCTGACTGTAAAGTCATTTTTCTTTTTTTCTTTTTTTAAGATTTTATTCATTATTTGACAGACAGAGATCACAAGTAGGCAGAGAGGCAAGCAGAGAAAGAGGAAGGGAAGCAGGCTCCCCGCTGAGCAGAGAGCCCCATGCAGGGCTCGATTCCAGGACCCCGGGGATCATGACCTGAGCGGAAGGCAGAGGCTTTAACCCACTGAGCCACCCAGGCGCCCCATGTAAAGTCATTTTTTATAAAACTTATTTATATATTTGTTTTTGAAATCAACCTGCTTCTATTTTGCTGAGTAAGATCTTTGCTTTATTGACAGTTCTATGCATTTGTAGTCTATTTATCTATGTGGCAGTGTAAATAATTTTTCTTCCTACTTTCCTAACAAGTATTATGTGAAGACTTAAATTGAGGGACCGTGGTTACAGGACCTCTACCATCTATGTTCTCAGACATCCGACGGCCACAAAGGCAAATATAGCTGCCCTCCTTGTTACATGGATCAATGGAGTCCAACAAAAACTTACGGACCTAGCCATACCCACCACAAACATGCCCTGAACTAGTAAAAAAGCAGTCTCTTTTGAAAACACTCATATCTCTAGGAAGAACATATATATCACCACCCAAGCTCCATAAAGGAGCTCAATCTCAAAAAAAATAGAGAACCAAGCTGGCTGATCTCATATATGATTTCCAAAATCAGTGAGCATCATGTAATTCTCTATTTCATAACAGATAACGGCCACAAATTCAGATGTCACTCATCCTCTATGGGGTAAATAGTATTTTCCAAGTTGGAAAAGGGGGAAAAACTGGCTTTGAATAGAATTTTTAGAACAAAAGTTCAAGAATGAATACTGGACTTACTTCAGTGTTCTTCCACAAGTTCCTACAATGTCTATCATTTTGGTAATCATACACATTTCACATTACACTTCCATGAATAATTTTAAGTGGACACACAGCAAAACAGAAGTAGAAGTAGGGCTGAAACTGATAACATAAACCACTTTGCATGTTGCTCAGCTAATTGTTCTTACATTTTTGAAAATTATTGTTGAAAAATGCATGTTGATTGTAGAAAATTTAGAAAATACAGGCGAGAGAAAGAGGAAATTAAAAGTCATCCTTAGTCCCACACCATTGATTCATTTTTATAAATCTGTGCTTTTTCTAAACACATATTCTCATATATTGCTAGCAAATTATTTCACCAAAATTGAGTAAGATTATATATGTTCATTTTTCCACTTAACATTATACCGCAAGCCCTTCCTGTGTCATTAGAAGCTTTCTGACAAGATCATTTACTATATGGACACATCACTGTATGACCAGTTTCCCATTGTTGAACATTGATGTCATTTAGATTTTTTCACTATTTCATCGCAAAGCAGTGATGATCAAACATCCTTATGGCTAAGTCATTGAGCACATCTATGAGCCTTTGAATTAATTCCTTGAAGTCATTCCTATTAATATCTATTTTCCAGCTGGTCCTAACAGCATTTATAAAACAATCCTTATCTCCCAGGGTTAGATTACATTAGTCGCTGACAATCACTCTGGTGTTGCAATATTGATTCAAGTATTGCTCTCCTTGGCCCTCTGCCTTTCATGACTTAACCTCCTCTGAGTTGTTTACATTTCAGAAGGGCACTCTGCAAATCGCAGAAGCAGGAAGTTTCCTCTCAGCACCTCTTTTCCTAGTCACAGCATTCTTTCTTCCCCCAAATCCCAAATGTCGCATGCCCTCCTCAACCCCACCCCTTAACAGATTAGAAAAGTGAGGTTATTAACTAATTCATACTAAGCTTGAAATGCCAAAGTTTAATGTGTTGTCTTCAGCGGTGCAGATTTTATACATAAAAAATAATCTATTATCCAATAGAAATGTAATAACCTCTAAGCATCAGAAATAGACCTGTTTAGGAAATTTAGGTAAAAGAGAACCTTCCCTGATACGTTCAGATTTATAGGTTATGTAGCATTAAGTAGAAAACTACAAGAGGCAAGTGTTAAACAGCAGATACAATATGCTCCATTTATACCAAACATAGGGGGAAAGAGGTACGGGGTATATGCTTGTGTACTTTGCTCTTATAAGCATAGAATAACTCTACAAAGATACAAGAGAAATAAATAATATTTAATTTTAGAGAGGAAAATTGGGTGACTGGTAGACAAGAATAAGCAAAAGATATACCTGAAATTTGAAATATAATGAAATACATTTACATAATTATTTGTTTCATTATATTTTGAGATGAAATAGAAAACATTTCTTGCCTCAAAAATCCTATGCCTAGGGAAGCAAGGGCAAAAATGAACTATTGGGATTTCATCAAGATCAAAAGCTTTTGCACAGCAAAGGAAACAGTTAACAAAACCAAAAGACAACTGACAGAATGGAAGAAGATATTTGCAAATGACATATCAGATAAAGGGCTAGTATCCAAAACCTATAAAGAGCTTAACAAACTCAACACCCAAAGAACAAATAATCCAATCAAGAAATGGGCAGAGGACATGAACAGACATTTCTTCAAAGAAGACATCCAAATTGCCAACAGGTGCATGAAAAAGTGCTCCACATCACTCGGCATCAGGGAAATACAAATCAAAACCACAATGAGATACCACCTCACACCAGTCAGAATGGTTAAAATTAACAAGTCAGGAAATGACACATGTTGGCGAGGATGCAGAGAAAGGGGAACCCTCCTACACTGTTGGTGGGAATGCAAGCTGGTGTAGCCACTCTGGAAAACAGCATGGAGGTTCCTCAAAATGTTGAAAATAGAGCTACCCTATGACCCAGCAATTGCACTACTGGGTATTTACCCTAAAGATACAAACGTAGTGATCCGAAGGGGCACATGCACCCAAATGTTTATAGCAGCAATGTCCACAATAGCCAAATGATGGAAAGAACCTAGATGTCCATGAGCAGATGAATGGACAAAGAAAATGTGGTATATATATACAATGGAATACTATGCAGCCATCAAAAGAAATGAAATCCTGCCATTTGCGACAACATGGATGGAACTAGAGGGTATTATGCTTAGTGAAATAAGTCAATCAGAGAAAGACAACTATCATATGATACCCCTGATATGAGGAAGTGGAGATGCAACATGGGGGATTTGGGGGATAGGAAAAGAATAAATGAAACAAGATGGGATCAGGAGGGAGACAAACCAAACAAACTGAGGGTTGCTGGGGAGGGGCGGTTGGGAGAGGGTGGTGGGGTTATGGACATTGGGGGTGTGTGTGCTGTGGTGAGTGCTGCAAACTGTGTAAACCTGACATTTCACAGACCTGTACCCCTGGGGCTAAAAATACATTATGTGTTTATAAAAAAACTAAATTAAAGAAAAATCCTATGCCTTTGCAAGGGAAATAAAAGTAAAAATAAACTTTTGGGACCACATCAAAATAAAAAGCTTCTGCACAGCAAAGGAAATAATCAACAAAACTAAAAGGCAGCATATTGAATGGGTGAGGATATTTGCAAATGACATATCTAATAAAGAGTTAGTATCTAAAATATATAAAGAACTGATACAACTCAACATCCAAAAACAAACAATCCAATTAAAAAATGAGCAGAAGACATATAGAGACATTTCTCCAAAGAAGACACACAGGTGGCCAACAGAAACATTAAAATATGCTCAACATCATTCATCATCAGGGAAATGCAAATCAAAACTACAAGGTGATTATCACCTCACACCAGTCAGAATGGCAAAAATTAAAAAACACAAGAAACAACAAGTGTTGGTGATGATGTAGAGAAAAAGGAACTCCTTTGCACTGTTGATGGGAATGCAAATTAGTGCAGCCATTGTGGAAAACACTATGAAGTTTCCTCAAAAGTCAAAAACAGAACCACTTTATGATCCAATGATCACACAACTGGATATTTACCCCCAAAATACGAAAACACTAATTCAAAGGGATACATGCACCTATATGTTTATTGCAGCATTCTTTACAATAACCAAATTATGGAAGCAGCCCTGGGTTCCATCAGTTGATGAATGGATAAAGGAGATACAGTATAGAGAACACACTGTTGGTTACCAGAGGGGAAGTGAGTTGGGATATGGGTAAAATAGGCAATGGGGGTTAAGGAGTGTACTTGTGAAGAGCACTGGCATTGTTGAATCACTATACTGTACACCTGAAATTAACATACTGTATGTTAACTATGCTGGAATTTATTTATTTATTTATTTTTAAAGATTTTATTTATTTTTTTGTCAGAGAGAGAGAGCGAGCACAAGTAGGCCGAGTGGCAGGCAGAGGCAGAAAGAGAAGCAGCCTCCCTGCTGAGCAAGGAGCCTGATGCAGGGCTTGATCTCAGGACCCTGGGATCATAACCTGAGCCGAAGGCAGCCACTTAACCAACTGAGCCACCCAGGCGTCCCTATACTGGAATTTGAAAACAAAATAAAATAATCTCCTCTGAAAAGATTTTTAAAAAGATGAATGGGACGTGTGTGTGTGTACATATGTATGTGTATGTATGTATATGTATGTGTATGGAATATCATCCAGCCATAAAAAAGAAATCTTGCCATTTGCAATGACTTCAGTGGAGCTAGAGAGGATACTCTTAAACGAAGGAAATCAGAGAAAGATAAATATCATACGATTTCACTCATATGGAATTTAAGGAACAAAACGAATGAGCAAAGGAAACTTTTGGGACCACATCAGAGAAAAGAGACAAACAAAACAGATTCTTAACTATAGAGAACATACAGCTGATTATCAGAGGAAAAATGGGGGGGATGGATGACATAGGTGATGGGGATTATGAGCAGACATCATGATGAGCACTGAATAATGTATAGAACTGTTGAATCACTATATTGTACACCTGAAAATAATATAACACTATGCGTTAACTATCCTGGAATTAAAATAAAAAGCTTGATTAAAAATTTTGATGCCTTTGAATGTATTACACATGCCAAATTTTTTAAACTAGATTTAACAACAAATTTCATGATATCAACTGCTACTTACTTTATGAATAGACAAATTCTACAAAGGCTTGAAAGAGATTTTTATAATAAATGATGTGAACCCATTCCCGATGTACCCAAGAGGAAGATAGGAGCCAAGCTACTTTGACCAGAGAAGGTGTCATCTGATTTACCAAAAAAGAGCTCATCAAAATAAATCAGTAAAAAAAAAAAAAAAAGAAGGGGAGGGACGTGATTGTTGGAAATGAAAAGGACAATGGGATAAAGTCCATTCTTCTCAAACGTGAAGATCATGCACTGTCTCATTCCAGTGATTAAATAAAAACTCCTTTCTTTTGTCCTGTCTATAGCAGCAATGCTCTGTTTATGATGGAGTAAAAGGAAAAAAGATAAAAAGACTAATTGACATATTATTCTGGCAGATAAGCATCAGTATAAAAGAAGGGAGCATTCAGAAGATCAATTTTCAGCTCCCAAGACCATTTATTTCACACTTCTGTCATCTCTGGTTGCCTTTCCAGCAATCTGTCAACAGTTTCTATCTGCCAAAGACACACATTTAGCATCCAAAAGGAATGATAAAGGATATCCAGCTCCCAACCCACGGAGTTTAGGTTTGGCTCCAAAAATAAAACTATTTGTAAATTCTCAAAGAATGACAAAAGCTAATCGGACCATTTTTCAAATGCACAATTTTGGAATTTTAAAAGTAAGTGACTAGCATGTGAAGATATTTGTTGATGTTTTTACACATCTCAGTTCATAAGATTCAGGCATTTTTTCATGTGTACATTGACCTCCTACTAAAGAGGAGTCCTAGGGGCTGGGGACAGAAGGAAGGATCAAACATGGTCCCAGCCATCAAGAAGATTTGTGGCTGATGGAGAAAGACAAAGCAAAAAATTGTCTGTTACAATTTAATATAATCCATGACCTAGTAAAAGTATACTCAGGACCTTGTGAGATGACAAAACAAAGGAAGACTTCAGCCAAGCACGGTAGAGAAAGCTTTCCAGAAGGGACGCTGAACTGGATTCTGAAGGCAAGCAGGGCTAGTAGCAGGATTCTATGGTGGATATTGATAACATGTGGATACTCATCTCATGCAGTCCTCAACCCACCCGTTCTCTCAATGTCAGGGGCTGGTCCCTGCAGACGGTATTTCCCAGGCTCTCTCAGTCCCTGAGATTCAGAACAGAAGAAAAGAGGGCTGAAAACTAGCTCAGAGGGGAAACCAGCCAGGGGCAATCACAACAGGTAAACAGTATCTGCAAAGGAATCATTGGGTTTGCTCAATGGGAGACAGTGGCAGGGGACTACAAAGCAGACAGAAAGGAGAAGCCAAGGTCTTTCTCCTCTGTCTTGGACTGTATCTCTAGCACAGCCAAGACCTGTAGTGAGGGGCTTCTGGGTGGCTTCTTAAGCATCTGCCTTTGACTCAGGTCATGATCCCAGGGTCCTGGGATCCAGCCAGCCCTGTGTTGGACTCCCTGCTCAGCGAGGAGCCTGCTTCTCTCTCTCCCCCTTAACCCCTCGGTCATACTCGTTCTTACTATCTCTCTTTCTCAAAGAAATAAATGAAATCATTAAAAAAAAAATCTGCAATGATTCCTCCTTCCACTGAAGAGACTTATCTCAGGTCCCGGCTTCTAAGAATTGATCCCTCAAAAGCCAATTCCCTCCTTTCTCTCTCTCTCTCCATCCTGCCAAGTGATGGTGAGGGCTTCTTGCTGTTACTAATCTCTGGTGTCTTCATGGACCCCTGTTTGGCTTCTCAGCTCTTCCATAACCTGTGCCCGCAACTCCCTCCAATTATTATTCCATGTATCACTAACATGCCTCTGTTTTAAATACTTGAGATGTTTCCTAGTTAAACCCTGTGAGATGATCTATCCATCTCCCTGCAGAATCTGAACTTCTCAAAGATTACAATCGCCTTTAAATCATTTTGTCTCCCAAACACAGAGAATCTGATATGCCAAGAAAAGAAAGAAGTACATGGACGGAGGATGAGATAGAGGGAAGAAAGAAATGAACAATAAAAGTTAAGGACACTCTCATATTTATGTGACATCTGGACCTCTCATAAACATCGGTATCCTCCGAGACTGAGGAATGCCTACTTAGGGGATGAGAGGATGATTTAACCTTGAAAGACCTTGTGAGTTGATGTGTCTTTCTGTGATGTGGACACCTCCTACCCTATCCAGAAATGGAGGAAAGTCCCAGATGCTCTTGGTTGACCAGAACTCAAAGTAAAATCAAGCAGCTGCTAAAATCTGGCCTTTTCTTATGTTGTGTACACTTCCCTAATGTGAAGATAAGCTCATCTGTATCATCCACACTCTTGATGACAAAAAAACATGTACCTTGTTTATCAAGGCAGGCCAGCCAGTCACTGATCGAGTTCAAAAGTCTGGTACTTAATACACATTTTTCTGTTCATCCTATTTCGATTCTGCCTCAAGAAGCAGAGAAAAGAATAATCAAACTGAACAGACAGTGTGCAGTGCAAAGTCGCATTAAGATACTGATTCTTCTGAAATGGAAGACTAAAACATAAGGATCATGTTTATCCCACAACGGTTTCCTGTCTACACTGTTTATTTTTAAACAGTAAACATGCTTGGAGGTAGTGATGTAGCCTCTAGAAGAACTGCTAAGAAATCAGACACAATTACTGCAAATCTTCAGGGGAGTATTAATGTGAAATTCTAGACACATTACGATCACACTTTTTTTTCTTTTGGTAAGCGGGCATATTTTTGTTGGTTTGTGAAAAATGCATCTGTCTGGTGACAGATTTGTGGTCCTTGTCCTACATTAGCAGAGCCAAAGTATGAAGATTTTTGTTAAATTTTGACTAAACATATTTCCAGTTGTTGTAATGGAAGGTTTTTAAAGTCTTTTCTTGGTTATAACCCAAAAAATCACTTATTTTTTTCAGAATTATTTAATCTCTCTCCCATGAACCTTTTTTCCTAACTCTACATTGTATTAAGTGATGCACCAATAGACTGTAGCATCATCTGGGGCTTTCCTAGAAACTATAAAAATGATCCAGAAGTTTGGAAGCCTACAAACATTTCTGGAGCTATGAGACTCCTCAGTGCATTTCAAGTCCAAGTCAACAGAGGGTAGGCTGGGACCTGAGCTCACACCAGGACTTCACCATCAACACAATTATTGGAAAGGCCACCAGATTCAATATACATCAGGATCTTTGATGCCACACATTGCTGTGACTTTCACCAAACCTTACATGACTTTCTGGGATTTAGATGGTATAAAAATTTATTGCCTCATCTGTAAAATGGTTTACTCACATCAGTGTAAGAAAAACAAAACAATAAAGACTAGAGGGCTCTAAAAAACTAGGTATATTGTACATAAGGGAGATATGATAATGACACCAAAGCCATCAGTCACCATTAATGATGTTGGTCATGTTACTGTACTGGTCTAGGCCTTGGGGGGTTTTTAATCCCTACAATTGTAATAATACCATATACCTTATGGATACACATGGGACTAACTGAAATACTGTACACAAAGCTCTTTGTTCTGTTAGTGGTCTATAGTAAGCCATCAAAAAAAAAAATGCTAGCAAAGATCAGTAATAATAATAGTAAAATGACTGACTCCTATTTTTGAGTATTTACTATGTGCAAACCACTAGGACACAGACAAATAAATATTGGACATAGCTCTTAGCCTTGAGAAACATAGACACACTTTAAAAGAACATCATGTATTATGTGTACATTGAGGTCTAATAATTTACTACAGTATATTCTGGGAGAGACAGATGATAAAGCATGAAGAATCTCAGAACATCCACTAGGATGTTCTACAGGGACCACAGGGCACCTGAGCTGAGACTTGAAGTTGTCAAGTTGGAGCAAGGGGATAGGGCCTTTTACCTCCATTTCAGTCTTTGAATGTGGGTCATCTGGGAAGGGGTGTGGCCTTGGACAAGAGCAGAGCTCTTCAACCAAGGCTCTGAAAGGGTTCTGGCCCCTGATGACTACCTCAAGGCAGCCCTTTCAGCAGCTATAGGAATAAGTGTTTTATCCATGTGAGTGGATCTGAGAGGGTCCACACAGCATCCACACATGAGCCCCATGAATGGTTCAGAATAACTGTGACTGATTCAGGAGTCCTCCCGTCTGGGATACAGCTGGCTCCCAAAATCCTGTGTCCAGAAAAGTTCCCGACTCCTCTAGGAGTGAGACAATCAAAAATGACTCTGAAGGCTGGAATGCCCCCAGACAAGCCAGTGTAGATCAGCTCTCAGAGCTTAAAAAAAAATTACGAAAGTTCTGCTCCAATCCCAGTAGCTGTGAAAAAAAAACCCAAAACTGAGGGTCAGTTCACCACAAGCAAATTCCCTGATTATCAAGTCACCAAGTGAGCAATTCTCTAAGTTCACCTTTTCTACATGGTATCTAGTTATATTCGAACAAAATCATAGTTTGTCTCCATGTTGTCACTTTAAAAGATGTTCAATTTGTCTCTGCTGCTTCTTTCCACCAGTGCAGCAGGGGGCCGAGAGATAAAGGGAAGGAGACACCGTGGACCAAAGATGGAGCAGAGAGAAGGGTCCTGAAAGATAAAAATCTTTAAAATAGTCTAGGACATATGCTTAAATATGTAAAATTATGAAAACTATATTCTTCGTATATTCTTATATTACATTCTTATATTCTTCTTCCCAAGTATCTATGGGTTTTGTTCTTAACAAATTGACCGGCCTGCTTCCCCCACAAATCTAAGCACACTGACAGTGAGTCATGGAACCCCACGAATCAGAGTTGGAAGGGAGGTCAGAATCCTCTCACCCAATTAAACCAGCTGCAACATGAGTCATTGAGCTTGTCCATGGATACCCCTGGTGAGGTCATTCGTGAGCTCTTGAGGCCACTGCTCCCATCTCTGGGCAGGAACAACCTTCAGAAGCACCCCCGGAGCCTTGTAGAACACCCCTACCAAATCCAGATGCTATTCCCCAAAGCGATGGAAGAAGATCTCCTACGCATCAGAGTTTCCCTGACGCCCGATTGAAACATCCCAGGCTCCTCGCCCAAGCCCCTTGGGCATGGTTTCCAATCCCTTCACCTCTCCAAATGTTCATCTCTGAATTTCTTCTACTGTATCTGCTCTCTCTTACAGAGTTGGTGTTCTGCCCTATCTTTTTTTTTTTTTACTATCAAAATAACAAATTTTTTTAAAAAGTATAAAATTGATAAATATATATAATATACATAAATCTATACAAATAATGTTAATGCTTTCTGAAAAAAAAAAATCAGAAAGCACAGATGAATAGAAAGGGAAGTATCCATGATCCCTAACAGTCATTGGCTGGTTTTGCTCTCTCACCACCTCTCTCCCCTTTCTTGGCTAAGAGCACTGGTTTCTTAGCAAAGGGTCCCACCCTTCTCCGGCTAAGAAGGGTTATGTGACCCAACCTAGGCCAATCATATTCTCCTCTTCAAGGATTTTTGACTCCTGAAGGAAAGGCTTAAAAAATACTTGGAGCAGAAACACTCCAGCACCAGAGCTCTCCTTTCTTTCCCACTCTACATGTCTGGAAGTTCCCTTAGGTAGTGACCTTCCCATGCTGTGGTGCTGGGCCTTTCCTCACGTCTGTGAGCTGCTCCACACAGAACATCCATATTTACTGAAGTTCCCTGGACTTGTTTTTTGACTGAAGTTCAATCCTAACAGCCAGAGATAACCAGTAGTAAATATTTTGTGGCTAATCTCCTGGCTCTCTTCTTTGTAAGGAATAAAAGAGAGAGACAACCAGTTAGATGAAAAGGAAGGCAGGGAAGAAGGCAGGAGCTATAGAGACATAACTATTCCCTCAAAATGGCTGGAATAATAAAAACTACTTGATATGTTCATTTTTTTATTCAGCAAACTATGGAAACCATCTTGCCGTGGTCTCCCTCTGAAGTCTCTTTTTTCTCCTAAGTCACGGCCATAAAGTAAAGGTATAACCCAGTACTATCATAAATACTAATATTAAATAATAAGGTGCACCCTCTTACTCTCTATTAACTCGAAATTTGGTTAAAGAGTTACTCATTGGAGTGCCTGGGTGGCTCAGTTCGTTGAGTGTCTGCCTTCAGCTCAGGTCCTGGGATGGAGCCCCACACCAGGCTCCCTGCTGAGTGGGGAGCCCACTTCCCCCTCCTCCTGCTCCCCCTGCTTGCGCTCTTTCTGTCAAATAAATAAATAAAATCTTCAAAAAAAAATTACTTGTGCACACAAACAAAGATATGTCTACAAAGACTTTTCCATCAATCAAGGCTTTAGGGGCAAGCTTCCTTGCTTAAGAAAGCGGGAACGGGTGTTTCCTCCAAGAGGCCAGACCCTGCCATCGGCCTGCCACAGGCTGTGCAGGCCTCACCCCATCAGCCCACCGCTCAGCCCCTCCAGCAGCAGCTGTGTTGTCAGGTCTGGCCCCCCTCTGATCTGTCACCACTGTGAAACGTGGAACTTGCACCTTCTGAGATTCGAGTGAGATGAGAGGAGGGAAAATTGAACTTTGGCCCTTCAGAGCTCCCTGGCCCCACGGGCTATCTCTAGAACAAGGGAGATTTCTAGGAGAATCAAGTCGCACCTTGTCCTGACACTCAACTCACAAAGTGCTGGGGTGCTGGCTCATATCCAGTATGAAGAGAAAACTTCGATGCCCACAGGCGTCTGAAAGGGAGGAAGCAGGAGGTGGGGCAGCAGGAACAAGGACCGGGGGTGAGAGAGTGGCTGGTCTTAAGCAAAGGTCCTGGGCACGTAATACAAAATCCTCTATAGGACTGTCTTGGATCTGCCTCTGTGGGACCAGCCACCCAAAGCATTTCTCTAACACCTGAGAGTATCTAGAGTAGCTGGAACAGGACCCAAGCCATATTTTGTGTCTCCAAGCCACAATTTCGCCTTAAGTTGGCAAAACTCAGAAGTTTCTGCAACCCCCCCCCATCAAGATGATACTCAATGAACTCCCAGCTTTCACCCACTCAACGAGCCAGAAAACTGAAGTTCTGGCAATTTCTAGAAGGTAAGTCTTCCTCCAGGTGGATCTGTGAGTGCACAACCGAGGCACCTGACTTTTTTTTTTTTTTTTAATTTATTTGACACAGAGAGAGAGAGAGAGAGATCACAAGTAGGCAGAGAAGAAGGGAAGCAGGCTCCCTGCTGAGCAGAGAGCACCATGTGGGGCTCGATCCCAGGACCCTGGGATCACGACCCGAGCCGAAGGTAGAGGCTTTAACCCACTGAGCCACCCAGGTGCCCCCCGAGGCACCTGACTTTATACATCAGGAGAGACTTGCAGCCTTATGCTTTCACTCCAGAGAGCTGCAGTTTCAGAAACCACCCAAACTGTCCTAGAGGTAAGGAGGGGAGGAACAACCCAGACATGAGGCCTCTCACAGTGGCAGAGGGCTGGCTGGCTGGCTGGGAGGAAGGCAGAAGAGGCTCAAAATCCAGTTGTATGATCTTGCGAGAGTTACTCAGCCTACCTCTGCCTTACCCAGTGGGAATGTCGAAAGTCAGCTCTACCAAATAAAAGACAGTAACTCGATGACAATAATGTTCTGTGTCGGCATCATCCATGAAGCAACCACAAGCCACATGGTGGTTAGTGTCAGTGAGACACTGAATTTTTTTACTTTAGTGCATTTTAATTCATTTAAGTTCCAACAGCTATGGGGCTAGTGGCTACTTTATTATTAGACCGTGCAGCCCTAAATGACCAAATGAGACACAATCGTCACAGCGATGGGGATTACGTTCCAAACTGAAGTTAAAAGAGACAACCGATGGCTTAAGCCACTGACAGAACTTTTCCAAGGGCCAGAAAGGAGCAAGGATGGCACCAGGTGTTCGGAAGACTGTGCAGGGAAAGGAAATGGCCAGAGGGTGCAGCTCCAGCCTTCCTCCTGGATCCAAGCCACAGAGGGCCTGCCTTGCGGACAGCTGGCTGGTGCAGGAAAGATGGGGTCTCTGTGTTTCCACATGTGGTTAGTCTCTGGGGGCCAAGGTGGCTGCTCTCGCTATCAGGCAGATTAACTGTATATTTACGGCCCTGCCTGGAGAGTCCAAAATAAGTCGTAAACAATTCCAAACAGCACAGTCAGAGCCTGCGGAGGGCCTGCTTTTTCTGTATACAAGAGAGCAACTTGTTATAAACTGCTAAAAGGGTGGGGGATGGGGGAAGGAAACCGAAAAGGCCCTCTCTTCCTGGGATGCAATGCCAGAGTGATAAGGGGAGTGGGTCCCAGGCTTGAGAACAGACGCCCTCGTGGCTCTGCACTTCGGACGAAAGGAGGAACTCAAGATGATACAGACAAAGGAATGAGGGCTGGCAAGGAAGCAGCTGCCAGCAGGAAAGCACTTGGAACTGCTCCTCTTTTATCAGGAGCAGCTGTAAATGACGGACACAACCTCCCATTGATGGGTCTGCTGGGAACTAAAAAGAAAATCATTTAAAAAAAAAAAAAAAAAAAAAAAAGCCACTCTGGTTTGACTGGTGGAGAATTTTGTTCCCGAACGGGTCTCAAACAGAAGAAGGCTATGATGATGCTATGATGAGATTTCTGCTCATTAAGAAACTGTGTAGGGCAGCTAGTAATAATATTACCTCTGGTAACAAAACGTGGCCCTTTTACCGACCTGACCATCAGATGCCATTTCAGCACTATTTACCGGAAATTCAAATTCCCCTTTTTTAATGTCCCTGCAGAAGATGGGGGAGGGGGACCCACCTTAAAAGAAAAAAAAAGTTTGTATTTTTGACGAAGAAATTCCACTTTTATGAGTTATCCTCAGGGAAAAAAATCAGAGATGTACACAAGCAACAATGCACACAGATGTTTGTTACAATGGTATTAATAACAAAAGAAACAATCCCCAAAGAGGGATTAGAATAGTCATACAATATAATCTTACACAGCCATTAGATACTCTCCACCCCAAAGATATTTAGTAAGACAGGGAGAAGCACATTTTTTTAAAAGATTTTATTTATTTGTTTGACAGACAGAGATCACAAGTAGGCAGAGAGGCAGACAGAGAGAGGAGGAAGCAGGCTCCCTGCTGAGCAGAGAGCCCAATGCGGGGCTCGATCCCAAGACCCTGGGATCATAAACTGAGCCGAAGGCAGAGGCTTTAACCCACTGAGCCACCCAGGTGCCCTGGGAAAAGCACATTTTTATGGTGTTAAATGAAAAAGGCAGAATTATTTATAGGTATCATCTCAATTTTCTTTGACACACGGTTTTAGCTTTGGGGATGGCTATTTAGAAAGAAACTGAGAAAATATCTTAAAGTCTTTGTGGAGCTTATCTTTGGATAGTGAAATTATGAACCATCTTTATCCCCTCTTTGATATTTTTCTGAAATTTCTAGAATTAGTATAGCATAAACTCAGAAGCATTCCCCATTTCACAGCCTCCCAACCGCCAGGAAAATGAACAGTATCTAAGGTCACCTAGGCTGATAATAATCGCTTCTTGGAACTTCCTGATCTGAGTTTTCTTTTCTGACCCAAGGAACACAACAGTTAATTTCCTTGACAGCCTCCTGGCAAATTTAAAGTCACTCCAGACTTCCAGAAGAGTTCCTCAACATTCACCAACAGATTTTATTTTCCCCACATGTACAAAAGAAATGGGTTTCCCCCAATGTGTTTATGTGCTGGTTAAGAGGGAAACATTTCTTCTCATACCATTAGAGTCCTGCAGACATTCTTTTTCTATTCCCAATTCTCATTAGTCATAACTGTCCCTTTGCTTTGTCCTGAGCTACTTACCAAGTGAGAAATATGGAGGATGTAAACTTCATAAGCCAAGGGACTTTGTGCTGCTCAACACTGTAACTCTACCACCTAAAACAGTGTCTCGGGCAGAGTGGATGCTAGATTCATTCTGAAGCAGTGGGTGAAGGGATGAATGGATGGGTGGGTGGACGAAACCCTTCCTGTCAAAATGAACAAAATTTTAGTTACATGACTGAGTCAAACTCTGTACCTTACAGCCCTAAAACAAAGTGAGTTTTTGGAACAAAACAGATGCCAATCAGTAAATACGCCAGAGGTACAAAGTAAGATCAGACTCAAAATAAGGAACTAAGCAGCTCTTCTTCATTTAAATTAGCAAATCACTGCAACACTTTGAGACAATTAATGGTCCTTTGTCTAGAGTCAATGATTTCGGGATTTAAGTCACGGTATTTCAGGGCGCCGGGGTGGCTCCCTCGTTTAGACATCTGCCTTCAGCTCAGGTCATGATCTCAGGGTCCTGGGATGGAGCCCCACATCAGGCTCCCTGCTGAGCCGGAAGCCTGCTTCTCCCTCTCCCACTCCCCCTGCTTGTTCTCCCTATCTCACTGCGTCACTCTCTGTAAAATAAATAATAAAATCTTTCAAAAAAAAGTCACAGTTTTTCTTCTTTTCTGCTTCATGACCTTTCTGTTGCCTATGATGGTAGATTTTATTTTCCAAAAATGCCTGCAACAGTATCTCCCATCCCACATCCTCTTCAGAAATGTGACCTTGCCCTTTCCCCATCCAGAAGTAGAGTCTGTTACTCCATCCCTGGAATCCACGCACGCCCTGTGACTGCTTTAGCCAACAGACTGTGGAAGTGATGAGCTGCCATATCTTCACATGATCTGCTGGAAAGATCCCCAATGCAAGGCCCTGAGACCCTGTGGAAGGAGAGAGGGACACAGCTGAGCCCAGATTTCCAAACCTCCCTGCCAAGGCACAGACATGTGAGTGATGCCATCTTGGATCCTCCAGACAAACCCAGATACCAGCTGAATTTCACATTGTGATTCTACTCAGCAGCACACTGAGCAGAAGAATTACTCTGCTGACCCCACCCCAATTTCTGACCCACAAAGGTTTGGTGTAGGTTGTTACATTGCAATAGGTAACTGAAACAAAATTTACCTTTAATCATATGGCTACACTTCCACCAAGAGATAGCTCTAATTCACTTAGTCAAAGTGGCAGGATAACTTCATTGAAGAAATTAACTTTTCTCTTGTAGGCATATCAGAGTGAGAATTCAGGGGTCTTCTCTCCTCACAAATATCTCCACCTTACCTGCCTCAAAATATGAGCAGTGTGGGGGAGCAAACAGAACTTTGCATCTTGAAAATCTGTCCTATCCTTTGCCTATAGAACGAGGAGGTTTTAATTTCCATCAAAAGGTCAAGAGTCCGTCCCCTCCTTTGAAGCTGAATGGACCTTTGTCTCCATGCCCTTCTGTTTTGATTACTATGCCTTTATAATGTATTTTGAAATCAGGAAGTGTGGAGCGTCCAGCTTTTTTCTTTTTTCTCAGGATTGTTTTGGTTATGGAGACCTTTGCAATTCCATATGAATTTAAGGATTTTTTTTATCTATTTCTTTTTTTAAAATGTCATGGGGATTTTGATAGGATTACCTTAAATCTGTAGGTCACTATGGGTAGTAGCATGGACATTTTAACAACATTAAGTTTTCCAACCCATGAACTGAAATGTCTTTTCATTTATTTGTGTCTTTAGTTTGTTGAAGCACTGTTTTATAGTTTTTACGTATAGTGATATACAGTCTTCCTCCACGGAGAAAAGCTGTATAGTCTTTCACCTTCTTGGTTCAGCAAATTTCACCATATTTTACTGTTTTTCATGCTATCATAAATCAGATTGTTTTTTTAATTTCCTTTTCAGATGACTAATTGTTAGTTGTTCTAAAAATCTGACTGGTTTTTGATGGGGCATCTGGATGGCTCAGTCAGTTAAGTATCTGTCTTTAGCTCAGGTCAAGATCCCAGGGTCTTGGGATCAAGCTCTACGCCGGGCTCCCTGCTCAAACAGGGAGCCTACTTCTCCCTCCCCTTCTGCTACTCTCTCGTGCTCTCTCATGCTCTCCCATGTTCACTCTCTCAAATAAAAGAAATACAATCTTAAGAAAAAATGCAACTAATTTTTGTATGTTGATTTTGTATCCTGCAACTTTGCTGAATTTATTAGTTATAACAGTTTTTTTTTTTCTTGGAATCTTTAAGGTTTTCTACATAGACGATCATATTATCTGTGAACAGAGATAATTTTATTTCTTCTTTTCCAATTCAGATGCTTTTATTTCTTTTTCTTTCCTAATTACTCTGGCTAATACTTCCAGTACTGTGTTGAATAAAAGTAGCAAGAGTGGACATCCTTTATCGGGCAAGTAAGAGACACCATCTTAGAGGAAAAGCTTTCAGTTTTCCACCACTGAATATAGAGTTAGCTTGTGAGCTTTTCATATATTGGCTTTTTTATTTTAAATTGACTGTGACTTCCTTGTTTTGTCCTACTCATGGACATCTGGAACTATAGAAAGTGGTAAGGTTTGATTAATGCTTAAATTCAGTAATACAGAGGTCAGTTCTAAGACCTTTCTAGTTTCCAAGTTTGGACCTTTCCTCAATGGATATTGATGTGAAAGAGAAGAATTCCAATCTCTTTATTCTTCTCTTTGAAAATTTTTTTGCAAAGTATGGTATTTAAGAGTGTCATATTAGGGGCTCCTGGGTGGCTCAGTCATTAAGCGGCTGTCTTCTGCTCAGGTCACAATCCCGGAGTCCTGGGATTGAGCCCTGCATTGGGCTCTCTGCATAGCAGGAAGCCTGCTTCTCCCTCTCCCACTCCCCCTGCTTGTGTTTCCTCTCTTGCCGTGTCTCTCTGTCAAATAAATAAAATCTTAAAAAAAAAAGTCACATTATTTTATAGCCCTTTTACTAAAAATACAGAACAGGACACATTAAGGGAGATTACATCTAAATTGACATGCTTGTCCTGACACCATTCATTTCTTGGGAGTTGGTATATTTGTTATGCAACTCAAAAGACTAGGCTAATTGTTGACCTATCAATAGTGCAGCTGCAAGCTGAAAAAACATTCAGGCCCCCAAAGGACAGCTTAAAAAAATATAAAAGTACATCATTTGTAGCAGGCAAAGTGACTAAATTCAGCCCCATAGGAAAAATCAAAGAATTTGACCCATTTTTTAAGGGGGGGGGGGGGGGGAGAGCACTTTTCCTCTTAACAGGGACTATGTCTATAGGTTTAATGGGGAAACATGATTAATGTAATTCTCTCAATACTAAACAGAGAAGAAAACTGGTTGATTAACATTATGATAAGGACCCATCTTTGTCCACATACCTCAAGACTTGGGATCTGCATTATCTAGAATTCATTGTTCAGCACAACACATAGTAATTAAACCTTAAACTATGGCTAGTATGACTGAAAAGCTGAGTTTTAAACTTTATTTCATTTTACTTTATTTAAATTAAAATTTTTAACTTACAATTGACTCAATTATTGGAAAACTTTTAAGTATACCATAAAAACTTGTGTGAATCAACTTTTTCAACCCTAAATTTTTATAAACTTAAAGTACAGAGCATATATTTCTGGTATGAATTTAGGGCCCAAATCGAAATGTATTCTAAATGGAAAATTTATATCAACTTCAAAAATTTAGTGTGACAAAAAGAATGTAAAATAATTTTTAATATCTACTACATTTTGAAATAATATTTGAGACATAATAATTTAAATAAAATATATGGTTGAGATTAAATTTACTCATTTATTTTTACTTCTTTTAATGTGGCTATTAGAAACTTTTAAATTACACGTGTGGCTTTCATTATATTTTAAAGGACA
Source organism: Mustela lutreola (assembly GCF_030435805.1). Taxonomy (NCBI): domain Eukaryota; kingdom Metazoa; phylum Chordata; class Mammalia; order Carnivora; family Mustelidae; genus Mustela; species Mustela lutreola. The sequence continues at coordinate 31,906,177 of NC_081298.1, read as the reverse complement.
GTCTTGATCTACAGAATGCTCTTAATTCAACAATTAAGTTTTAGAATGGGAATCCAGTCAATGAATAAAAGATTCATATCTTCTTGTTTTGTTTTGTTTTGTTTTTATTAACCCAATATTGTCTAAACAGGCATCAGTTGAATTTTGAACTCTTCTATTCAAACTTTTTTATCTGTGCCTGATATGCTCCAAGTACTCCGTTAGTTACTACGGGTATAGATATAAATCTCATCCCCAGCTTTCCAACATCTTAAGAGTCTGGTAGGCAGTAACCAAGTAAACCAAATTTGGAAGTGTGATGAGTTAGGAAAAGATATATCATGGAGGACATGGAAATTCAAAGAAGACTCGTTTGAGGGGGGTTGGAAGAAGGGGGGGTGGGGTTATGGACATTGGGGAGGGTATGTGCTTTGGTGAGTGCTGTGAAGTGTGTAAACCTGGTGATTCACAGACCTGTACCCCTGGGGAAAAAAATACATGTTTATAAAAAAGTAAAATAAAATAAAAAATTAAAAAATTAAAAAAAAAAAAGAAGACTCATTTGACTTGGCCAGCAGGAAGAATGGGAGGAGACATCCTGGAGGCAAGGACCGTTAAACTAGGAATTGTTCATGCTATTTTTTAACTCTCTTCTTTTTTACTGATAGTCTATGCAGGGAGCCCATGCTGTAGGCATGTTATAAAGCCATGTTTTGTTGATTATTCCTCTCTGAATAGATTCATATCTATTTGGGCATATAATTTGTTCAAATATAATGAAGAGAGGAGATGGGAGCATGCATTGGTTCAACCTGAAGTTTCCATTTAGGTTTTTTCTCTAAGAAACTCAATGTGCTCTCTGCTCTTTCAGAGAGGCAACGCCTGAACCTCAGGGTTCAGGATTTTCTGCTTAGGGGTGAGCAGAACATTGCAGAAAGCAAGAAAGCACAATCAGCCATATCCAGGGCACTGAGGAGCTAACTGGAAGAGATGCTCTCTGGCCAAAGATGGAAAAATTTGAGTACCAATAGAGATAATAACTATAACAGATTGAAATACAAGTGTTTAAATAAGTGAGATTTTAAGATGCCTAACAGAAAATCTGGTATCATTAGAGGATGCTAAACCAAGAAAAAGACAAAAATAAAGGAAAAGAAACAAGCACTTATCCTATCCTACTTTTTCTTCATGAATTACAGCAACAAATAACCAAATAGCAGGTATAGAACTATTCCACTTAAGAAGTAAAGAATGGGGGATACAATATCATTGTTTTTCAAGCCTTGATAAAATAATGGATCTGGGGAGGAGGAGTCAAGATGGCGGAGAAGTAGCAAGCTGAGATTGCTTCAGCTAGCCGGAGATCAGCTAGATAGCTTATCTAAAGATTGCAAACACCTGAAAATCCATCGGCAGATTGAAGAGAAGAAGAACAGCAATTCTGGAAACAGAAAAACAACCACTTTCTGAAAGGTAGGACCGGCGGAGAAGTGAATCCAAAGCGACGGGAAGATAGACCCCGGGGGGAGGGGCCGGCTCCCGGCAAGCGGCGGAGCAACCGCGCACAAAATCAGGACTTTTAAAAGTCTGTTCCGCTGAGGGACATCGCTCCAGAGGCTAAACCGGGGCGAAGCCCACGCGGGGTCAGCGTGGCCTCAGGTCCCGCAGGGTCACAGAAGGATCGGGGGTGTCTGAGTGTCGCAGAGCTTGCGGGTATTGGAACGGGAAAGCCGGCTACAGAGACAGAGCCGACAGTAAGCTCGCAGCTCCGTGTTACCTTGAACCGGTCGCAGGATCGGTGAGCTCGGAGCGCGGCTGGAGGTCAGGCAGACGGGAGTAACTGGGCGCTGTTCTCTGAGGGCGCACTGAGGAGTGGGGCCCTGGGCTCTCGGCTCCTCCGGGCCGGAGACCAGGAGGCCGCCATTTGTATTCCCGTCCTCTGGAACTCTACGGAAAGCTCAGGGAACAAAAGCTCCTGAAAGCAAACCCGAGCGGATTACTCACCCCGGCCCCGGGTAAGGGCGGTGTAATTCCGCCTGGGGCAAAGACACTTGAGAATCACTACAACAGGCCCCTCCCCCAGAAGATCAACAAGAAATCCAGCCGAGACCAAGTTCACCTACCAAGGAGTGTGGTTTCAATACCAAGGAGAGCAGCAGAATTCCAGAGGAGGAGAAAGCCAAGCACGGAACTCATGGCTTTTTTCCTGTGATTTTTTTTAGTCTTGCAGTTAATTTAATTTTTTCTTTTTCATTTTTTTTTTTTTCTCGCCTTCGGGTAAAATTTTTTTTTTAACTGTTACCTTTTTCTTTTTTAACGATTTTTTACTAGTTTATCTAATATATATATATATTTTTTTACATTTTTCTTAGGTGTTTTCTTTTTTAAAAAAATTCTTTTCTTTTCTTTTTTTTTTTTTTTCTTTTTTCTTTCTTCCTTTTTGAACCTCTTTTTATCCCCTTTCTCCCCACTCACGATTTTGGATCTCTTCTAATTTGGCTAAAGCATATTTTCCTGGGGTTGTTGCCACCCTTTTAGTATTTTACTTGCCCCTTCATTTACTCTTATCTGGACAAAATGACAAGACGTAAAAATTCACCACAAAAAAAAGAACAAGAGGCAGTACCGAAGGCTAGGGACCTAATCAATACAGACATCGGTAATATGTCAGATCTAGAGTTCAGAATGACAATTCTCAAGGTTCTAGCCGGGCTCGAAAAAGGCATGGAAGATATTAGAGAAACCCTCTCGAGAGATATAAAAGCCCTTTCTGGAGAAATAAAAGTACTAAAATCTAACCAAGTTGAAATCAAAAAAGCTATTAATGAGGTGCAATCAAAAATGGAGGCTCTCACTGCTAGGATAAATGAGGCAGAAGAAAGAATTAGTGATATAGAAGACCAAATGACAGAGAATAAAGAAGCTGATCAAAAGAGGGACAAACAGCTACTGGACCATGAGGGGAGAATTCGAGAGATAAGTGACACCATAAGACGAAACAACATTAGAATAATTGGGATTCCAGAAGAAGAAGAAAGTGAGAGGGGAGCAGAAGGTATACTGGAGAGAATTATTGGGGAGAATTTCCCCAATATGGCAAAGGGAACGAGCATCAAAATTCAGGAGGTTCAGAGAATGCCCCTCAAAATCAATAAGAATAGGCCCACACCCCGTCACCTAATAGTAAAATTTACAAGTCTCAATGACAAAGAGAAAATCCTGAAAGCAGCCCGGGAAAAGAAGTCTGTAACATACAATGGTAAAAATATTAGATTGGCAGCTGACTTATCCACAGAGACCTGGCAGGCCAGAAAGAGCTGGCATGATATTTTCAGAGCACTAAACGAGAAAAACATGCAGCCAAGAATACTATATCCAGCTAGGCTATCATTGAAAATAGAAGGAGAGATTAAAAGCTTCCAGGACAAACAACAACTGAAAGAATTTGCAAATACCAAACCAGCTCTACAGGAAATATTGAAAGGGGTCCTCTAAGCAAAGAGAGAGCCTACAAGTGGTAGATCAGAAAGGAACAGAGACCATATACAGTAACAGTCACCTTACAGGCAATACAATGGCACTAAATTCATATCTCTCAATAGTTACCCTGAATGTGAATGGGCTAAATGCCCCTGTCAAAAGACACAGGGTATCAGAATGGATAAAAAAACAAAACCCATCTATATGTTGCCTCCAAGAAACACATTTTAAGCCCGAAGACACCTCCAGATTTAAAGTGAGGGGGTGGAAAAGAATTTACCATGCTAATGGACATCAGAAGAAAGCAGGAGTGGCAATCCTTATATCAGATCAATTAGATTTTAAGCCAAAGACTATAATAAGAGATGAGGAAGGACACTATATCATACTCAAAGGGTCTGTCCAACAAGAAGATTTAACAATTTTAAATATCTATGCCCCCAATGTGGGAGCAGCCAACTATATAAACCAATTAATAACAAAATCAAAGAAACACATCAACAATAATACAATAATAGTAGGGGACTTTAACACTCCCCTCACTGAAATGGACAGGTCATCCAAGCAAAAGATCAGCAAGGAAATAAAGGCCTTAAATGACACACTGGACCAGATGGACATCACAGATATATACAGAATATTTCATCCCAAAGCAACAGAATACACATTCTTCTCTAGTGCACATGGAACATTCTCCAGAATAGATCACATCCTCGGTCCTAAATCAGGACTCAACAGGTATCAAAAGATTGGGATCATTCCCTGCATATTTTCAGACCACAATGCTCTAAAGCTAGAACTCAACCACAAAAGGAAGTTTGGAAAGAACCCAAATACATGGAGACTAAACAGTATCCTTCTAAAGAATGAATGGGTCAACCGGGAAATTAAAGAAGAATTGAAAAAAATCATGGAAACAAATGATAATGAAAATACAACGGTTCAAAATCTGTGGGACACAACAAAGGCAGTCTTGAGAGGAAAATATATAGCGGTACAAGCCTTTCTCAAGAAACAAGAAAGGTCTCAGGTACACAACCTAACCCTACACCTAAAGGAGCTGGAGAAAGAACAAGAAAGAAACCCTAAGCCCAGCAGGAGAAGAGAAATCATAAAGATCAGAGCAGAAATCAATGAAATAGAAACCAAAAAAACAATAGAACAAATCAACGAAACTAGGAGCTGGTTCTTTGAAAGAATTAATAAAATTGATAAACCCCTGGCCCGACTTATCAAAAAGAAAAGAGAAAGGACCCAAATAAATAAAATCATGAATGAAAGAGGAGAGATCACAACTAACACCAAAGAAATACAAACTATTATAAGAACATACTATGAGCAACTCTACGGCAATAAATTTGACAATCTGGAAGAAATGGATGCATTCCTAGAAACATATAAACTACCACAACTGAACCATGAAGAAATAGAAAGCCTGAACAGACCCATAACCAGTAAGGAGATTGAAACAGTCATTAAAAATCTCCAAACAAACAAAAGCCCAGGGCCAGACGGCTTCCCGGGGGAATTCTACCAAACATTTAAAGAAGAACTAATTCCTATTCTCCTAAAACTGTTCCAAAAAATAGAAATGGAAGGAAAACTTCCAAACTCATTTTATGAGGCCAGCATCACCTTGATCCCAAAACCAGACAAGGATCCCACCAAAAAAGAGAGCTATAGACCAATATCCTTGATGAACACAGATGCGAAAATACCCAACAAAATACTAGCCAATAGGATTCAACAGTACATTAAAAAGATTATTCACCACGACCAAGTGGGATTTATTCCAGGGCTGCAAGGTTGGTTCAACATCCGCAAATCAGTCAATGTGATACAACACATCAATAAAAGTAAGAACAAGAACCATATGATACTCTCAATAGATGCTGAAAAAGCATTTGACAAAGTACAACATCCCTTCCTGATCAAAACTCTTCAAAGTGTAGGGATAGAGGGCACATACCTCAATATCATCAAAGCCATCTATGAAAAACCCACCGCAAATATCATTCTCAATGGAGAAAAACTGAAAGTTTTTCCGCTAAGGTCAGGAACACGGCAGGGATGTCCATTATCACCACTGCTATTCAACATCGTACTAGAGGTCCTAGCCTCAGCAATCAGACAACAAATGGAAATTAAAGGCATCCAAATCGGCAAAGAAGAAGTCAAATTATCACTCTTCGCAGATGATATGATACTATATGTGGAAAACCCAAAAGACTCCACTCCAAAACTGCTAGAACTTATATAGGAATTCAGTAAAGTGTCAGGATATAAAATCAATGCACAGAAATCAGTTGCATTTCTCTACACCAACAGCAAGACAGAAGAAAGAGATATTAAGGAGTCAATCCCATTTACAATTGCATCCAAAACCATAAGATACCTAGGAATAAACCTAACCAAAGAGACACAGAATCTATACTCAGAAAACTATAAAGTACTCATGAAAGAAATTGAGGAAGACACAAAGAAATGGAAAAATGTTCCATGCTCCTGGATTGGAAGAATAAATATTGTGAAAATGTCTATGCTACCTAAAGCAATCTACACATTTAATGCAATTCCTATCAAAGTACCATCCATCTTTTTCAAAGAAATGGAACAAATAATTCTAAAATTTATATGGAACCAGAAAAGACCTCGAATAGCCAAAGGGATATTGAAAAAGAAAGCCAACGTTGGTGGCATCACAATTCCGGACTTCAAGCTCTATTACAAAGCTGTCATCATCAAGACAGCATGGTACTGGCACAAAAACAGACACATAGATCAATGGAACAGAATAGAGAGCCCAGAAATAGACCCTCAACTCTATGGTCAACTAATCTTCGACAAAGCAGGAAAGAATGTCCAATGGAAAAAAGACAGCCTTTTCAATAAATGGTGCTGGGAAAATTGGACAGCCACATGCAGAAAAATGAAATTGGACCATTTCCTTACACCACACACAAAAATAGACTCAAAATGGATGAAGGACCTCAGTGTACAAAAGGAATCCATCAAAATCCTTGAGGAGAACACGGGCAGCAACCTCTTCGACCTCTGCCGCAGCAACATCTTCCTAGGAACAACGCAAAAGGCAAGGGAAGCAAGGGAAAAAATGAACTACTGGGATTTCATCAAGATCAAAAGCTTTTGCACAGCAAAGGAAACAGTTAACAAAATCAAAAGACAACTGACAGAATGGGAGAAGATATTTGCAAACGACATATCAGATAAAGGACTAGTGTCCAGAATCTATAAAGAACTTAGCAAACTCAACACCCAAAGAACAAATAATCCAATCAAGAAATGGGCAGAAGACATGAACAGACATTTCTGCAAAGAAGACATCCAGATGGCGAACAGACACATGAAAAAGTGCTCCATATCACTCGGCATCAGGGAAATACAAATCAAAACCACAATGAGATATCACCTCACACCAGTCAGAATGGCTAAAATCAACAAGTCAGGAAATGACAGATGCTGGCGAGGATGCGGAGAAAGGGGAACCCTCCTACACTGTTGGTGGGAATGCAAGCTGGTGCAGCCACTCTGGAAAACAGCATGGAGGTTCCTCAAAATGTTGAAAATAGAACTGCCCTATGACCCAGCAATTGCACTATTGGGTATTTACCCTAAAGATACAAATGTAGTGATCCAAAGGGACACATGCACCCGAATGTTTATAGCAGCAATGTCCACAATAGCCAAACTATGGAAAGAACCTAGATGTCCATCAACAGATGAATGGATCAAGAAGATGTGGTATATATACACAATGGAATACTATGCAGCCATCAAAAGAAATGAAATCTTGCCATTTGCAACAACGTGGATGGAACTAGAGCGTATCATGCTTAGCGAAATAAGTCAAGCAGAGAAAGACAACTATCATATGATCTCCCTGATATGAGGAAGTGGTGATGCAACATGGAGGCTTAAGTGGGTAGAAGAATAAATGAAACAAGATGGGATTGGGAGGGAGACAAACCATAAATGACTCTTAATCTCACAAAACAAACTGAGGGTTGCCGGGGGGAGGGGGTTGGGGAGAAGGGGGTGGGATTATGGACATTGGGGAGGGTATGTGATTTGGTGAGTGCTGTGAAGTGTGTAAACCTGGTGATTCACAGACCTGGGGATAAAAATATATGTATATAAAAAATATATGTTTATAAAAAATAAAAAATTTAAAAAAAAAAAAAAAAAAAAGAAATGGGCAGAAGACATGAACAGACATTTCTGCAAAGAAGACATCCAGATGGCGAACAGACACATGAAAAAGTGCTCCATATCACTCGGCATCAGGGAAATACAAATCAAAACCACAATGAGATATCACCTCACACCAGTCAGAATGGCTAAAATCAACAAGTCAGGAAATGACAGATGCTGGCGAGGATGCGGAGAAAGGGGAACCCTCCTACACTGTTGGTGGGAATGCAAGCTGGTGCAGCCACTCTGGAAAACAGCATGGAGGTTCCTCAAAATGTTGAAAATAGAACTGCCCTATGACCCAGCAATTGCACTATTGGGTATTTACCCTAAAGATACAAATGTAGTGATCCAAAGGGACACATGCACCCGAATGTTTATAGCAGCAATGTCCACAATAGCCAAACTATGGAAAGAACCTAGATGTCCATCAACAGATGAATGGATCAAGAAGATGTGGTATATATACACAATGGAATACTATGCAGCCATCAAAAGAAATGAAATTTTGCCATTTGCAACAACGTGGATGGAACTAGAGCGTATCATGCTTAGCGAAATAAGTCAAGCAGAGAAAGACAACTATCATATGATCTCCCTGATATGAGGAAGTGGTGATGCAACATGGAGGCTTAAGTGGGTAGAAGAATAAATGAAACAAGATGGGATTGGGAGGGAGACAAACCATAAGTGACTCTTAATCTCACAAAACAAACTGAGGGTTGCCGGGGGGAGGGGGTTTGGGAGAAGGGGGTGGGATTATGGACATTGGGGAGGGTATGTGATTTGGTGAGTGCTGTGAAGTGTGTAAACCTGGTGATTCACAGACCTGGGGATAAAAATATATGTTTATAAAAAATATATGTTTATAAAAAATATATGTTTATAAAAAATAAAAAATTTAAAAAAAAAAGGGCAAAAAAAAAAAAAAAAAAAAACTTCATTGACCACTGTGGATGGAAGCCTTACCTATAATATAAACAGTCAATTAACACAGATACTTTTAATGTTATAGGTATTAAATACTGTATTTTGTAAAAATAACAATAATGTAAGCTAGAAAAAAGTTAAAAAAAAAAAAAAATAATGGATCTGGTCATTGAGCATCACAGCAACCAAGATCATGAAAGAGGAAATCACCAGATATTTGTGCCACCTGAGGGAAGAGCCATCACTTAGCATGAAATGTCTTGGCAAAAATGCTGACCTAGAGCTGACTAAGCCTGCTGATGTAACTTCCAATTTCAGGAAATACTAGGATATAGAAACCTGTTAAACCAAACCCTGGAATGCAATGAATAAAATCCAGACAGTCGGGAACTCCACAGGACAATGTGTTTCTTTCTACAAGTAAATATTACAGGAAAAAAGAGAGAGAGAGGGAGAGAGAGAGAGAAGGGAACTTACAGATTAAAAGAAATTTATGGCATATATACACAAATTGCAAAGGTCTTATTTAAATCTTGTTTTTAAAAACTATAAAAAATTATAAGAATATTATGTATTGAATACTTAATGATAGAAAGTTTTGTTAATTTTTAGATATTGTGGATTTTTTTAATCCCTTAGAGATAATGAAATAGCAAAAGATGGAAAAATTGATGTATGGGGTTTGCTTCAAAATAGTATGGGCGGTGAGGGGTGGATAAGTACATAAATGAAACAAGATCAACCATGAGTTCAATATTATATAACATATTTGGAAGTTGCTAAGATAGATCTTAAAAGTTCTCATCACAAGGAAGAAAATTTGTATATGTGTGGTGATGGTGTTCACAAAACTTAATGCAGCAATCATTTCACAGTATATACACATATATGTGTATGCTGTATACCTAAAACTAATACAATGTTATGTGTCAGTTACATCTCAGGGAAAAAAAATAGGGTAGCCATGTGCTGATGATTGTTTAAGGAGGATGATAGTTATATAGAGGTTAGTTGTAATATCCTCTCTACTTTTGTACATGTTGCAAATTTCCCATTAAAAATTATTTTGTTTGTGGTGCCTGGATGGCTCACTCGGTTAAGCATCTGCCTTCAGCTCAGTTCATGATTCCAGGGTCCTGGGATTGAGTCCCACATCAGGCTCCCTGCTCAGCAGGAAGTCTGTTTCTTCCTCTCCCTACCCGCCCCCCCCCCCCGCTCATTCTCTCTCTCTCTCTCAAATACATAACATCTTTTTTAAAATTTAAAAAAAAAATTATTTTGTTTGATTGTTTGTTTGACTCAAGTTTCATTATGTCTTGTTGCTGCGTGAGAACCAGGCATGAAATCCTCAAGGTGTTGCCTTCTCTCAACCTACAAAGACAGCAACAAATTATTTGCTGTTTTCAGGACAAAAAATCCAGATACTTGATTTTTAAGTCATTTTCTTTTTTTTATTTGATAGATTTTATTTATTTATTTTAGAGAGAGAGAGAAAGAGAACATGAGTGGGGAGCAGGAGCCGGGGAGAAAAACTCAAGCAGACTTGGCATTGAGTGGAGCCCAACACAGAACTCAATCCCACAACCCTGAGATCATGATCTGAGTCAAAATCAAGAGGCAGACACTCAGACAGCTGAGCCTCCCAGGCACCCCTTAAGTCACTTTCTTATATCATCAATGTTAAAAATGGTGGTTACATGAAAACCAACCAATTAAATGCAATGTGACCAAAATAGTAGATATTTGCAAATGTATCTACACAAAATGACCAATAATTTTAAATATGTTTTTAATGGAATCTGAAGGTTTTTTGGTACAGATGAACATAGCTGAAAAAAATGCACACTTCCATAGTTGGTCTCATTTTAAGTTCATGACCACAGATGTTAACTGGACTCTTGTCTAGATATTGTCTGCAATCACGTTACACATGGGTCATTTTCTACTCTCTCTCCTGAATGCTTCTTATGGGTTGCACTGTGTCCCTCAAAAGATAGTTTGAAATTCTAACCCACAGTACCTAGAATGTGACATGATTTGGAAACAGAGTCTTTACAGAGGTAATTTACAGTGAGGTCACTGGGGTGGGCTATAATCCAGTATGACGGGTATCCTTATAGGAAGGGAAAATCTGGACACAAGGACAGCTATGCACACAAGGAAATCAAGACAGAGATCAGGGTGTTGCTTCTGCAAGCCCAAGATTACCAATAAACCATTAGAAGCAAGGAGAAAAGCACAGAAAAGACAACTTCTCCTTCTTCAGAAGAAGCCAAGACTCCCAACACCTTGATCTTGGACTTCCAGCCTCCAGAACTGTGACAATAAATCTCCTTTGTTCAAGTCATCTGGTTTGCAATACTTCATTAGAGCAGTGCTAGAAAATTAATGCAATGCCTGTTTCACATCTTCTCCTTTGTCTTCACACTTCCATGCCCCCTCCCCAGTTACACTGTTTGACTTTGCTTCTTCTTCCCTGAGAAACTTCAGTAATCAGATGACAACTTCTGCGACTGCCACCACCAAGCCACCAAACTGCCATCGTGCCTTACCCCCTAGTTTTGCTTTCTGACTGCTAAACTATCTGCACTCCCATCTTCAGCCAACCCCTCATTTTGCTCACTACATCCCATCTACCAGAGATGGCTACAAAATCCAAGGGCAGAGCCAAGGGACAAACACAACCAACCTGGTATTCTCATTAACCCCATTTTATGGATGTGAGTATCAAGGCTTAGTTCTTCAGCATAACTCAGCCATGAAGTGGCAGAAGCAGAGCTAAAGTCCAGGTGTGTTCAACACCAAAAATATATGCTTTTCTTTAAGAATGATCCTCAAACCACATGGATCAGAATCACCTGGAATGCTTATCTTAAATGCCTCCAGAAAGAAAGACAGAGACAGACAGACATGCAGACATAGCGTTGTGTGAAATGCTCTCTAGGTCTTACCACACATGGGTTGAAATAAAGAGTTTAAAGTGAAGGGGGTTAAAGAGAGTATTGGCTTGACATGAGAAAATCTGTCTGAAATAAAATTAGGGCACATAGGGTGCCTGGGTGGCTCAGTGGGTTAAACCTCTACCTTCAGCTCAGGTCATGGTCTCAGGGTACTGGGATGGAGTCCCACATCGGGCTCTCTATTCAGCAGGGAGCCTGCTTTTCCTCCTCTTTCTCTGCCTGCTTCCTTGCCTACTTGTGACCTCTGTCTGTCAAATAAATAAATAAAATCTTTTAAAAAAATAAAGCATGAGCAGAAATACACACATACACTCCCATGCAGAGAAAGAAGATCTTACTTAGCACAGGTATATCACCCATGCAAGCAACAAGGAAGTAACTGGATTAAGGTCACCTTTTGGTGACAGAATCAGCCCAGAACTACCTGGTAGCTGTGTCTATGGTAGGGAAGGGCTGTGTTTGTGTGTGGGGTGGGGAAGTTACGGTTTCCACTGATGTGTACAAATGTCCATAACTTGTGTTTAATCTAAAGGGGGACAGAGCTTGGCATAGACGCTGCCCATTTTTGTCTATAGCTGCCTTTGCCCTAAGATTTGTAAAGTGTCTCTGGCATGAATAGAGTATTGTACTCTAGTCAAATGTTCAGATCACAGTAAAATCACCAGGCATTTGTTTAATCTATTTCAAGAAACAGTCTTAAATACAGATAACACTAACCACAGCTACAGCTAAACCGAACATAGATTAATCTGTTTTTGTTTTTGTCATACATTCCATAGGCATTTGTGTTTCTGAAATCATCAATAGGATTACTATCTATCAGCATATAGAAGTAGGCCTTCTATGCATACTTGTTGAATAAATGGAAATAAAGCCAGAGTTTTCCTACTTAAATGCAGGGATTCTGTAGGAAAAAAAATTAAGTGCTCTGAAAGCCAACACAGAAAATCATATACTAATAGAACTAGAAGAGAGAATCAACAAATAAAAAGAAATTTTAATTTTGTATATGACATGCACATAGTGCCAGTGAACAGAACTTCAAAATACAGAAATGGGGGAGGGGAGAGGAAAAAAAAAAGATAATGCAGCTTCATATGGATTTTAACAGGGAATTTATGCCTGGTATTTCTTGGGGCTACCGATCATCAAACAACTTGTAGGAGAGTTTAGGCTTAAGAAAAAGGAGAGGGTCGCCTGGATGGCTCAGCGGGTTAAAGCCTCTGCCTTCGGCTCAGTTTATGATCCCAGGGTCCTGGGATCGAGCCCCCCATCAGGCTCTCTGCTCGGCAGGGAGCCTGCTTCCCTTTCTCTCTCTCTGCCTGCCTCTCTGCCTACTTGCGATCTCTGTCTGTCAAATAAATAAATAAAATCTTAAAAAAAAAAAAAAAGAAAGAAAGAAAGAAAAGGAGGGGGTGGTGAGGGACAAACTGAAATCAAATTAAAGACACAGACGCTGCCAAAGGTAGCTAAGAACTGGCCAGCTCTGCCGTGAGAAGGGACCAGTGGGTCTTCTTCCAAAAATCTCCAACAGTGACTTTTTTTTACTTTTTATTTTGCAACTGTGGCAAAAAAAATAAATAAATAAAAAACAAGAACAAAGAAACCACACAACACAAAATTTACTATGTTAACCATTTCTAAGTGTGCAATTCAGTACTATTACGCATATTCATATTTTTGTCCAACCACCAGAACTTTTTCATCTCGCAAAACTGAAACTCTATACCCATAAAATAACAATTCCTCGTTTTCCCTTTCTCCAGTTCCCCTGGCAACCACCATTCTTTCTGTTGCTATGAATGTGACTAGTTTAGATACCTCATACAAGTGGAATAATACACTGTCTTTCTTTTTTTTTTTAAGAAAGGGGTGAGGGTCTACACTAACAATAAAATGTGGTTAATGCTACAGTTATATAAAATTATATAAGAGTCTAAACAAATTAGAAGTCAGGTTTGAGGTGGGGGGTTTTCAAGATGGACCTTGGGCTGAGGAAGCGTCTGAGGTATGTAGCAATTCTCCAGGGAACAGAAGCCAGGAAGGACATTTTAGTTTATAGAGCTGCATGGGCACTGAACACAGGTTAGCGACAAAGCAACAAAACCATCCTGACTAGCCTTCGTAGGTGATTAACAATGTTAAAGAGTATTTCTTCTGTCTTGTTGGTATCTTATCCAAAACCAGGTTTCCATCTTGTGGTAAAAAATGGCTCTTTTTTTTTTTCTGGCACCAAGCACTCTTTCCAGGGGGACAGTAAAATAAAGCACAAACCCCACCCATCTAGAGAACCATCCTGAAAAGTCCACGATTTCTCTAGTCCCACGGATAAGTCTTGGCCCGATGACTTTACTTAGGTATAAGAGAAGCTAGGAAATGTTATCCATTCTGGTAATCCATGTGTCCCACTAAAATTCAAGAGGTTCCATTATCCAAGAAGGGAAAGACAGTCATGGGAGGAAAGCAGCAGTCATAGCCACAGTGTAAGAATGAGTCTCCTCCAAATATTTTCTCCAGTGTATAAATCTGCATATGTGCACTATCTTTCATGACTGGTCTATTTCACTTAACCCAATGTCCTCAAGGTACATCCATGTTGTATCATGTGTCAGAATTTCCTTTGGTTTTGAGATTGAAAAATATTTCACTCTATGTATATGTACCACATTTTGTTTATCCTTTCATCTATCCACTGATGGACTCCTGGGTTGCAGTGGACTCCTGAGTTGCTTCCACTTTTTCTTTCATAGTTTTTCCTTGAGTGCTTTGGTTGTGGCTACTTTACCCTGTTCCAATTTGTCACTAAGGTTACTGCTGGATGTAGCCCAGGGTCTGGAAATATGGTTGTTTGTACATAAGACAAGATGACTGACTGTAACAGCTCAGTCATAGATCTTTATCTTCCCACGTGGTTTCAAATCCAGGTAGGCCCTTTGTCATGTAAACAGAAGATAGTTGTATAATTGGTTGCACAACCAAGATCTAGAGTCACAAACACCAGCTACCGTCCTATCATCTACCATCTTCACCCGAAGGTAGAGAGTAGACGGGCCACACTAGTGGTTCGATCAGAGGATTCCTAGTGGACCTTTTCAGATCATGTTACATAAGCTAAGCGTCAGTCTTTGAGCCTCAATTTCCTCCGCAATAGTATGAAGAACATAGGTGAGCTCCTCCACAATAGAACGAAGACCATGGGTGAGCTCCAGGATCACTGGCAACCTCTCTCTTTAAAAAGCAAACTCCTGGGACGCCTGGGTGGTGCCGTTGGTTAAGCAGCTGCCTTCGGCTCAGGTCATGATCCCAGCGTCCTGGGATCGAGTCCCACATCAGGCTCCTTGCTCCACGGGGAGCCTGCTTCTCCCTCTGACTCTGCCTTCCACTCTGCCTGTGCTCGCTCTCGCTCTCTCTCTGACAAATAAATAAATAAAATCTTTAAAAAAAAAAAAAAGCAACCTCCTGAGGTTGTTGAGAAATGGAAGTTAGCAACAACAGTGGAATTGGTGGGTAACACTCAGCTTTTACTATGTAATAACCAGCCACAAAGTCTCATAGGATTGTTGTGAAGGGAAAGCTGATACTAATGGTAGCAGTCCTACATAAAAGTGACCCGTTGCTACATAACAAACACAAAATCCCAGAGGCCCACAACAACAAGCATTTATCTCTTGCTCATTCACCTTCAGGTGTAGCTGATCCCAGCTGGGCTCAGACTGACTTCCAGTCTCCAATCTCCTCAGGCCAAGAGATTATGAGGTGGAGAGATAGGGATGTTCTCCTCACATCTTTGTCAGAAGTGCCAAAGGAAGGCTAGCAGCCCAAACTCAGCTCAGGCCTCATAGCAGTCACCATCCCATTGACCAGACAAGTAAAAGAGCCAAGTGCAAAACCAAAGCATCTCTGCCCACTATGAGACCATGGCAAGGCTGTGATGTAAAGAATTACCGCAGGGGGGATTAAAAAAAAAGAATTACTGCAGGGATATAATTGTGAACTACATTGAGGTAGGAGGCATAGTATGCCAGTCAATCAAATGTCAGACGATCCTTTATCCTGCTTGCATTTCAGAAAACTGTTTTTTCTAACATGAAGTCTCTGTTTATCCTATTCTACCCTGTAAGTTTCCCAAAACTGTTCACCCTTTGTTCCACACATACATTACTAACGTGCCTGTTACTGAGTTTGGCATTTTTTTCAGTCACATCCCAATTCTAAAAGAACATAAGGATGTAATCACCAGGAGAGGGGACATCTTGAAGGGCTTATGCCCCTCTCCATCCTGTCTCCATGGCCCAGGAGAGGAAAGAGGCTCAGGGAATGTGTCTTGTTGTTCTTCTTACTTAAAGGCGCCAAGGAGACTGGAAGTGTATTTGGATTTGGATTGCCTTCTAGTTGGTTGTCCAAGTTAGAGGTCAATAAAATCTGTGATACAACAGGATACACCAACAGAGGGCCTCAAGGGGTTGGAAGAGGAAGAAGAGCATGTAACCTCACAATGAAATCTGAATGAGTCCCAGGCCATTTCTGCGGCTGATTTCTGTTCTCCCTTTCTTCCATCAGGGAGGAAAACTTTCCTAGCAAACACGCTCACAGACGGAGACGCACACCCCTCAGGCTAACACCAGGAATACTGCAAAGACAAGGCTTTGTTGACACGAGAGGCTGTGATGGAGTGAGCCAGAATCGCTGCTTGCCGGGTCGAGACAACAAGGCAGTGTTAAGGGGCTGTATTTAGACAAGCATTTGAGCCCACCAAGAGCAAGAAAAACCCACCACTGTCAGCTGGCCCCGTAGATGCACCCGACTTCCCAAACAACAGTATCCCCCAATGCAGCCCAACAGAAATGTTGATTTAAATGATTCGTGCTAATGTGAGTGCGGGATAAGGTGATGTGATTCTTGGCTTGCTGACAGCAAGCTGTGAATGATGTGGTAATGGTATATATATATCCCAGCCTGGATGCCCGAAAAGAAAGGCAGGACTGTGAAATCACAGCAGGACCCTGCCATTTGCTGCCCTGCTGAGTGCGACAGACACACACACGGCTGTGTCCAGGTCTGTCAGGAAAGGTAGCCAGGCAAGCCCTGGGAGTCCAGAAAAATCCTCAAACTCCACCCGAAAGATTGTGTGGAGAATACCAGGCAGAGAAAAAAGCCAACTCTGCATTTTAATTGCAAGAGATGGAAAAACAGTCTATAGACAGTGTCTTGTCAGGGTCTGAGGAAAAGCTTGCAGTATGTCCACGATACATCGGTTCCCACCTCTGTCTCTATTTGTGTGATCTGCCTTCAGCATCTCCATCTTTACACTCTAGTGGGCGATTCTGAGACAGTTTCATGAAGATAAAAAGAAGAGGAACTGTGCATTGAGATATTACGTCATTAATCTCAGAATGGTTATAATATAAAGAGTGTACTTTTTTAAAAAAATGAGTCTGGAAAATACAGAACAACGCTCCCTCAAAATGCCCATACTTTTCGTCATGAGAAATCTGAAATGGTTCACTACAGACTGGGGAATTAATTTGGGATGGAACTAGAAGATACCATCTTAAAAACTCATATCTGCTTGGCAAATCACGAGGCGCAAAGATGATACCATGTAGGGCATTTCTTTCTCTCTTTTTTTTTTTTCAGTCCCTTGATCCTTTGGCCATAGAGCCTTCCCCGGGTGTTAGAAGCTTTTTAACATGTGATGAGCTGACCGATTACATAACCAAGAACTCCTTTCTAATTCCTATACAAGGAATATAGTTTGATATCAGACTCACTCGTGGTCACAACACAAGCCTTCCAGGAGTTCAAAAGAAGACATGGAGATGCATTACTTCATCCTAATACATCCCCTGTTGTACCCCCAATGCCAACGCACCCAGCCCAGCACAATGAGGACACGCATACACATTTCTTATGCCCTGAGTGAAATCAATGCTGTTCACCCTACTGTTTTCAGAGTCACATTAGACATCTTCCAAAGGCTCCAGCTATGCAATGGGTTTAGTTTAAATCCCACACACAGCCTTACGATTTGGAGGCAGCTCCCTGGTCTTTGCATTCCTGGTCTTAGGCTGATGAGGCAAGGAAGATGGCTTTGTCATACAACACAGGAATAACTCAAGTTCTGCTTTTACTTTTTTAAGTTGGACACATCCAACCCTCAGCACTTTCTCACTAAGCACGTTTCTTTCCACTCCTTTAGAAACCCCACAACTATTCTCAATCCTAGTGGTAATTCAGCAACTGGGTAGAGAAATGGTCCCTGATAACGTGGCTTATAGAGAAGGTAGAGAATTCACCATGTTGATTTAGAAAGATTTCTTAAACTACTTAAATGCCCCTGAAGTACCCCCACCCTTCTCCCACACCTACAGTCCCAGAAAAATCCATACAAGAATGTGGTAACAACACAAGCTACAGCTCTGGTGTTTTCTTAAAGTATACATTTAGTCTGGGGATTAGTGGGGGTAAAAACTGCATGAAACTAAATCAGATTTTATAGTAAGGTGGTAAAAAAAAAAAAATCCACTGGGACTGAATTAACTCTGGTGAATTAAGGAAGAAAAAAATTCAGGTAAGTCGTTTTAAATTTATACCCGAGCAAACAAATTAATTTTGTTGTGATTCCAGACCACTTTTTGCCCTCATCTGAGGGGAAGAAGTAGCTCATTTTTATAGCCTGAGATGTAACAACTGCTGGTCTTTATGCTCTGGATAATTCCTTGAGGTTGCTTTGTTTTTGTTTTTGTTTTTGTTTTTTTTAAACTCTAAAAATGTTTGAAATTGAACTACACCCTCATTAGCTGGAAACCTTAAATTGGTAAGCAAGGACCAGCTTCTCTCCTAGAAACATTTTTTTTCCTAACATCTGACCCCAGCAGCTCCTCCCCACACTACCAGTCTCATTCGATCCCATAAAGACAGGCACCCACAGCTGAATTTGAGTCCAGACACCATATTTTGGGCAATGACTAAAAATACCAGCCCACCTATTTTTAGCATGGAGAATAAACATTATCTGTGTGTTTCTTTGGCTCCCAGGAGATTGTTTTTAGTCACAGAATTGAATAGCCCTCCTTCCCGCCATGGATTATTTTTAAAATGCGGGCTCAGAAATAACCCACACACACAACATCGAAGGCCTGATTGCCCTTAAAACTAGAAATACACCGTCCAGAATCAAAGCTAATACATTAAAAATATGATCAACAAAAGTCAGAGGCCTAGGGAACCAACCCATTTTTTTATTGAAGACTTGCGACACTCTTGGTATCCTGCTAAAAACCAGTACTTCTACTTGTAAGAAGCAGAAACTCCTCCTCCACAACATGACCTGGGTGAGAAGTTGTCATGGGAATTAGGGGTGAAGAAGGAATGAACTGATAGGGTAGACTAGACTGGAAGAACTATTCAGAGAGGGAAAGCCTTCGTTAATTTGGCCAACTGGGAAAATCCGAAGGAAGTTAAAGTTCATGCCCTTTCTACTGCCTTTTAAACTGTTGGGTCTTCCCTGTCAAAGACCACAGTGATACTGGTGATAAAGAATTTATACTGAGGGATGCCTGGGTGGCTCAGTAAGTAAAGCGTCTGCCTGCATCTCAGGTCCTGGATGGAGCCCCGCATCAGGTTCCTTGCTCATCGGAGAGCCTGCTTCTCTCTCTGGCTCTCCCTCCCCATCCCACTCCGATCTTGTCCAGCTACAACCTTTGATATAGGAAATGAAAAATCCATGAGGCCAAAGGAATATGCCTACTGGGAACCTATACTTCCCCATTGTTATAGGTTGAAAAGTATCCTCAAAAATTCATGTTGAAGTTCTTATCCCTGGGACCTCAGAATGAGATCTTATTTGAAAATAGGGTCTTGCAGATGTTATCAAGTAACCAACTATTAGGATGAGCCCTCGTCCAATATGACCAGTGTTACATAAAAAGGGGATATTTATACAGAGGAGATATTTGAACATAGGAAGAATGCCATGTGAAGCGGGAGGCAGAGACAGAGGTGATGCATCTACAAGCTAAGAAAGGCCAAAGGTTTCCAGCCAACCACCAGAAGATGAGAGAGTTCATGGAAAAGCTTCTCCCTCACAGCCCTAGAAGCAACCAATCCTACTCACACCTTCAACCCAGACTTCTAGCCTCCAGAACTGTAGACAATAAATTTCTGTTATTTAAATCACCCAGTTCATGTCACTTCTTTACAGCAGTCTTAGCAAGCTAATAGACCTTCCTTCTAGAATACGGGCCAGTGCCCTTGGCCCCAGATCTCCTGATCACCCCTTCCTGAGGCCCACTGTCCTACATACAGAACGTGACCCTGACATATGCCCCTCTAGGCCCAGCTTTCACAGGACTGGCCTCTGCAGCTGCAGGAGTTGGAGGTGGGAAGAAAGTGCTACAGAGGGCAGGTCTGGAGCTGAGGGAAGCTCTCTCCAAACAGCACAATTCCACAGGGAATCCAAGGATTTTAAGAATTCTAAATTTGAACCTTGCCTTCCAGGTAAAGATGAAGATACACTGATCAAGAGAAGAGACTAAATTGTTTCTTTTTAATGGAGTGTTAGCTTGATTTCTAACTTTGAAATATTCTGACATGGAATCCATGTGCCTCCTTCTAGCTACTGCCCTCGGTTTCACAAGGGAGGTTGAGGAGGGTGGGCCTGCTGAATTCATACCAAGATGCCACAGTCTGCTCCCTCAATCTGAAACATCCCCCATCCAGCATCAGCCTAACATTTGGAAATGCAATCATTATATATCCAAGGGTAAGGGCCTGTGCCCTCCTGCCCGACGAAATTTTATTTGCTTTGCCAGAAAAGACATGTTGAAGGCAAAGCCTAAAAATAAAAATTCTTTAGCTAAAATTTCCCACCAGAGCTGATTATTTTTTAAGAACTCGCAAGATCTAAGTGGAAAAAAAAAAAGAAAGAAAGAAAGAAAAGGCTTTGGGAAGACTCAGCATTAGACAACAAACCAACCTGGTTCCATCCAGCTCCATGGAAGCTAAGTTCGTAGGAATTATATGATTATCATCAGTCCAGGGACACTTAACCTTCATTTCAGAGGCCTGCCCTCAGCTCACCCAAAGATCTGCCCGGCCAACACAATTTGTGGAAAACCATGTTAGAGGTTATAGCCTAAATATACATTAACTTATACCGTGGCCTGCAAACTTGAAATTTGGAAGAAACTGAGTATCTGGGACTTACAAATCCAAGCACATAATGGTACCAATTGGCTCATATTTTCAGAGAGTTGGGACCTGATTTCAGGAAATTTATAACTAAAACAGAAACGTTTTTTTTTTAAGAGACCCTTAAGAAAATTATAGAACTAAGGATAGTTTGGCCAAGGGCTAAACCTGGTCTTGCATGGCCCCCAAGGAGATGTATAAAAGGAGATTTGCACAGCAGCACCAACTGGGGCCACAGTAATGGTTTTTTTGTGGGTCATATGTTTAGGCAACATTCAGAGAGCAATAACAGAATGTTCTGGACACAACACAAAGCAAAAATGGCTTTACAGAAAATGTTTTGAGACTTAACTGAAAGATCTCAATTAGCATTTCAACAAGATACCTGGTTCTGTTGACAGGTAAGTAAAATAATCCAAGTTCAGGACAAAATTTTGTAGAAGTAGACCTAAGGATCTATTTGTCTTTTTTGGGTTTTGGGGGGTTTTTTTGTGGGTTTTTTTGTCTTTTATTTGTGTGTTTGTTTTGTTTTGTTTTTTAAAGGAAAAGAAAAGTTGTTTTCTGACCTAATGTTCAGCCCATGAACAGTCTGCTCAATTGCCTTGGAGAGCAGGAAATGGTTAATAAAAAAAAAAGCAAGCAGGCCAGTTCATAAAAGTGGGCAACAGACTCCAACACCTCATATTCTCACTACTTTCTCTTATAAAATAATAGAAAAAGCATCATAAAATCAATATTAACTTATTTAAGTAGCTGTAAAAGAGCTCTCTGGTCATTTGGTCCAACTATAAAATTATCTCACTGTCTCAGTGAACTGCCGATCCTTTGAGACTATCTGCAATGGCTGCCTATTAGTCCTTAATGATAAATACGTAGATTACTACTGGCATATCTTTCTTAAGTTTGGAGAGGAGTTTTTAAAGCAAACATATCAAGTATTCCACTGGAACTCTTTGCAAGGTCCCACAAGTTCCCCTATATATTCATGCAAACACAGAGTGAAACAGCAGTAAAACTCAAACATCTTTCCCCAAATAAAACACCACAAAGTGTTGCACAGCCAATGCAGTATCTACAAACTATTTTCTTGTACTTTTCTTTACATACTAGAAATATTAAATCATGGGTTCCCTTACAGGCGACTTTTGGGTCAAACAAGAATGCATATACACGATTTTCCAGCCTTTATGTTCTATTTTTGCTTGAAAAAATAGCTCTCAGTTTCTCCTAGCTGGCTTGTACTGCCAAGAATTTTTTTCTACTTATTTACAGTCCCTAAATCACACTCTCCTAATTTCACAGACCTAGGTTAGAAATTTCCATAAGACCTCATGGTCAGGAATGGCTCTGCTTTTCCCCAATAACTGGTTTGTTTTTTTATATTATAGACACTGTCATTCCTTTTTTTTTTTTTTTTTTAATTTATTTGAGAGAGAGAGAGAGAGAGAATGAGACAGAGAGAGCGTAGGGGGAGAAGGTCAGAAGAAGAAGTGGACTCCTGCTGGGCAAGGAGCCCAATGCAAGACTCGATCCTGGGACTCCAGGATCATGACCGGAGCCAAAGGCAGTTGCTTAACCAACTGAGCCACCCAGGCACCGACACTGTCATTCTTTTTTTTTTTTTTTTATAAACATATATTTTTATCCCCAGGGGTACAGGTCTGTGAATCACCAGGTTTACACACTTCACAGCACTCACCAAAGCACATACCCTCCCCAATGTCCATAATCCCACCCCCTTCTCCCAACCTCCCTCCCCCCAGCAACCCTCAGTTTGTTTTGTGAGATTAAGAGTCACTTATGGTTTGTCTCCCAAGAATCAATGAAACAAGATGGAATTGGGAGGGAGACAAACCGACACTGTCATTCTTAACGACTGATGGTATTTCTCTCTTTGTCTTGACCACTAGGCTACCCGTTACTCTCTCTTACTCCTGCTAGATAATTTTTCTATCTTTATTTCCTCCCTCACTCCAGTTATCTTCATTCATTTCATATTCTAATTTCCTGATTTTATGCCTTAAAATTTCTTTACATAAAAAGGTAGTCCTTCAATTTATTTTTTACTGCCTTAAAGCCAGCATATGAAAGTGTTTTCTTTAAATTCCATCCCTTTCCTTCAACTTAGAGGAGATTTTTCTAGGCAACCTTCCAGATAATTTGACTCACATATCTCTAAAAACATACCCACACCTTAACTGAACTCAACATCTTTACCTTCATTTTAAATCAAGACTTATAAGCACATATCCCCAACAGGTAGCTGGAGCTCTACATTGTTACGGTTGGCTGTGTATAGTTTATCTCATTCTTTCATATTTGTATTCAGTTACAATATCTATTTTTTTCTCTCCTGAGAGAGGTAAAGCCCTTTGAGATTAGACATTGTACCCACACAATCATCACATACTAGTTAACAACTTCCTAATTCCTGGGTAGTTTCTCATTACTTAGAAGGGACGCCTGGGTGGCTCAGTTGGTTAAGCAGCTGCCTTCAGCTCAGGTCATGATCCCAGCGTCCTGGGATCGAGTCCCACATTGGGCTCCTTGCTCCGCAGGGAGCCTGCTTCTCCCTCTGACTCTGCCTTCCACTCTGTCTGCCTGTGCTCGCTCTCACTCTCTCTCTCTTACAAATAAATAAATAAAATCTTTAAAAAAAAAAAAAAAAAGAAGGCTATTATGCACACCATTAGTTTTTAATAGAGATAGTCAGGATAAGATAGGTTATACACAATAACAAAAACAAATCACAGTAACATTACACACCACTCAATTTTTTTATCTGTCAAAAAAGTAAACTTGAAGCCCAGATGACTCTCCAACGCAACCAACTACCTTCCATATGGTGCTCCTGCCATCCAAGATGCTTTGAATTGTGAAACAAAGGCATCATTACATGAAGATGTATCCATGATCAGACATAGAGAGGAAAAGAGAAACAGAAGAATTGCAGAGGAACTAGAAGCCATATACTTCATTCATGCTTACGGTTCATTAGCAAGTTTAAGTCACATGATCCTGCCTAATTGCAAGCAGGCCAGGAACATAGTTTCCTATGTATGCAGGAAAGAAAGGAGAGCCAGATGTGAGTGAGCCTCAATAACACCTACTATATATGCCTACTTTAAAGAAGAAAAGCAAAGAAAAAGAAAATTGAAGTTGCTAGCTTGTCATGAAAACTTGGGAATAAATTCAGTAAGTTTTTACCAGATGAAATTATTTTAAGTGATTAATTCCAGTAATAAGTAACAGACATTACAAGACATATTTTATAAAATCAAGCCTGTGCATCTAAACAAAAATGACTATTTCAATGAATCAACAAACACTTAATGATCACCAACTGAATATGAAATTCAATGTCAAACACTGTATACCATCTGAACTAGCATGCTTATTGGAAAAATAACTGAGAAGACAAGTTGTTGCCAGTTCTAGAAACAGCAATAATATAAAACTAAGATACCTGACCATTCCCCCAAATTTTGAATCCACCAAGATAGAAAAATTCAAATAATTAGTCATTCAATATAAACATATAATGGATGTATATCCAGGAATGTGGATGATTTCAAGTTATCAGAAATATTTAAAAAATATTTTTAATATTTAAGGAAGGAGAATTTAAGTTGAAGAAATACAACTAAAATATTCAAAATAGAGAAAGCAAATAAAGAACCAGACCCATGCGATAGATGACCAGAAAAGAGAGGTATCAAAGACAGATTGAAAATAGCTATAGAAGGCTTCATTGGGAATATGATAATACATCATAGTGAAAAAGAGTAAATTTAAGATAAGAAGGGACATAAAAGTACAGCAAGAGAGATTGGAAAGAGGTCTCAAACTCTTGAGAGAGTTAATATTGTTCATCAGTTATAGGACAGCAACCTTAGAATCTGGAATGTTGTTCTAACTAATTATCCTTTCTTCCTGGTATTTTCTTTCTTTTTTAAAAGATTTTATTTATTTGACAGAGAGAGACAGACAGACAGACAGACAGCAAGGCAAGAGAGGGAATATAAGCAGTAGGAGTGGCAGAGGGAGAAGCAGGCTTCCCACTGCGCAGGGAGCCCTATACAGGGCTCGATCCCAGGACCCTGGGATCATGACCCGAGCTGAAGGCAGATGCTTAATGACTGAGCCACCCAGGCTCCCCTCTTCAGTATTCTGAATCTTCTTTTCTCTAGTGTCAGCATTTCTTTGATCCAGCCCTATCTTGAGCTTGTACCACCAAACGTCTTATTTTCTGGCTGCCTTTCATCACATCGACCTACACCTCTACTTTTTCAGCTGCCTTCTTCCTTACCCCTGTGTTGAAACTGTGCTTTTGGCCATGACGAATGCCCTGGTCACTGTCAGGCTACCCATTCATTACGGAAATGCCCGTCTCCCTTGGCCTCTCTGACTCTTCCCCGCCCTCCGTCCCTATTTTTCTCTCAGCTCCTCCTCAATCTCCACTGATTCCTTGTCCTCCTCCTTCCCTCCCTGAATGTAGCATTTCTCAAGCTTCCGCACTTTCTTCCTGCCCCCGCCAGGAAATCCATTCCAACCTATGACTTCAAACGTCACCTCTCTAATGATATCAAACTAAATCACCAGCCTGGGTGTTCTATCAGCATGTTCAAGCTGAACACACTGTCGCTACAGCTGGTCCCAAGTTGTCTTATATTCACTCTCTGTTAATGGCATCAATGTCCATGCTTCCCTCTCCTTTGACCCCAATTCAAGGTTTCCCCAAGTGTTTATGTCAATTCTAACTTTTCAGAGGCTCCTGCACTCAAACTCTGTTTTCCTCTTACCTAATCTGTTGCAACTGCCTCCTGCTTTAATATCACTCCATCCAGCTCATACACGCAGTAAGCACAGGTGTCCTCACACTGCGGTTGACTTCCCCCTCCTGCAAATCCTTCGCTGGCTTCCCAGGATGACACTATACCTCCATCTCAATTTCTCTTTCCGGCTTTATCTGCAAGTACTCCCCCAATGAACATTTTGCTTTAATCAAGAGAGATGATGCGTGGTTGTCTAAATATACTTTGAGCTTCACATCTTGAAATTCCATCCATTCATTTAAAGTTTTCACAAAAACCTTTCTCCCAGTGTCATTTACCAGTAAGAAAACTTATCTATGTAACTTACAGAAAACAAAAATTTAACTCTTTTTTTAACCTTACTACTTCTATTATTTTAAATAACTGTCAAGAATTATTCCCTCAATATGAGAAACACTTCAAGACACAAGATGGTCTCTTCCAGGATGAAAACCAAATTTAAAAAGAGCTTGGATTGAACAGTCTAGACTTTACCTGTTGATTTGTTAGTCTTAATTTTTAATATTATAAAACTGATACTTGCTTCAAGAACTTTGTTACAGAAATACATACCATTAATAGCTAATATTTATTATGTGTCAGGTAATAACTAATTGCTTTGTGTGAATCATGTTACTTAATCTTTACAACAACCCTATGAGATAAGAGTTAAAATTATCTGCATTTTATTAATAAATAAACTGAGCCCGGAAGAGGTTAAATAAATTGATCAAAGTTGAAAACTAGTAAGCGGTACAGTTGCAATTGGACAAAGTTACCATCCCAGGAATCAAAAATCCTTATAATCCCAAATCCTAAATCCTTATAATCCCTCAAATTAAAATCCTCAGATAAAAAATTTCAACTTGGAAAAAAAAATTCACCTTGGGTTTTAGAGAATATGTAAGATAGAGTGAACCCATTCCAAAGAGGACATTGACCTATGAAAGAAGGAACTGGAAAGTCCCTGGCTCATTCAGTTCTACACAAAGGTTGAAGTTTTGAGAAGCACCTACAACATTATCTGTCCATTATCTCCTCTCCTTCAGATTGACTCTCCCACTGGACATTCCTCTTTTAGTTTAAGGTACCAATCTTTCCTTCAGATGAAAGTACTTTCCAAATGTTATTTGTTCATATTATCATTAATAAATGTAACCTTCTTGGCTGGAATGGGTCACACAAATAACTACTAAACCACCATAAACAATATTTCACGTATAATTTCAGGAGGTTACTGGACCCGAAATGAAAAAACCAATATTGTCATCAGTTTAAAAAAGGAAAATGGACAATGCCCTTCTATACTATTTTCTATAAGAAAGTCTCTGAGCTTTCACACTGCCAAGGGGAGAGGATTAGAGTCATGAATTCACTTTTTCTCTTCCTAAGTATCTGGATTAGAAACAAAGAAGACTGATTAAGTAAAACAGACAATGAAGCCACCTATAGTTGCTAACGCTGCTTGGTGCAAAGCAGAGAAAGTGCCCGCTAGACCACTCTAGACTTTACTACCACCTGCCAATTAACTGCCATTGTGATTATACCAATCTGTAATGTCTACATGTGAGTGGTGCCCTCTGGGGTTGTTCCAAGGACATGCACACCACCTGTTTAGAGCCTGGAAGATCATTAAATAGCCAGAGAACAAGATCCAGGAGGACAGCCTAATTCAAGTGAGAACTGACATGACAAGCATCTCTTACACAAAAGGCAACAACCAGCATTTTTGTCCACATGAACCAGAGACAAAGAAAATGCAAGAATGCTTCAGATACAGCATGAAAAATTTAGGCTACAGGGAGGAAGTTCCCCCGCCTACTCAGAGTGATGGAAATACTCTGGCTAGAGTGGCTTAAGGTGACCCAGCATTTCCTTTCTGGGGCTTCGGAAACATTTTCATTCGCACGTGTGTATCTGCCCTTGTTTATGCGTTCACAGTTCTCCCTCAGTTTTGAGAAGGAAATACCACACTTTCTTTGCCCGACACAACTTAACAACTTCGAAGCTAGGATAAAGATTAATAGACTGGAGTCAAAAATACCTGGGTATGCCTCCCAGCTCCAGACCTTACTTCTCAGTGGAGGGTTTAGCCACGCCCATCAGGCTCATTAACTTCTCAAATTCAATGTCACCACCCCATAGAAGTCTGCCTCATGCAACACCTAAGTAGGCTTCCCACCATCTCCCTAGTATGTTCCATCTCAGCCCCCTTTCAGTTTCCTTCCCATCACTTAGCGCAACTTGTACTTTTATATTTGTCTATTTCCTTGCTTTGTTTTCTGTCACCCCACTGGAATGTTAGAGCCATGACAGGAAGAAAAAAAAAGGTGCGTTTTAATCACTTGTGTATTTTCCCAGCACCCAGAGCACTGCCCAGCCTATGGCAACTGCTCAGTATCTGGTGAACCATTAAACCTTTCTGAGCCTTGAGCCTGTATTTCTCATCTACGAATGACAGGTGCACTGCATTTGCTGTGAAGAACCCAACACAGCTGGCTGTCCCAGACCGCTCTCCAGTCATAATGGCTTCATTGGTAACTCATGTCCCAGGCACAAGTCATCATGAACACCAGCACCTGGAAAGGCTGAAAGCTGAACCGCCTGGGGTTTGCAAGCTTTTATCCACCAAATCCTGGCAATGTCTCCCCTTTTATCTCATCACTACTTCTGTGTCATCATCGACTGTCTCCGGGAGAGGACGGGGGTGGGCAGGCTGGACTCAGAGACTCAGAGTTTCCACTGCCGTCACCCTGTGGCTTTCCGCACAACATCTGGGGCAGTGGTGCACCTGCAGGTGCCATCATTTCCTTGTGGGGCTCTTGGGAGGATGGAACATGGCAATGGCATCTGTGACAGCTCATTTTATCTATCAACATGGCCAGGCTATGGGGACCAACTGTTTAGTCAAACACTTGTATAGACATTGCCATGAAGGTGTTTTGTAAATGTGGTTACCACTTACAGTCCATAGGCTGTAAGTAAAGCAGATGACCCTTTAATATGTGGGTGGGTCTCCTTTAGTCTTTAAGAATAAAGACTGAAGGGGCGCCTGGGTGGCTCAGTGGGTTAAAGCCGCTGCCTTCGGCTCAGGTCATGATCTCAGGGTCCTGGGATCGAGTCCCACATCGGGCTCTCTGCTCAGCAGGGGGCCTGCTTCCCTTCCTCTCTCTGTGATCTCTTCCCTTCCTCTCTCCTACTGTGATCTCTCTCTGTCAAATAAATAAATAAAATCTTTAAAAAAAAAAAAAAGAATAAAGACTGAAGCTCCCAGAGAAGGACTTCTGCCCCAAGATTGTAACACAGAAATCCTGCCAGTTTCCAGCCAGCTGGTCTACCCTATGAATCCTGGATTTACCAGACCCCATAATCGTATGAACCAGGGCCTTAAAATAAATCTCTCCCTCATATACATATGTAAATCGCATATATAAATATATATTAAGCATGTTCATATATTATGGTTATAAATATATAACTTTTTAAATAAATAAATTTATAAATATATAACTATTATAAATATATAATATATAAATAGTGTTAAACATATATTAACCATGAATATTTTATGTGAAATATAATGAATATAAGTGATATGTGAAATATTTTATGTGTATTTTTTTTCTGGGGTTAGGGTCCATTACTTATCAGATTCTCAGAGCAATATTCCTTAAAATTTTGGATGAGAGAATATTTACAGAATACGACCGAGAGAGAACCAACAGTATATATAATGGGACATACAGAGAAGCATTAGAGCATTTCGCAGTTTGTGATTTTTACATGCAGAGAAGCTACCTTTTCCATAGTGAGGAAAAGCTGTTTTTTTATCCTCTGTCAGGGAATGGTCTAGAACATCATGGTACCCATCGAGAGGAATGACCCTTGAGAGTAACCTGTTTATAAGTGCCTTCTGGCCTCCTCAGAATCACTTAACCGAGGCCACCCCTCCGTAATTCAGAGAAAATCAAAACCACAGTTTAGAGCCTCAAAAAAGTTCATGTAGTGGGGAAATGAAGAGCTCCTCAGAGTTCTGACGCAAATGGAAAAGACTTTTTTCCACCTCCAGTTACCCCTCTGGGCCCTTTCGCCACTTGGAAAAAAACAGTGGTACACGATTGACCAGAGTAAGTACTGCTCCCTCCCTCCCTCCTGGATTCCATTTCTTAAAGAATCTCTTTTCTAAAAATACAAGGAATTCTATGAATCTTTTTTCTGCTTCTGAAGTATTTTCTACAGAATCTCTCTAGTACTTGCAAAAGCGGTGATTATGAATGACTAAACAGTCTTGCATATATTTCTGGAATACTTGGAAATGCCTCTGTTATTTTTGGAAATATGTGCTTGTTCAGGTTACTCCGGCAATGGGCAGCTACTGAAAAAAATTCTTTCGTGATAAAAAGCCTGTAGCTCCACCTACTGCTTCCTCAAGGATGACAACCAGGGTTTCAGCACCAAAAAGCACAGACAGAGGACCAGCAAAAAGGCTCTTTTCTCGACACAAAGCTCATCTGTGTAACTGCTTTCGGTCCAACTTACCTAATAGGTTGCCACCACTGGCAAAGCTAATAGATAGAGTCCATACATTAGGCATTACAAGCCAAAGAGTGCGAAATAAAAGCAGGCAAGGAATGAATTGTCTGAGGGTTTTGAAATATCTATCAGCATCCTTGCCAACATCTGTTGAAAAGTAAGAAGGATGGGAGAAGTCCTCGGGGAGCACACGACTTTGGGGAAAGAACGGATGTTAAAATATAGGCAAAATATTCACAGGCGTGAGGCCTGAGAGCCTCCAAGTCTTTAAATGACTGTTCCTTTCAAAATGATCCAACTCTCCCCTCCCCAGTCTTTTGCTCCGTGGCTCACTCACATAGGATCTGATCCAAGAAACAATTTCCGATGGAATTAATTCTTTTGTTTCGACTTTTTCCACTGCTACCAAACCCTCCGTATCGATGCTCCTCCATTACAGCAAACCTTCTTGTCTAATTTCTAGAACCTCAACCAAAATGGATTATGCTATTCTTCTCTCAATATGCCATTAAGAAGTGCCAACAAGGAAGCTTTTTTTTTTCTCTACTCTTTTATTCTTCCAGTGAGTCTCAGATGCTTTTCAGGTAAAATCCAGTTTCTCTCTACCACAGCTTAAAAAAAAAGAAGAAGAAGAAAGAAAAGAAATACATGTTTCCCATTTTCCATTTGAAGCAGTGAGGGGTGGCTGAACTAGAACATAAAACTAGGGAGAACACAAAGAATGACCATGTCAGTCATGTCCAGGCAAACAACCTTTCTGCTGCTACATCTAGAGGATTTTTCATGTTTTTCTGCTTTCATTAACTGGACTTAGCTGCTTAAAAGTATATCCAGCTTTTAAGGTGTCTGGGTGGCTCAGAGAGTTAAGCCTCTGCCTTCAGCTCAGGTCATATTCTCAGGGTCCTGGGATGGAGTCCCACATCGGGCTCTCTGCTCAGCAAGGAGCCTACTTCCTCCTCTCTCTCCCCCTGCCTCTGCCTTCTTGTGATCTCTCTCTCTCTGTGTCAAATAAATAAATAAAATCTTTTTTTTTTTAAAGGTATATCCAGGGGCGCCTGGGTGGCTCAGTGGGTTAAGCCGCTGCCTTCGGCTCAGGTCATGATCTCAGGGTCCTGGGATCGAGTCCCGCATCGGGCTCTCTGCTCAGCAGGGAGCCTGCTTCCTTCTCTCTCTCTCTCTGTCTGCCTCTCAGTGTACTTGTAATTTCTCTCTGTCAAATAAATAAATAAAATCTTTAAAAATAAATAAATAAAATAAAAAATAAAGGTATATCCAGCTTTGGTTTCATGTTACCACAGTATTTTGTAATTATATCATCCATAACATTTTATTTTGCACCTTTACATTTTGGGGTAGAGTTTTGTTTGGACAACTTTTAATTTGCTATCAGTTTCACCTTCCAGAGAAATTGCCAGAATCATACCAGTACTGCTTGTGTACCCTTAACCCAGATCCAAATGGGATAAACTGTAAAAATTCTGACCCATTCATTTTATCACTCTCTCTACATGTTGTTTTTTCCTATCCATTTGAGGTAAACTACAAGCATCATGCTTTTTACTCCTGAATTAGTTAGTGTATATTTCTTAATTGTCAAAATCTAGGAGATTTAATATTGGTGTAATTCTACTATCTAATTCACAGCCCATATTCAAATTTCACCAGTGGTCCCCAAAATGTTTTTCTTTCTTTTTTTTTTTTCATATTTTATTTATTTATTTATTTGACAGACAGAAATCACAAGTAGGCAGAGAGGCAAGCAGAGAGAGAGGGGGAAGCAGGCTCCCCGCTGAGCAGAGAGACCGATGTGGGGCTTGATCCCAGGACAGAGATCATGACCCAAGCTGAAGGCAGAGGCCCTAACCCACTGAGCCACCCAGGCGCCCCAGTCCCAAGAATGTTTTTATAGTTGTATCTTTCATTCCAAACCAGGATCCAACCCAGACTCACACCTTTTGCTTCACTGTTCTCCATCTTTGGTCTCATTTGTTAGACAGTGATTTTTCAGCCTCTCTACCTTTCATGATCTTGACACTTTTAAAAAGTCCAGGCCAGCTCCTTTAGAGAGAGTCCCCCATTGGGGGCTATGCCTCTTTTGTCTTCTCCTATCACAGAAATGATGTTGTGTTCTCAATGTATCACATCAGAAGAGACATGATGCTGGCAGGGCTACCTTTGATCACGGTATGAGATGCGGCTCACCAATTTTCTCCCTCCATAATTAAGTAACAGTTTGTGGGCACACACTAAAGGACTATGAATGTATCTTGTTCCTCATCATACTCCACTTACTAGTTTTAGTGTACACTTTTCCTGAATTATTACTAATGGTGGTTGCAAAATCATCAGAAAAAAAATTTTTTCTGATTCCATCATCCTTTCTACATTTACTTGTTGGCACTACTTTTCACCTACCTTATTTCAATATCACCCTTTTGCAATTTTAGTGGCAAGCCAGAAACCTGCTCACAAAGACCTTAGCTGCTTCTTGATCTGAATGAGAATTCTGAAAAGTCTGTGGATATTAAATCTTAAAGAAAAATATTAAATATTCCTCTCAAGCCCACCAAACCTTTAAGCAAATTCTTCCAAAAACTATGAATTACAAAATAAAAAAATAAAAAGAACAAAGTTGCACCTACATTAATACCAAATGATTTGATCAGGAAAACGAGAACCATCAAATTTAAAAAAGAATACAGTAAGAGTCTTCACTTTTGATTCATGAGTAAAAAGACAGTAAAAAGAGAGGTTGTCTCACAGGAGCCAGGAGACAGTGTCTCCTTCCCCCGTGAATTAAGGAAAACACTCATCCTAAGACATTGCTACCCACGGCCACTGTTCAATCCATAGAGACTTGAAGGAATCTGGGAAGATCACATGACCCATCTCTAACCCTGCCCCCACCAAGAGTCTCCTCAAATGCGAATGAACCTCCCTTTAAGACCTGCAGGAACCTCCAATCTCTACCAAAGAGAAATGCTTCCTGCCAGAGAGGTCTGTTTAGCTAACCAAGGCCCTTCGAGCCCCCTTCCTTTCATTATTCTCCTCGGTGTAACTATCCAGCAACTAGCCCCACAGCTGGTATGAGAACATTCGATCTCTTGAAACCTGTGAGACTTTGGTTTATTCAACAACTATTTACTCTTGTTCTCCTTTTCTTGTGGGTGAAGTTTACTTTGCTGCTCCACTGACGTTGGTCACAAAAGTTGCCTTGGCCAATGGGATGTTAACAGATAGGACATAAACAGAAGCCTTATGTACGCTTCCACAGTTTGGCTTGGCCTCCTACATTTCTGGAATAGCAGTGACAAGAGCAGGCTGTGGGCAGAGATCCACTCCTCTGGTAGCTGAGGAAACTTGTTTGTAAGTTCCCTTGCTTTTTAAACCTACCAACCAACACCCGAAGAGGCCTCTTTCTTAGGTCTCTCCTT
This sequence comes from Mustela lutreola, assembly GCF_030435805.1. Taxonomy (NCBI): domain Eukaryota; kingdom Metazoa; phylum Chordata; class Mammalia; order Carnivora; family Mustelidae; genus Mustela; species Mustela lutreola. The sequence continues at coordinate 31,872,643 of NC_081298.1, read as the reverse complement.
GCCCTCTGTATAGGGGGTCCGTGAAACAGACTTTATCCAGGAAACCTCTAAGGTTGCAACCCCAATTTGGATAAGGTTTATTTGGATCTTGGATAAGGTTAAATTTATAAATAAAAAGAATTTGAAGGCCATGGGCAAGTAAAGGTCATTTCCCTTATTCAGTCATGTTATCCACCCAGCATTGTGTCTCCTCCAGAAAACAATAAAATCTTAAAGTAGGGAGAGCTGGATAATCGGGCCTCATCATAAAACAATGAGAGTAAATCAACACAATACAAAGATGCGGTATTATTCTGTTCAGTCTAGAATAGACAAACTGGACTTTGAGTTGAGTAAGATAATATATGAACCTACTCTCTTTTGAGATTTATGGGGATTCCACATAATAATAACCCACTTAAAGGGAGTGTATTTATCAAGGGCACCCAAAGATAGGCATGGTTTCTGATACATAGCCAAGCAAATTTCACTCAATTTGTAATAAAAAGATGATCAGAGCAAAGTTTTAAGGATATAGAATACCCAAAAACAAAACAAAACAAAACAAAGACTATTTTCCTGGATACTGACTCTTCAGCCTGAGTCCCCATTAAAAAAGAAAAGAAAAGAAAAGAAAAGAAAAGAAAAGAAAAGAAAAATCACCTACAGCAGACCTGAACCCAACTCACAGCTTGGAACAAAGACCACAGCCTGGATCAAAGACCAGCCAGATGTCGGACTGAGGCAGAGTCATCCACCTGAGCCCACTAGATCAACTAAACCACAACTCCCCTGCAGACCCACGACCATGAGAATAAGTGGTGGTTGCCTATCACTGAGTTGGGGGATGGTTTGGTTTGTCACACAATATTACTGTGGTGTAGCTGACTGATACAAATACCATACAAAGTCCTCTTCTACTTCTGTTTCCAGGTTAAATAACCTCCATTCTCCATCACTCTATCATAAGGCTCTATTTTGGTGTAATTCCATTACCTCATTCTCTCTTTTCTTAACTGTCTCTATAAGAAACCCCTGCCCTGTTTTGTGACTTACAGAACATCTTTCCTCCAGAAAACCTATTAAAGATTCCAGGATGCCTGATTTAGGACATTTGTTTAGACTTATCTCTTGGCATGATAACTCAAAAAAAAAAAAAAAAAAAAAAAAGGTTGCATAAGATAAAAATCTAAATGAGTGATAGAAGAGAAAGAATGAAAATACCTGCAAAATAGGCCCCCTAACCCATATAATCTTATAAATTCTAAAGTTACAACAAACTTGGGAGTAAATAAAGTATTATTCTGTTCAAGGTCAGTTTCAGGGTCCCATGCTCACAAGGGCCTTATGCTTAGCTTCATGCCCTATTGTTACCCTACTAAAATTCTCAATTGTTTTGAGAAAGGGCTCCTCGATTTTATTTTGTACTGAGCCCCCCCAAATTATGTAGCCCATTCTGATTCCACTTACAAGCCAATTTCCAATCTGAAGGCTGCTCCTTCATTTTCTCTGCTAAGGACTTTGTTCAGGCTCTCATCTCCTCTTCCTTAGAATATTTTAAGAGAATTTCTAATTATACTACTCCCCTTTTTTCCTCCCTCCCCTTATTTCCTCCTCTAGAATGCACAGCTCGTATCATGCCACACCCCTAACATCTTTCAGTGAATCCTCATTGCATGCAGGAAAAAGTTGACATTTTTTAGGCAAGACATAAATGTCTATTATAAGGGTAGCGCAACCTCCATTCAGCCTCTCCACCCTTTCTCCTTACCTCCTTCCCTCGCCCTGGATTACTGCCGCAGAGTCACTACCCCAGATATCCTTGTCCTCCCCTCTCCTTTTCTTTGCTCATTCCTCTGCCTAGAATGTCCTTCCCCTCAATCCTCTTGTCTTGAGAGTACTGGACCAAATGTGACCTCCACAGTCTTCCCTGTCCTTTCTCCTACTCCATACAAATTCCTCACTCCTCATTTGGGCAGCATGTGAACATACTTCTATTATAGCACTTAACATAAGCACTGTAATAGTTTATTTACTGCCCTCCAAATGAACTATGGGTTTCCAGAGTCAGAAATCATATCCTGTTCACCTTTCAACCCTTAGTTCAGTGACTAGCATGTAGAAGGCATCAACAGTAGGCATTCAGGGGATTACTAAATTTGAATTGTCTCATAAGTAATAAGGAAACTTGGATCCAAATGTTTCAGTTATTTATTTAAAATCACTCAAGTTTATGGCATAGTCAGGATTCAGTCTCAGTCTCAGGCCCCCTGATTCTTGGTTCAGGACACCATGTTGTCTTCTCCTGGTGGCTTTTCCAGTAAGATATCAGTCATATGCCCCAATGATCCATGAAGGAACCCAGCCCTTTTGTGTTTATCCAAGATATGAAGCAACATATGGTGTGCCCCTCCTAGAAATTCTTTCAAAATACTGATTATCAGATCTGGGGGAGTTCTTAGAGATTGCTGTTCCACCTCTTCCTTTCACCCAAGAGAAAGAAGAAACCAAAGAAGTGAAGACACTCTCCCTGGGCTGCACAATCAGGTCCCAGATATTCCAAGTCTCAGGCCAGTGCTCATCTCATTGACCACAGCACCTTGTCATTAGAGGCAAGAATCCAGACCAACATGCTTGATCACTGCAAATAACTGTATTGGCTCCTTAAGAGCTTTCATTGGACTGATTTCCTTTTGCCCTGGGCTGAGCAGAGGATCCCCTGAAATGCACACAGTGCTCTGAAGTCTTTCAGCTTTTATCGCCACCAAAGTGTAGGCTCTATCCAAGCACACGCGTACTCCACCTTGGTGGAGGTGGAGGAACTTCCCTGTCGTCTCCACGTGCCCTACGCCATCCATAAAAGCAAGACTGAACTCACCTGATTGCTCCACTCTAAAAAAGAAAGAAAAAAAGAAGAAGCTCTGAGGGAAAGATTTGCATGAATAAAAGTTGCAAGAGGATTCCATATCTATCTCCAAATACTCAGTGGGTGAATAATCACTGCCTCTTTTCCGACAGCTCTAAAGAGAGGATGAAGAAACTGTTCCAACCCCAGCCTGAGGACTCCAGAGTAGACATCAGAGAGAAAAGCGATATGGGACATAGAATGGGAGGGTGGAAATAGGTTTCTGATCATCTGAACTCATTGGTAAAGAGTGAATTAAAATTTCATAAATCAAGGGTTCACAAAGGGTTAAGCAAACAATATTCTAAGTAGTCTCACTGGCAATTTTGGAAACACCTTAAAAGAAGATGATGTTTGCTGGTCTCTGGAATTTGTTCCCCCAGAAAATGTGGGATGAAAGCTACTCATTCAGGGTATGTAATCTGGGAAAAGGAATTAACTGGGGGCCAGAGCTATTTTGGTCAGCTGGGATTTGCTTCCGCCTAGTCCCTAGTCATGGAGAAAGACAACTGAGCCACAATCAGGGGCCTGGTGGCAACCTATCCTCCCTCTGCTCCATTGTGTCCTTATCTGAAATGGAAGGATTAGGAAGGAACAAGGACTTTGACTGTGGACAGACCAATTCAAATCCCAACTCAACCACTTGCTTTTAATAGCATTTAATTTCTCTAAGTTTCACTTTCCTCTTCTCTAAAATCAAAAGTATATCATCTACCTCACAGGAATTTTGTGAGAATGCAAATTAGTTAAACGCACAATGTCTCCATTGTATTCCGTTTAAATATATTCGCACATTCTTTCCCATCTTTTCCCGCAGAGAGCTTTCGCTTCGGAGGAGTAAATAAGGTAATACTCATGCCTGACATGCAGTCATCACATAATAAATGTTCACTTTCTCTTCTCTCCCTTCCCACTCCACCATCATTATAACAAGGGATTTGTAATAGCTAATCCCTAAAAATGCCTTCTAATTCTGGAATTCTACTTACACATTCTCTGCTTCACCACTTCGCTTGATCGGATATCTTTGGATCCAGCTTCAGAGCAAGCATGACTCTATGCCTTAATTAGTATTCGTAGCATTGGATTAAATTTCCCCAGTATAAACCAAGTTTGGGATAAGGCACATGTTCTCTGTGGCTCTAGAACTGTACGTTAATGGCAGTAACTCTGCTTCCTAACTCATGAGGAGGTTGTCAGAGGTTAGTTACAGTCTTGCCCAGCACAGCCTGGACATAACCCACGTCCACAGAAAAGCAGCTCGTGCCACTTTCCTCTTGGCGTGGCCCCCATGGAGTATCTTCGTGAAATCAGATGGTTGCTTTCTAGAATTCAGCAGGAATCTCTTGCAGTTAGTTCCCATTTTTAAAAAGTACCATATCAGTATGCTATTTTTAGACAGTGCCCACAGCTCAGAGAGGGCCATCATAGATCTCCCTTTGAACCCATATTTGATTGTTGGCCAAATTTCCCATATCCTGTTCTAGGCCGCTTCAAAAACATCTGTTTTGATTAAAGAGTGATCAGGCAAGTGCTCTCACATTATAGAGGAAACGGGCTTCATTTAACATGAATTGCTGGCACTATAAACCCTTGTTTCGAAGCTGAAGGGGCGATCATCAACATCTGTGCCAAATCCAGTAAGACAGGCTAGGCCATGCTGACCACAGACCACATGACTCAGTTCTGGGAAGAATCGCCCTAAAATGAGGGATTGGTGAAGTTAGAGGGGAAGGTCTCTATCACTCAGGTTTGGCATCTATCACTCCAACTAGATGTGAAAAAGAAAAGAAAAATCATGCAAAAACCATACTCCATCCCACACTGGGGTGCTCTTGATCCCGTGAGTTGGCAGCAAGACAATTCTCAGACACACTTCTTCCCTTGCCATCTCTCTTCTTCAATATCAAATTCTGAACTTGAGACACTTCAAAATAAATTATTCATTTTCCCTGCTGCCCGATTTCCAAGCCTGTCATTGCAAGCCAATCTATAATCTTGATTGATTGCCTAACATCTACACATTTATGTTAACAATACGAAAGACATTTATTTTGCACCAACAGCATACGCAGCACCGAGAAGCTCAGTGTGTGGTCTTATTGTAAAGGAGCCACAGGTCTGGACTCCCAAAGAGGCATAAGTAAGTGTCCTCAAGGTGGCAGAACTCAGAGGAAAAAGGACGACTTCCAACTGGATCAAAGAGTAAAAGGTAGGACTCTGAAGCAGATTTTTAAAATACCTCTGTTGGTGAGGGTTGGGGGAAGTGCTGTGCAAATAACAGAAATGGCACAAGATGCATCCTAGAAACCAGAAGCAGGACGTGAACTTGATCATCAAAAAAATTCCATCCATACTCTTTCCATAATGAGTCAGATTACAGGGATAGACATAAGCAGTTGGAAAACAAGGCTTGCAGACTTCACATATTTATTAGTGTTAGATGATATTGTGCAGGAGTTGAGGGAGGGCACCTCACAGAGGAAGGTAGTGAGCTGAGCACTAAATTTCTAACGAACAGGATTGGTATGGGCAGCAGAGAAGATATTTCAGGTAATGAAATAATTGATAAAAGATGTCACGTCTACGAGCACCTCCCGTCCATTTTTCTAAGCCCATTCACTCATTCATTCATCATTGTTTATTGAGTACCTACTAGGTGCCAGGCTTTGGAGACCAGAGGTGCTTTAGTAATATTATGAGCCTCCTCACAGCTGTTACAGTACTATGGAGGGGATAAAATTAAGTGCAGAAATAATTATAATTTACTTATAATTGTGATAAATATGGTGAAGAAAAAGTATAGACTACTTAGACTGTCGGTTATTGGAATACATAACTTGGCTGTCTGTTTAGAGGGTGCTTTTCACGTTTTAAACAGGTGCCAGTCTATCCTACCTTCTCTTAAGGAAGTCCACCACCCACCCATCTTCCCACAGCATTCTGAGGTGAGGCTCTGTGGAATTCCCATGTGCATTCCCCAGTTCCCTTGTCTTGTGGTCACCTGACACGGCTCACCAATTTATCTCCCACACCTGCTGCTCCCGTTGTGTGATAGCTGCACCTGTTGGTATCCCATTCCGGTTCCCTTGACTAGCAAGGTGCCCCATGTCCCAGCCACTGTCTCTGCCGACTGCTCACAGCTGCTCCCTGACAGGACCTACCTGGCCAAGAAATGCCTAGAAGTTGCCACACACATGCACGCACCAGCTCGTGGGCACACAGGGCAGTTCCCCAGGGATCAACAGATACAGAGATGTTAAAACCCAATCCCCCTTGCCTCCAGCTGAAATGACTCTGCGGCGCCATTCATACTCCCGAGTTCTCTGTGGGATCCCGCTGAGGTGGGACCCAGTCCAGCACACCTTCTCGGTCACCTTCATTCCCAGAGGTTCACCAGAGACCTCTCCCTCAACAAACCCCTTGCTCAAGAATCCCCATTCCAGCTCTGCCTTTAGGAGACCCACCCCAAATCTGTCCTTTTCTAAATGCCACATTGCCTTCCAATGGCAAATTTCAGCCCTTGGCTGTCTCCCCAGGTGCTCCGCTTGAGGTATCCAGAAGCACTGAAATCAAGAGGCCCACAGGCCAACAAGGGAGAGAAAGAAACAAAAGGTCCTTAGTTAACCAGCCACTGAAATAACTCCTAGGTAACAGTACAGCAAGACATATTGTATAGGAATTCTCACTATTAAAGCTTTCTCATTCGTAAGTATTATTAAATATTCTCTTTCCTTTCTCTCATAATAAGTTTTTCCCATTATAAAGGTTAATATGCTAAGAGTCTTTATTGAGGTCTGACTTACATACAGTAGCATTATGACAGTACAGCTCAATGAATTTTGCCATTTAATCCATATAAACACTGTCCTAGTCAAGACATAGCACTTCTCTTGCACCCCAGAAGCCCCCCACCCATGCCGCTTGCTTGTAAACCATTCTCAAATAGAGACAGCTTCTGATTTCTGTCACTGTAAAAAGTTTTCACATAAATGGAATCATATAGTACACTCCTTTTTTCTAGCTATTTCTGTTCGACAAAATTTTTTGTGATCCCATCTACTTTGCTGTGTGTGTCAGTTTTTCCCATTTTATTGCTGATAAAATATTCTACTGGATGAATATACCACAATGTATTTGTCCATTCTCCTACTGATGGGTATTTGGCTAATTTCCAGAGTTTGGCAATGAGTAAGTCTGCTAAGAAACTTCTTGTACATCCCCTGTTAGAAGGGTTTATAAGGAGCTTAGAAAGTCTAACTAGTGGGACACCTGGGTGGCTCAGTTGGTTAAGTAACTGCCCTTAACTCAGGTCATGATCTCAGGGTCCTGGGATGGAGCCCCGCATCACATCAGGCTCCCTGCTCCGTCTTCCACTCCCCCTGCTTGTGCTCTCCCTCTCTCTCTCTCTGTCAAATAAATAAATAAAATCTTTAAAAAAAGAAGAAGAAAGAAAGTCTAAATAGTGAATCTTCCTTTCCCATTGTGTAGTTAGAAATCAATAAAGCCATTTTACTGGCAGGGGGGTGGGGGAGTCTGGATACTGAGATTAAAGGAGATTAGGCTGAGGTTCAGCAGGCAGTTTGGAGACACCCAGGAGTCAGGAAAGCAGAGTCTGGAAGCCGGGCACAGAGTGGGTGTTCCATTCCAATGCTCCTTCGTGGTTACGGCCCCTGGTCCACGGAATCTTGTCCTTATGGACTTGAGCCCAGCACAGGATTGACAGCTATCTGTGTGGATTTACCTACACAGAACAGATTACCAAAGCATGATCCTTCCTCCAGAACTCCTAAGGACACCAGATTCAGCACACGGTACAGTGAGAGATTCCAATATATACTCTCAGTTTAGCACGAAATCTGATATGGATCTCTAGGAGAGAGCCCCTAAGGGATTTGTTCTCCAGTAAGGGAAATTCTCAAAATCCCACATAAGTTTTTATATGGCTTATACTAAACTCACTCCTTACTTTATTGATTTCTTTCCAGCAAGCTTCCACATACTGGGCATCACATATCTGTCTTGAATTATAAATGCACTGACTTAACAAAAGGTCAATCATTTAACCTTCATAGCTACCTTATGAGCTATGTTTTATTATTACCCCCATTTTATAAATGAAGAAATAGGCACAGAGAAGTTAATTTGGCCAATTTATGCAGCCACCAGAATTGCTGCTATGCCCATTGGCTTGTTTTGTGTCATTCTTAGCACTAAATCATGCAAAAATGGGTGCTCTGTAAAGGGGTAGTTATATTAATCTAGAAGCAACAGCCACAAGAACCCACCTAAGACCAGAGAAGAAAGAAAAGAAAGAAAAAACACAATACACGAGCTTCCCAGGATGCTGAAAAACAGGAGGTGGACGTATTATTCCATAACCCTGGAGACCCCAGGATGGAGATGTGGCACTGCTGTTCTTGAGATTGGCTCAAGATTCAGGAAAGTCTCAAATGCCATAAACAGCTCCCATCTGGGGCACAGTTTATTTGCAGCAAGATTCTCCTGGGCAACGATATGAATCCCACAATTAGAGTATCAAGTGCCGAAGGCAATACCCTTGACCCGTGGCAGAGACCTCCAGGCTTGGTACGGAGAGAAGAAGCTACAGCGTAGGGTGGTAGGGTCAGCTCTGCTAGATCAGCTCCTGTACTGAATGGTCACTTGGCTTCTGATGACATCCCATGTCCTTAGGAATCTATCCTTCCAGTGGTGACTGCCAGCCCACCAGAGACATTTAATGAGGGTTAAAAGAGGAGCAAAGACCTTTGGCCCTCAGCTAGGGCCTCTCTACTCTCATTTGACAGAAATCTAAAAAACATTAGAGAGAGAAGAAACAAGCCAACCCCCAGCAAAAGGGATCCCCTCTCCTTTATGACAGTCATTTTGGTTTCTGTACGTCTTATACATGATTAAAACAAACCCCAGGTACTCTTAAAACATCTTATTACATCATAGTGCATAACAGAGAGTTCACAAATCTTGCTCAGTAGTATCTAAATGGTAAAGCATGAATGTGCTTTATCTATATAAGTGTGATGATATTTCTTACAAAATTCTTTTTGCTTTTCTGCTTTTGCTGTGATAGAGAAAAGTGATAGGTGCTTGTAGTGATAGATGGATGGATGGATGGATGGATGGATGGATGGATGGATGGGGCAAGCTTACATGCAAATAGCAAGGCCATATTGTACAGCACAGAAAACCTCTTCTTTTTTCAATGTCGATTTCAGAATCTATCTCTAAATTTCAATGGCCGCATCATAAGCAGGGTGCACTAGTTGCCAGTAGTCACATGTGGCTACTTTAAGTTAAATTCCATTAAAATTTCAGTTTTTCAGTTGTACTAGCTCTATCTCAAATGCCCAGTGGCCACATGTGGCTGGTGGCTGCCATATGAGACAGGCATATGATAGAAAGGATTTCCATCACAACAGCAAGGTCTACTGGACATCAGTGATATAACCTTTATGCATTCACCACAGCAGAAGAACTGAGAAGTCAAACAGGAACAGAGAAGCACCAGGGTGCTTGGGACAGCAGGAAGCCTCTTCTACCACTAGGGCAGCAGGGACCTCAAGAGGAAGTGGTGTTTCCAGAGCCCAAGGGCCAGGGTGATCTGGCAGACGCCAACCACAGAGGACACCTGTCTGCCAGAAGCCAGAGCCATGGAGAAGACACAGTTACGGCTGGAGGCGCTGCTCAAAGCATGGTAAAGAGAGAGAAATCGACCTGGTTTCTCCCTTCCTGCTTTCCTATCTCCTACCAGTACCGCCCCTGGGCCCAACCCAGGAGGAAGATGGCAGGCACAGGGGCCTGGGAAAGACAGCCTTTGCAGAGAAAAGGAAAGCGCACAGCCGGCAAGACACCCAGAGGTGAGACTGAGTCTGGTGCATCGGGAAAACCGCAAGCACAGTGGGGGAAGCAAAGGCTTCATCAAGCCACCCACAGCAGTAGCAGGGGACACGCCATGAAGGCTGTAGGATAGGGCCCCAGGAATTCTGCACTTTATCCAGAAGGCTCTGAACAGGTGAGTCTTAAGAAAAGAGCATCATGGGCGCCTGGGTGGCTCAGTGGGTTAAGCCACTGCCTTCGGCTCAGGTCATGATCTCAGGGTCCTGGGATTGAGTCCCGCATCGGGCTCTCTGCTCAGCAGGGAGCCTGCTTCCTACTCTCTCTCTCTCTCTGCCTGCCTCTCTGCCTACTTGTGATCTCTCTCTGTCAAATAAATAAATAAATAATCTTAAAAAAAAAAAAAAGAAAAGAAAAGAGCATCATGATCAGATTTGTGTTTTAGGAAGATCATCAGGCTAGACTCAAGATCCTCAAAGTGAGGGCTTGGACTAGCAGTCTCTACCTCATGTGGAAACTTGTTAGAAATGCACATGTCAGAATGTCAGAAGCTCTGGGAGTGGGGTCCAGCAGCGTGTATGAACCGGTCCACCAGGGGACTCTGATTCTTACTAGAGTGTGAGGGTCCCTGGGCCTGTGCGGGATGGAAAGATGAGGTGGGATCTAAGTGGGAGGTGGGGGAGGCTCTTGTGAAGACGTGGGACACAGAAGGGGTGCTTGGAGAGTCATGAAAGGGGGAGGCCTGGTAAGGCTGGTGACGGGGCAGGCGTGGCAATAGGAGGGAGGCATCCATTTGGAACAAGCAGAGGAGATAACCCCCCACGTGATGAGGGACACCAGGCAGAAAGCTCTCAGATCCAAACACATGTAATCACTGAGCAGCTACTGATTGCTCAGGGCTCTGCTCTAAGTGCTCTACCAGGGAGAAGCAGGGAGGCTGGGCCTCCACAATCCAGCTCCTGAGAGCAGGCATGCTCTCCCCAGGGAGTCAGGGATGCTTGCACTCCCACCACCAGAGGAAAGCATCTGGCTTCCACTAAAACGCAGATATCCTCTGCCGGGACACCCACAGGGTCTGTGAGCACCGGCATCAGAGGAGCCAAATATCCCACAAGCTTGGGGACTCCAGTCAGAGCACCAGCACCGTGCTTCTCTCCTTTCTTTGCCCCAAATAGCGAGCACAAGATTTAGAGGAGCTCTGTGCGACTGAAACGTAATGTGAGCCACACGTGCAATTTTAAATTTTCCATGAACTTCATTAGAAAAAGTTAAAAAAAAAAAAAAAAAAGAAAGAAAAGAAAACAGGGAAGGGCTCCTGGGTGTCTAAGTTGGTGAAGTATCTGCCTTCAGCCCAGGTGATGATCCCAGGGTCCTGGGATCGATTCCCACATCCGGGCTCCTTGCTCAGCAGGGAGCCTGCTTCTCCCTCTCCCCACTTCTCGTGCACACTCTCTCTCAAATAAATAAATAAATAAAATCTTTAAAAAAAAAGAAAAAAGAAATATCTGATCCTTTTCAAAACGGATCGAAATGAAGAAAAGTATTATTATCATTGACAGAATATATGTATCTTGTTAGTCCTTGCTTTTCGTTTTTAAAAGATAGACTTTATCTGAGAGCAAAGATGGAATGTAGAGGTCAAAGGCAAAGCCTCAGCCTGGAGCTCAGGACTAGGACTCACCACCTTGCAAGCTCAGATGGGCCTGGACAGGCTGAGAAAAAACACGAAAGGACAGGGCACACCAGGCTACCCATGGAAAGAGTGAGGAAACCAATACCAGAAAGCGAAACCCTGGGCTGGGTCAGTGAGGGCTGCTCTGCTGGGAACACAGGGAGGGAGACAGGCCACTCACTGTGCGTGGGAACTAGACCCCTGTGCCCTGCTCACAGGCAGTAGCTTCCCAGCCTCCTCTCTGCCTGGTCTTGGCCAATATCTCCTGTCTCCATTCCTCGGGGTAGACCCACACCTGTGGCTTTATTTGTATTACAGGGTACGCCTATATCCCATTGCACAGGCCTCAGGGCTCTACCCAATTAAAAAGAAGTTCCCAGCCCCTTGCAAGGCTGGGAACATGTAGCTTCCCAACCTGCCAGGGAGACATATCCCAGCAGCCACCACGAGTGTGGCCGTGTGTTCCAGTGCAGCTAGGAACGGGCTGTGGCGACCACAGTTGACCCTGCTTGGTGTCTCTGCCCTTTCTCAGCACACAGACACTCGCAGAGCTTCTACAGAGATGCCCGTGAAGTGTCCTACTTTCTCCATCCCTCCCTAGGACTCTGACACTAGGAAGTTCTAGGGGTGAGTCTGAAGTTATGGGGTGTGGCTTCAGAGAACTAGAATCCACCCCCCATTCTAGACCATGTGACTATGTAGACTATGGTGAATTTGCCTGCCCCCCCTTCCCTAGGTGGTAGATGGGACTCTGGCTTCCAGAATGGTCAGGTTTCCATAGGGAAGGGAGCAAAAGCCCATGCCAAAATGGCAGGAGAACTATATCCTCTCCACAAGTCCTCCTTCAGAAGGAAGAGAGCGGGACGTTTCAGCTGATTCACGTAATATTCCTCCCATGGAGACACAAGTAACCAGAAGAAATCCAGGTATATTTCATGCCAAGATTAGATAGATCCGAACACTACTTTTTTTTTCACTTTATAAGCCAAGGTTAGACAGAAGTTAATTTTCTTAATTTGACTTTATAATTTTTTCTTTCACTTGACTTCAACGACTCTGGGTCTTAACAAATCAAATCTGGGGAGGATCAAAATAAATCCCAAAGGACTAGAGTTTCCCGCCAATTTCCCTCTATTCTCCTTCCCTCCATGTTCAGCACAGGCTTAGAAATATGCCCATTCAAAAGAAATTAAACATGGCAGAATCAGTAGGTCAAACAATAAAGCACCAGTCATATTTTTTGTTTATGTGTTTTAAGTAGGCTACATCCCCAGTGTGGAGCCCAGTGTAGGGCTTGAACTCATGACCCTGAGATCAAGACCTGAGTTTGATCAAGAATCAGGTGCCTAATTGACAGAGCCATCCTAACATTTTTTTGAGATAAAATATTTAGCCATTATTTTAATCACATTCTCCCACCAAACCTCTGGATCATGTAACCATCATCACCAACTTATCTCTCTTCATTAGGCAGTTCTTGGGTGTTAGCAAAGCAGAGAATCTCCTCCCAAACTTTGGCCCCACCACATTACCCAGAGCAAACTTCCAAAGGACAAAGTGAATGGCCAACTTGTCCTTGTCAGGATCAGATGTTGGTTTCATGGCTGGTGCTGAGCCAGGAGCAAGAAATCATATGGGCTTACTGCTCTCCAGGAACTCATGGCTGAACTCATGGATATATTCACACGACAATAAACGGGGATAAAGGCTTCCATGGAGACGAGTCCAAGCAAAGAGACAGGACTGAAAAAGGCACTCCTGGCTGGGGTCAGTGAAGAAGAGAGAAGGTGAGGTTTATTTTGTCTTTAAAACTGTGAAGTCTATGAGCTTGAGCAAAAGTGGAATGTCAACCCTACCTTGTAGTCACAGAGCACGTGCAGTAGCATGGCACCCAAGGAGGGTGTGGAGTGAGGAAGCCAGGGCTCGGTGATGAAAGGCCTACGACCCTGAAACGTCTGAAACGGGGAAGGAGGAGGATCAGATTTGTCTTTTGGAAACCCAGTTCTGGGGAGAAACAGATTAAATGGAGAGACCCATTAGAATGCCTTGTAATTAAGTAAGAGACCCATTAGAATGCCATTATAATTAAGATAAGCAACGAGGGATCTTAACTAAGCTCAGAAGTACAGAAGGAGACAAATGAAGGCTGTTTAGGAAACAGAGTCCCAAAGCAGTCAGTAACCCACTGAATGTAAGGTAAGGAGAAGAGGAGGGCTCCCTGGGGGCCTACTGTATTAGATGCTGCCTTCATTTGGGTTACCCCAACAATAGATCCTGAAACAAGAATTTGGTGCAGGTAGCTTACTGGGGAAGTGACAGCAGAAAATCACAAGGGAGAGGCTAGGGCAGGCGGAGAGATGGAATGAGAAAGACTGTGTTATGCATGGGTTCAAACCCACTGGGTACCCTCTCTGACATTATGTAGAATACAGCTCAGGACGAACCCAACAGGTGAGCAAACCTGGGTCCATACCCACCATCTCTCTATCCCTCAGTAGTTGGGCATCAATCCTGAGAGTGCTTGGTTCCCCAGTACAAGTGACTGGCCCCAAGCCAGGAGGAGCAAGCCCTCAGAAAAACGGTCAGAAGTGCTAAAGGCCAAGAAGCCACTGTATTACAGAAACCGTCCACCATGGCTGCACATGACCTCTAAGGTGGGTGGGGAGGGCAACCATGGTACAGCACAGTTTGCTAGGTGACTAGAAGGTCACAGACTCAGATTATCTAGCAAGGCGACAGTAATTCGTTTCTGAGCTAGAACATCAATTTCATCCTTTCACAAATTTTTAAGTGAGCTGTAATATACACTGATTGGGCCACATTAAGGAAGCCCTGTAGTTTACTAGGTGAGCTCCCTCTGGTCATCTTGTATGTAGTAGAGCAGTGTTCCATGGCTGCTGAGATTCTGTGAAATATATCCAGAATGATGGGCTGAGGATGGAAGCACCAAGATTGCAACCATAATACCATACATGACTACTTAGGATTAGGAGAGTGGAGGAGAAACTTGGTGCAGGATCTGAGACTGTCAGTAACATAAGAAGCTTCCAAATTACGAACTGATTCTGGGGTAAATGTAAATGTCTCATGACTAGAGGGAAGGAAGCCAAGTATTGTTTGATACTCATCTTTTGAGGCTTGGAACTGTCAGATTTGGTATCTAGATCAACCACACTCTGGTCATCTTCTGAGGACGTTTTGATTTGGGGCGGGGGTGGAGGGGAGGGCATTCCTATGGATCTCAGTCTCTCCCCATATTAAGGAAGGTAGTTGCCAAGAGGCCTCAAGGGACCATCCCCAAAGAAATACATATGAATGTGAACAGAATTTGTAGCCCTAGAGAAAACTCCACACACTTTTAAACTTATCTTGGAAAAGATCAGACGTTTCCTACCCACAGATTCGAAGCAGCCTGAACCTAAGGTATTTAATTTCCATATTTAGAGCAGTAGTTGCCATTGGTATATAATACAAACCATCCCATGCAACTGTGATCCAGGCATATACTGATTACTGCTAAACTACCCAGAATTCGAGCTCAATTTCACAAGACAGAAATACGACTTTTTTTTTCTTTCGGTCATAAATGATCACCCAAGGAAGTAGCATGACAAAATGTTTCCTGATGCTTTCACAGGCATATGGCTGAAACTCAACCTCACACACATCTGTACAAAAACATACTGAGCAACCCACAAATAGCTGAGCTTTCTGGCAACATTAACACCCGAGCATCAGCAAGCCTTCTGCCCCTAATTACTTGAGACATCTCCTGCTTTGCTTTTATAACATCCTGAGCTGTTTATCAAAGAGGTCATAACATGAGAAAGTATTCGTGCCATCTTTAATAAAGAAAAAAATCTGACTGGACAGGGAGAGAGAAGGAAAAACACTGTTGCAATAGAGCAACAATCAAATTATGTCTGTAATGGGCTTTAAATCTTTAGAAGAAAAGATCTACAGTTTAGCAGTACAAAGCAGTATTATGCCTGTTGTTATTAAAAACTGCCCTCTAATCCTTCACACATATGTAATACATCTCATCCAAGGATCTCAAAGTCCATTATAAACAAATAAGAGGCTACACTTTATAAAATCTGGCCAAGGCCACAAAAGAGATGGAACTCTCTAGTCATGAATAAGCCAACACTTTCAGAACAACTCACCAGCTAATTATATGAAGTCTCTTGGTCTCACCAAAATTTGGAGAAATAACTGGTTCTTGATATACAAAAGGCACTCAATATCAACTTCCAACTACAAAGATTAATAAAATATCTACAGGACATTGCGAAGATTGGTTATTTCATGTGATTTTTTTTTAATGAATCTATTTTATATATAAATGTTACCAGGAAACCTGTAAGCCCTTATAAACTCACTGTTATCCAGAGGGCCTAGTCATCTCAGTACTGAAGCAGAGAAATACTAGTTAATTACCTCCCTGCTCCCTGTAGCTTCACTACTATCTTCCCCTATCTTGACAGAATTACCTGCTTGTTAATTGGAAGTCTGAGCCCCGTGAAGGAGCAAAATTGTCCAAAGTTAAGGGAAGAAAATAGAAAGTTCACAATGTTTAAGAAGCATGAATACTTCAGTTCGCTGGTAGGTTAGCCCCCTCATTCACTGAGCAAATGTGCACCAAAAGTCATATATTTATCTAAGGAAGAAATATTTAAGTGTCCAAAATATATGCCAGCCTTGGGTTTGACACTGGCTTAGAGAAGTACGAAGACTGTAATATTGCAAAGATACAGGGTAGGGAGATAAATGACACATGTAAACCAACTGGTGCAGTCCAGAGTCATTGTCAATGGAACTTCAAGCACTCAAGCAGTTTATTAATTGATATTTGGGGCCAAATAATTCTTTGTTGCAAGGAGCTGAGCACTGCAGAATGTTTAGTAGCATCTCTAGCTTCTACCTAGTAGATGCCGAAAGCATTTCCATTTAGCCCACCCCAACTCTTGACAACCATAGCAGTCTCCAAACACTGCCAAGCGTCCACTGAAGGGCAAAATAGCTCCCAGTTGAGAACCACTGCCCTAGAGAATAAGTCACTTTCTTTTACTTACCTATTGATTGACATTTAACTGAACAGTTCTGCTTAAAACTTAATTGTCTCTTCAGCCAACACATCTCCAGCTATAAAATACAAAATACCTGTGGCATCCAGATCAATCAGTGTCCCGGTACTACTCATATAAGGAGCCATCCTATTTCAACAAGGCATCTGCCTTCTTTCTATTATAAACTCAGGCTCCAAAAGCAGCATTTATATTGAAAAAAAAATTGAAACAAAACTAATATTGTTTTATTAATATTTACTAATATTGTGAGAGACTGCATATAAGGTGACAGTAAATCTCCATGATGTCATGTGTCAAAGAATGACCCAGAGAAACGTAGTTAATTATCTGCATGCCAAATAATTCACTTGTATCTAAGTGAGATGGCCATTAAGCTGTTTTCAATGAACAAAGGTAAAAATAAGGTTAATGTAAAAAACAAAAACAGTGGTGGAAAAGAAAGAAGAATCAAAAACAGTGAGAATGGTAAGCATTATTTTGCATTTTGGAAGTAAATTAATTAGCTGGCAGCTAGCAAAGAGGTCTGCCTGGACCATGTGTCCTTGAATAGGCCATCTAGGATAGCAAACAAAGCAATTTCAGCTGGTGATGGATTCTCAAAGACACCTTGAGGGTTTAGCTGTGGCATATTTGTGACAGGCTATCCCTGACCCACCTGCTGGACCCTTCACGGGCATCTCACGGCAGGGTCTGTGCCATCTCTCTATTCAAAATAACCCTCAAAGGAAGGCTAATTTTAATATAAGGGAAAGGAAGTGCTATCTAAAATAAGTTTCAAATTCTCAAGAGCTAGAATATCCTAGGACTGGAGATATCATTTCAGATGTAGGATTTTCTGCTCTTTGAAGTTATGGCTGAGCACACACGAGGCTTTCCACCCGTGCACCAAGTTGCAGAATCAGCCAAGGCTCTTCCGTCCTGCATTGGAGAAAATTCTAGTCACTGAAAGGGCCACTGAAAAACAGCAGGGAATAGCTCCTTGAAGTACAACTATCTTGTTGATGTTTCCGGAAAGGCCACCCTTCCTTTCTTGCTTCATGCTGAATTACTTGAGCGAAGAAGCACCCCTTGTTTGGCATCCATATTATCTCTGAGGATCACTTCATTTACTCCTCACACCAACCTTAGATTATCATAAGCTCTGTTACCATCCCCTCTTACTATTATCACCCCCTTGAGGTCAGGAAGGTTAGAGATTCCTATGGTTGCAAGGTCATGTAATTCTTTTTAACATTTCAGGAATTCCTTATTTTTCTTTGGAAATGACTTTATTTTTCTTTTCTTTTCTTTTTTAAGATTTTTATTTATTTATTTATTTATTTGAGAGAGAGCATGAGCGAGGAGAAGGTCAGAGGGAGAAGCAGACTCCCCATGGAGCTGGGAGCCCAATGTGGGACTCGATCCGGGGACTCCGGGATCATGACCTGGGCCGAAGGCAGTCGTCCAACCAACTGAGCCACCCAGGTGTCCCGACTTTCCTTTTCTTGACTAAAGGGTCTCTCTTCGCCTATCCCACCCTTACCCCCATGCCTTTAGTCACAACCCCCCCCCCTTGAAAATGTACTTCAAATTTTTTATTTCTCTGTTGAGTGGCGGAGTCCAGGATTAGAAGTAATTGATTCCATTCCTGAGTGTTCATCTGTTCTAAGCCATGGCTCTATTTCTGAGCATACTACCTGCCAGACACTGGAAGTCATTCAAAGATATGACTAAGATATGATTTTGCCCTTTGAGATCCTCCCAAAAGGAAACTAAGAAATGCCCAACACAACAATGAGACATGAGCAATAGATGAAGGGAGCCAAGAGGAGAGAGTAATTAGCTCTGCCCGGGGCCATGAAGGAAATGGCACTTACACTGAGGTTTGGGGAGGAGTGGGAATTAGTCAGCGCAGGGAAAGACGAGAAAGAGAAGAACATATTCTGGTCAAAAGGAATAGTCTCTTACAAAAAGTCCCACAATTTCACTTCTATACTGTACGTCCATTCACTTTTGTAATAAATATTTTCACAGATAGCACATGCCAACAGGTGCTGAGGATCCAAAGGCAAACAGGAGAGGCAAGGCTGGGGCCCTCATGGACCTAATCTCCTAACGAGGGACAGTGTAGCAGCTGGTTTCCAAAGATGGCCATCAATTCCTTCCCCTCCTTTATACACATGCTGTCCCTCCTTCCTCCCATGGAGAGGTGGAGCGTACGTCTCCTCCCCTGGAACCTGAGCTGAGCCCGTGACTGCTTAGACCAATCAAATGTGGACTGAAATAACATCCTAGGACATCTGAACTCGGGCAATAAAAAGGCCTAGAAGTTTCCACCTTCTCCCTTCTGGAGCCCTGAGCTGCTATGTAAAGAGTACAGACTTTCATTCTGGACAGAGAGGCTACATTAAGGAGTAGCAAGGCACCATATATCCAATCCCATACTACCCTCTGACTGCAGCTGCCTAAGAAAGCCTATTCCAGTTACCCTACTACTGCATAAAAGACCACTCCAGAACTTCGTGGCTCAAAATAGTAACATTTATTTTACTCATACACCTTCAATTTGGGCCCAGGTTGGCATTTCCATGAGATGTTTCCTACAGCATCTATGGGAGTAATTCTGACTGAGGGCTAGGTGATTCATATCCAAGCTGTTCAACCATGTGGCTGGTAAGTTGGTGATGCCTATCAGCTGGAATCACAGCCAAGACCGAGGCTCCATATGGCCTGGACTTCTTCAGGGCATGGTGGCTGTGTTCCCAGGGCAAGTGCCTTAAGAGAGAGCCATGGGAAGTGGTATTACCTTCAACAAACCAGCCTCAAAGTCACATGGCATCTCTTCTGTTACACTCTACGAGTTAAGCAATTCACAATGGCAGAGCTAGCTTAAGAAGAGGGGACATAGACTTCACCAACCGATCAGAGTGTAGCAAGATTCTGGACCAACATGTAAAATGGAGAATATTGTTATGAACATTTTAATCTACAGAGTCCAAGCAAGGTCAGTAGACTATCCAAGCCCCAGTCAAGCCAGAAAATCATGAAATACAAAAAACATACGTGTTGTTTTTAAACCACTGAGTTTGGGGTGATTTCTAAATAAAGTGAACAGACCACTGGATAGGTGAAACACATAAAAAATTATACATACATGCACATATGGGTAGGAAAGGTCAGAACCTGAAATATATATTTGAAAACACATTTATAGAGTATGGAAAAGACGCAGATTTAGGGCAACTTTAGAGTGAACATCAGAGATAGCCTTTCTTACAATTTTCCCATGGTTTGAAACTTACAGGATGAGAATTTATTAATGGACAATTCCAAACATGAGATCTTGTCAATATAAGCGGATGGAATTAGGTTAATGTAGAAGACAGAACAGAGAAAAATTTCTGCCTAAAACAGAATTGCAGAGGAAATATATATATATATATATATATTTATATATATATATATAATTTTATATTTAATAATAATATTATTATATATTTTATAAGTTATTTTATATATATGTAATATATATATTCTTCCCCCAAAAGCTCCAAAGACTCTCCAAGTTCTGAGTTAATAAAGCAGGAGTGGGAACAGGTATTAGGGCAATCCTGCAGAAGCTTAAGGGCTAGCCCAGGTAGGTTGGTAAGGACCTGGAAAAGGTTGTTTTCAAAGTCATTATGTAAGGCAATAATTGCCTGTGGTCATTATTGGCCTTGAAATACCTTCAATGGACATGGAGACTACAGATAGACTGCCTTTTGATAAAGCCAACCATTTTTCCTCCAGCACTGGAACAGATCATAATTTTTCACTTGAGCACCAGATAGTTTGTGATTTGCATTAACTATACACACTGTAAAGAAAATACCATATATCTTTAAACATGAGACTCATACTCAGCCTGATGAAGTTCCACCTGAGTGGTGGGTGACAATGAGGTCCACTGAAGGAAAGGAGATTCACAATGAGTGAGTAGACTGGAAGGTTCATCACTGTAATACTTTGAACCCACCCTCCTCTCTCTTCCTCTCTTCTCTTTCTTTCTCTCTCTTCCCCCTCCTCTCCCTTCCTCCTGCCCTCCCTTCCTCATAATGCCCATAAGTTCTATCTCCAGCTCAGACTGTTCTCCCAAATTCCAGACTCAGATCCAGCTGCCTCCCAGACCTCTCCACTTGGGTGTCTAATGGCATTTCACACTTATTCTGACCTCATGAAGTTTACATTTTATTGGGCAAGACACAGGATAAACAAGGAAAATGCAAATATATCAGATAATTAAATATGCTAAGGAGAAGTAAATCAGGGAAGGAAAATAGGAAGTGTGGGCCCATGTGTCTGTGTGATTTTGGATAAGATGGCCAGGAAAGACCTGCTGAGGATGTGACATTTGAGTAAAGAGCTGAATAGATGCATGTGAACATCTGGAGGGAAAGAATTTCAGGCAGAGGGAATAGCCAGTGCAAAGGCCCTGCAGTGGCCCTGGTGTGTTTGCAGAACAATGATGAAGCTAGTGGTTATAGAATGGAGTGACCAAGGCCAGAGAGGAAGGACGCAAGGGGAGAACTCAACAGCTACCCTCCTCCCTGTGCTTAAACCCTGCTTTCCATCCTCAACCCAGCAGCTAGTGAGTCTTTAAAAATATAAATGGATCAAGTCATTCCTTAGGTTCCAAACCCCCTAAGAGCTACTCTTCTCCCTCACAGTAAGAGCCTATGACTTACACCGCTCTGCATGTGGCCCCCCAACCTCTCTGCCATCCCCTCTTCCTACCCTCCCACTCTGTTCCAGTCACACTGCTCTCCATGCTGTCTCTTGGATATGCCGGATGCACTCCCATGGGACACGAAAAACGCCAACGTATGTTTGTCCTGACTCTTGTGTGCAGTGCTGTTGGCTGTCACTTTGAGTCTAGGGCAGTTACAATAAATATCCTCTAAATGAAGTATGGGGACAAGGTTCCAGAGCAGGTTCCAGGCCCAAAGGGATAATTCCATAACTCCACAGTTAATATGACCAGAAAAGCAAAGGGCAGCAATATAGAGAAAGTAAACCCCATCCCAAGACTGGGGTAAAGCCAGCTCAGCTTGGGATTTCTTCTGTTCCCCAAGCCTGCTTGTCATACAAATGGGTCACAGATCCATAACGGAATACTATGTAGCACAGATACCAAAGAGAGTATCAAGTGACACTGGTTAATCAAGTGAAAAAAAAATTGCAAGGAGAGAAGAAGTAAATTGTACACAATCTCTGAACCTCTCATTAACCCACAGCTTAAGCCAGGCATACATAAAGTATTCACATGGCCAACATTTTTATAGATAGGGCTTTGAGCCCATAACATTCCTCATGTTTATAGGGTCAGCGAAAGGAAACACCCAAGAGACTATGTTACATGGAATCCTCTGGCCAAGGAAGGGGCCTTGTTCGAAGAAATTGGGAGAGGTTATCTCAGGAGGTGAGTTCCTGCTGTCCACCTGTGGAGCTGAGTGAACTCTTTGCTAAACTGTCAAAAGGAAATAAAACCCCCAGGTTCATTCAGATTTGTTTCTCCTCCCTGCTGTTCATGCAAGTTAAAAAATATGCCCATGGAAACGGCTCCAGATGTTACCATGCATCACACCTACAGTAACCAATCTAGTCCATCTTTTATGAGCAGTCACCATTGCCAGATTTTTGAAGATACTAAAGTACACATTATGTAAGCAGAGACCAATAATGTAAGATATAAATGAGAATCTTTTTAAAGCTCTACTTATGAGAAGACAGTAGACCCATCAAATAAGGACGGGCTACTAAGAAAAAAAGGCATTCAGAGAACGAAAAGGAGCTCTTTAACATTAAAAACTTGATTTTCAAAATAATATATTGAATAAAAGGGCTGAGGGATAGAATGGATATGGCTAAAAACACCAAAATAGTGTCCTAGATAGTAAATCTCTTAGGCCATAGTACAAAAAGAGGGACAGAGGCAGGGAGAGGAGAAAGAGAGAAAGGGAGGGAGGAAAGGGAAAGAAAGAAAGACAAAAATTAGACTGAAAATGTAAAAATACAATTTGAGAAATATGGAAGAGAATTCCAAGATACCGACATTCATCTGGTAAGAATTCAAGAAAGACGAAGAAAGATAATGGGAGGAAAGAAGGGATAAACGAAGAAATAACGGAACTAAGAATTGCTGAGCTAAAATAAATAAAATCTTTTTTACAAAAAAGAATTGCTGAGCTAAAGGACTTGAGCCTTCAGGCTAAAGTGGTCCGCCAAAGATAAGTGGAAATAATTTTAAGTGATATGTGGTAAAATATTTATATTAAAAGATAAACTAAAAATCCCCGAAGTAAAAAATACCTTATAAACAAAGAATAAATATTGATTTGGTATCTAATCTCTTCTTAATAAGGAGTCCTGGTAGAAAATGAAGTACTGTATTCAAATTTCTGAGAGAAAATTATTTAGAATTGACAATTCCATTCCCAGCTAAACCATCATTTATCTGTGAAGACAAAATTAAGACTTCAGATAGGCAAGGGATCAAAATGTTCAACATTCATATATCCTCTAAGAAAAATTATCCCAGTGAAATGAAAAAAATAAATCCAAGAAAAGGATACAGATCATCTGAAATAGTAGTAAGATAAAAAACAAAACCCACAAAACTTACTCGGGCACCTGGGTAGCTCAGTCAGTTAAGCATCTGACTCTTGGTTTCAGCTCAGGTCGCGATCACGGGGTTGTGAGATCGAGCCCTGTGTCAGCCCTGTGCCTGTCTCCACGCTCAGTGCAAAGTCCATTTAAGACTCTCTCCCTCTGCCCCTTCCCACCCCTCCTATGCTCTCTTGCTCTCTCTCAATAAGTAACTAATCTCTTTCACAAAACTTTCACAAAAAAAAAGATGTAAATTAACTCTTGGTAATATACACAGGACTACAAAGCAATTATTAATACAAGATTTCCTAAATAGTGGAGACAGAATAATGTAAGATAGAGTAACAATCTCAAAATTATTGCCAGAGAACCAAAAAAGGAAAAGAGGTTAAATATAAATTTTTTAAAGATCTTGCCCTGTTCAGGTTATAGGTTATAAATGTATTAATGCTTGATGTTGTAGTAATCTATATAAATGTACAAATATTTTAACTAACAAATAGAAAAGTACATATAAGATGTCGATTCAGGGTCACCTGGGTGGCTCAGTGGTTTAAAGCCTCTGCCTTCAGCTCAGGTCATGATCTCAGGGTCCTGGGTTTGAGCCCCACATTGGGCTCTCTGCTCAGCAGAGAGCCTGCTTCCCCCCTCTCTGCCTGCCTCTCTGCCTACTTGTGGTTTCTTTCTCTGTGTGTCAAATAAATAAAATCTTTAAAAAACAAACAAAAAAAGATGTCGATCCAGTTATCTATTGCTGTCATTCCCAGAGTCTCTTGATTCAGGAGTTGGGAGAGTGAGGCCCGAGAATTTGCATCTGGAGCAAGGTTCCAGGTGACATGGAGGCTGCCAGTCCTGGGACCACACTTCCAAAACCACTGTTTCGTAGTTTCATTCAAAAGTCCTCTTCAGAGGAGGCCTTCTCTAACCCAGCACCTGGTACATTCCATCCTTTTACATGACGAATTGTTTGTCTAATTGTTTACCACTGTTTCTCCTCTACAAGCATAGAAGGTGATAATCATAATGATAAGATGGTGATAATAATGCAATAGCAAAATTTTGTAAATATAGAACAGTTGCCAAATATAGCCTAAGTTGGTACAAAATTGAATGCCAAGAATGTGAACAAGTCAGTAGGTGGTTAGCCTTTCCTGTGATGATACAGTGGTTCTCAAAGTTGGCTGCACACTGACATCACCTTGGGAGTTTCGAT
Organism: Mustela lutreola; assembly: GCF_030435805.1. Classification (NCBI taxonomy): domain Eukaryota; kingdom Metazoa; phylum Chordata; class Mammalia; order Carnivora; family Mustelidae; genus Mustela; species Mustela lutreola. The sequence goes on along the minus strand of NC_081298.1, from coordinate 31,848,308 downwards.
AACAACTGATGCCGCGGGTCCTAGCCCAAGAGATTGTAATTTAATTGGTCAAGGGTGTGGCCCAGACACTAGGAATTTTATAAAAGCTCCCATGTGGTTCCTGTGTGCAGCCAAGATTGAGAACCACTGATCTGTAACAAGGAAATCAACTCATAGATGACTACATCTTCTCTTACTCTTCAGGGACAATCAAGCTACACATAAGGTTGAATACCAATTCCTGCCCTCTCACGGATTCAATGGGAGTTTTGTCTGCTGAGGAAAAGCAGATACAGCCTTCCAGCCCCTTCCAGCCACAATTTCCACTGAATAGACATCGCTTTATGGTACATTGCCCGCCCACCCCCAACATATTTCACAGCAATTGTAACAACGGTATGAATTACAAGTGATATGCTCTGAATGTTATTATCCGTTTCCCCATATCTTGACATTTGAGATGTAACCAAGATCTTTGCATCCCTTAGACTGGTTGAAGGGGGGAGATTCTGATTAATGTCCTTTCAACTCCTATATGAAACACATGGCTTGTATTAGAGACAAGATGAATGAATTGATACACTGGGAACTGTCTTCCTATTAGACGAACATGACTTACTAAAGCCAGGAATGTCCTAACAATTAAATCTATCCATGTATATGAATCAGTGTATCTCTTCTGGGGAGCAGCTCTTTTAAATAGGTTGTGTTCACTAGCAAAGCAAAAAAAAAAAAAAAAAAATTCCCCATCACTAAGCAGAGAAACAATCATTCATCTACATAACTATGAATATTAGAAATTTAATAAGCTGACAGTGCAAAAATAATTTTATCTTATATCTTTTCTGATAACACAAATTTACTCTCCCTCAAATATTTAATATAAAAATACAAAAATCTATTGCCAAAATTTGTATTTTTACTGATGTTAAACTTGCCAGATAAAGTCAGGACATCTAGTTAAATTTAAATTTCAGATAAAGAATGAATACTTTTTTTAGTAGAAGTATGTCCTAAATATTGCCCAGGACATAGTTACACTAAAAATATATCTGTTGTTTATTGAAATCTCAAATTTAACTGAATGTCCTGCATTTTTATTTGCTAAATCTGCCAACATTAACTACTGTGGATTCCACATACTGGGGTTACGTTTTTCAGTTTTAAGGGACTTTGGTGGATATTGGGTCAGAATACATGGTCTTATCACTAAATCACTGTATTAAATTTCCCTGCTGATAAAAATATCTCTCCATAGACAGACAGTACCAACAAGTTAACCTCAATCTGACATGAACGAAAACCATTTTTAAGTGGTTATAGTTTCGAAAACAGAACTCCACCTCCAATAAATGTAATTATTTCACTAAAATTGTTTGCATGTGTTTCTTTTCTGCACCAGGCCATGTTCCTGTGCCATCTTAGTTGTCTTCATCTGTTACTTTGCAGACCTTTCTTTGCCCATATCTTTGATTTAAATTTATCATGACACATTTTTAAACAATAGCAGGAAACCTCACTTATGACTTTAATTATAAAATGGTGTTATAAAATTATATCCACATTTCACTTTTGGCAGGCAGCAGCACACATTTAACATGAATATCTTGAGTTGGCCTCTGCAGGCCTCTGGTTGATTTCAGTGCTTACTGTATGTAATTGATATAAAAACACAAGTTTAGGAAGCAGTTATTGGAACTTGTTAAAAGAAGTAGCCACATTCATAAATACTTTCATTTTGCTGCATAACATGCCAAGAGAATTAATAACACACTTTTGGGAATACAGGCGAAATTCCGACTTTTTAAGGAAAAACTGATGTATTCTGCTTTTATGTTAATTGTTTGACTATAAGGTCTAGAGCTTTGTCTCTCTTCACATCTCAACTGTGTCAATTAAGAAAAAAAAGTGAAGTAGACATACATGCATCTCTTAGTACCTGCTGGTACTGAAATAATTCCACTGTCTTTTATTCATGACAAAAATATAGAAATGTGCCCATCCTCTAATCGGTATCATAGAAAAGACCACAATAAAATCAGAAAAGGCCATCTTTGGAATGTAAGTTTAATGCTGTCTGAGATGATCTCAATAAATTTTAAAATAGAATCTTGCAAAATAAAAACTAGTGGTGTTTTTCCATTAATGTAGGCAAGTTTCCACATGTCTCAGTTGGACGCAAATATCATTTGTAGCATAAAAGGGCTGCTTCATTTGCATTTGTTGTTTACATACTACCAAAAAATATATTTCACTTAGCACAGAACAGAGGGAAAAAAATGAGAGAATTCAATAAATTGCATTCATAGTCCTAATAAAGAGGAGAAAGAGGATAGTCATAGTCACCACCATCTTCTATCTATATATAGATATAAAAATATCTATATAAATAATATAATAATATAGTTATTTATATCTAAATAATATAGATATTTTTAAATATATAGACATTTTTAAAATATCTATATTTTTTAAATATTTATTTTATACTTTGACAATTATTTGAGCTGAGACATGTGTCTCAGGAAAGAAAATCTGTGACAAGCAATAGCATAGATTAGGTTGGCATGCACTATGAAGTTTCTCCAAGATAGGGCCCCAACTGGGCATGTGTGGTGATGACCCCTGGGTGTTATATGCAACCAATGAATTATTCAATATTACATGAAAAACTAATGCTACCCAACTGAACATAATAATAAAAAATAGATAAAACGTAAATTTTTTTTTAAAGATGGCCCCAACTATCAAGTTGTTTACCACCTAACTTGAGTGATACAAGTGGGAAATACTGAATTGCTAAGAGCAATAAAGACCAGAAAGAGGGGAGAGGGTGTAAATCAGAAGAATCTTGAGGCTTAAATAATATTTAGGTAAATGTCAATTAGAGAAGACTTAACCCTCTAGGGGAGTGGCCATCGGGGGTAATACGTCACACTGGTGGTTGCCAAAACAGCAAAAGCAAAAAAGTGGAAACTGATACTAAAGATGGTGTTGGTCACATATAGCACAGTCATGGTATCTTTAAAGGAGGAATTGTTTTAAAGGGGAGGAGAATATAAGCCAGAACACTCAAGGGTATCATATCAACTACTTTCAGAAATGGAATGACCTAAAAAAAAAAGGTAATTTCATCTTAGAACAACCAAAGATTATGTCAGAGAAACCCTGCCCCTAAAAAAACCCTGAAGACACACTTTCTTTGCTTTTCTTCCTCTGTGACTCTGATCAGCAAAGCCATCAAAAAGACAAATCCATAGTGGACACCAGCATTTCAGTTAGTGCTAAGTAGCTTCCCTAACAAATTTTTATACTTACACAGATAGTCGTAGCTGCCATTCCAAAAATGTAATCCCTGGGTACCAGTCATTGTACTCAATGTTTGACCAACATTATCTCAGGTCATGAGCACAACCGACTTACTCCTAATACATTTAATCCATTTGATTTCCTCTTTTAAAAATAAATCGCAGTCATCCGTGCATTTCAGTTCTACACATTCCAGCATGCATATCATTAATTAGAGTTCAATATTACTGCCAACTGCTTTTTTTTTTTTTTAGATAAACTGAAATACAGTGAAATGCACAAATTTTAAGGGTACAAGTCAATAAGTTTTGACAAATCTGTGCAACCCAAATGCATCTCAAAATACAGAGCATTACCATCACCCACAGGACTCCTTCTCAGTTAATCCCCACCCCACCCCATAGGCAACCAATGTTCTTAATTTTTTTTCTCACATGAATTATTTTGCCTGCCGTTGGACTGCGTTTTTAATGTATAGTATTGGTCTCCAAAAAGAATTTTTATGCATAAAGTTTAAAAATTGTATACTTAACAGGCTCATCTGAAGATCCTTATGCACAGTGAAGTTTAAGAGCCACTGTACTATACCAGTCTACCTCTCTGTGAGAGGTTATATACACTTCCATTTTATTACAACCTATGTGTGACCACCTAAGGAAAACTTTAGTTCCAAATACTTCTTCTCTAATCCATTTTTATTTTCAATAATCATGCTCACAACAAATAACAGCTATTTAAGGTAAGGAACTATCTGATTTACATAAATACTACAGAACACAACCAGAAGGCCGTAATTGTGAAAATAAGTCAGCAAAGTAGTGCCATCTTTGGGGGGAGAGCAGGGGAAGAGGTGATTCTAGATCAGTGGAATCTGACCTATGAAAACATGAAGCAATTCTCTCATGGATTAAATTCTACCATCTGCTTGAGAAAAATCCAGTTAGTTGAATATTTTAGAGGTAACAAAATTGTTTGGGTAGCAAGTGATAAAAATCTAATTGAAACTATCTTAAGCAAAAGAAAATTTATCAGCTTGTATAATTGAAAAACATAGAAGTGGGAAAAATCAAACAATATCATCAGTTAAAGGTTTTATCTTTGTGTATGTGGTTGTGCTTTGGAGAGGGAGATGTCTTGACTCTGCTCTCTTCCATGTTGGTTCCTGTCAAACAATAGCCATGTTGGCCGCTGGCTAGAACTGCTAACTCACCATCGCCTTAGCACTCACAATCTTGAAAGAATACTTCCATCCCACAAGTTCCAGAAAACCACTCTGGCCAGGAACTTGTGTTATATATATGCCCTTGGAGCTGGGGGGTATGAGGAGCCTCATGTAATGAAGGAGGTGGGTGACCCAGAGTCAGGAGGTAGCTCAGCAAATAGAAGTGTTATAAGGAAAGGGAAATGGATGGTGATCAGGCAAAGCTATACGTGTTAACTACAAGAAAATCACAAAAATGGCCAACTCAAAGGGTTAAGTGAAGTTAGACTATTTGTCCTAGAGAAGGAAATACTGAGTGATAGGTAATGTTTTTTTCTTCAAAAACAGGGAATATAAAATAAATTAAGGGTGATAATGTTCAGTGACTCTCTGATTCAGACAAGGCAGTCCTCTGCCCTCACTCTAGAAGGCTCCACATACCATAAAGGTGAACAAATTTATCAGAGAACACATGGGTCCCTCCACCATCCAGAAGCTGATGTTCAATGAGGGCAGAGTAAAAGAAGAATGCCAAATGTCCATTCTCATGATTAACAATGTTCAGGACCCAGGAAATCACTTTCCCCATCTTTTATCTACATGCTCAAAAATTTAAGCAAATTCTGTATCCAAATGTTGGACAGGTATATCTGAGGAGGGAATGACTAGAAAATCTGAATGCAGAGACACTTGGAGAAGCAATAAAACAAGTCACCTGACCACACTCTTCCTGTGAGAGAAATGTGTTCAACAGCTGCTGGCATAATGAAGAATCACTTCCCATAATGCCTAAGTATTTTTGTTTTTGTTTTACTTCTCCAGAAACAACTTGTGGTTCCAACAGTATCCATGAACTAAGTATGGTATTTTCAACAATTGTAAGGCAGTGAGGAATATTTTATAATATTAATAATATTACCCCTGAACTTTATACACACAGGTTTAGATGAAACATGAAGTTTGATGCAGATCCTTTACACTGTTAGCTAAACAGTCATTGAACAGTAAACCTAAAAATAGTTTTATTTTTGTAAAAACTTCAACTTTCAATTTTTATAAATTAAATAACGATGATATCCATTAGCTAAAATTTCTATTTTGGCTCCTCAGTTTGATAAGTAATTTTTAAAATATTTTAGAAGAAAAATAACTTTTGAAAACAAAGGAATACAATTTTAGTTTTGTGATTTTTTTTTACATTTAATTTACATTTTGGTGAAAATGTTAAAAATCTGCATACTAATTATAATTATATTTTATTTTTTAATCTTCTAGATCTATTCAATATCAAGTCCATGGAATCAGTATCAGTTTTATGAAAATATTGGTTTAAAAACAGTGATTTGGGGGCACCTGGGTGGCTCAATGGGTTAAGCCTCTGCCTTCAGCCCAGGTCATGATCTCAGCTTCCTGGGATTGAGCCCCGCATCATCATCGGGCTCTCTGTTCAGCAGGGAACCTGCTCCTCCCACCCCGTCGCTTGTCTCTCTGCCTGCTTGTGATCTCTGTCAAATAAATAAATAAAATCTTTAAAAAATAAAAATAAATAAAAATAAAATAAAAACAGTGATTTTGCTGAATAAATCTAGAAAACTAAATTCTATAAAATTAGCTTAATAATTATATAGATACTTATTACTTATCTAAATATAGCTAATACATCAATAGAATACATGTGCACTAATAATTAAATCTGTCGTCTTGGACATTTTATAGACTTTCAGCCATGTTTACTAAAATAAGAGGACAGAACATACTTTAAGTTTGTGTGTTATTTTGTTTTGTTATTACCAGTTAGAGTAATTAAACTAAATGCAGATCTAATGCAGATCTTCTATCACTATACACACAAAAACATGGGGATAAAATACCAAAAAATAAGAAAAGAAAAGAAAAAAAAAACATATCTGCAAATGGAAGAGTTAAGTAAGAATAACTACATATGTTGACACCAGGCCAATTTCAAAACCCTTTATACACACTCACAGTGGGAAGGTAGGATCCTATAACCTATGTGAAGACAAAGTTAAGACCCTGGGTACAGATGAGGCAGGTACTTCTGAAGTATGTGCGTGGAAGGAAATAGTGGAAAGGCTGCTCATTTTGTGAAAGAACTAGAGAAAAATTAGCTCTTTGGCCTGGTGAAGGATCAGGGAAGCTTGCCCCTCCTCAAAAGTGAGTGAAATAAAATGTCCCCCTAAGAAATTAAAATGTCAAGCTTGAAAAAATCTAGAGTTTAGGTCATTTCAAGTGATGCCAGAATTCCAAGCTGACTGGATAATCTAAAAATCCCAAGGACCTTAGGCAGAGGCAAAGCAAAACTCCCATGTAGGCTGCACACAACCACCATAAATATACATCCAAAAAATTTTAAGCCCTGATGAAGATAAACTCACATTCAAAAATTACTTACCACACGAGAAAATGATCCACCATCAGAAGAAGTCAGCAGATAGAACAAATGTTCTATGACTATGTATCATGAAAAGAATTTAAAATAAGAGAATAAGCCAAGCAAGGTTAGAAACAAGCATGTTTCTAATAAAGAGCTTAGAAAAGAAATGGAAACTATTATGAAAGAATAGAATACTCTGGGAAAGAAGAGATGAAGAACAAGTGACACTGAAATTAAATCTCAACAGATTGGTTCAAATACAGAGTATTTAAGTTTAAAAAGGAAAAAAAGAATTAGTACGTTAGAAGAGAGAAGAGAGAATTACCCAAAAACAAAAGAAAAAAAAGAGGTGTGGAAAGATAGGGCAGAATGGGAAGATTTAACCTACATAAAACTAGAGTTCCAGAAAGAGAGAACAGAGGCAATCTTTGAAAACATAATGGCTAAGAATCTTCCAGAATTGATGAAAAACATAAATCTTCAGAATAAAAACACACAAAAATTTGTAAACATAAAAAATAAAATTCATACCTAGATCTATTAAGTATTACAAGCATAAAAAATAAAAATGAATCCCTACGGGGCACCTGGATGGCCCAGTGTGTTAAAGCTTCTGCCTTCGGCTCAGGTCATGATCTCGGGGTCCTGGGATCAAGTCCTGAGTCGGGCTTTCTGCTCTGTGGGGAGACTGCTTCCCTTTCTCTCTCTCTGCCTGCCTCTCTGCCTACTTGTGATCTCTGTCTGTCAAATAAATAAATAAAATCTTTTTTTAAAAAATGAATCCCTACCTACACATATCTTAATAAATCAGAAGGGCAGAAAAGACAAAGAGAGATTCTTCTGAAGAAAAAATAGGGATGGGACCCCTGGGTAGTTCAGGCAGTTAAATGTTGATTTCAGCTAGGGTCATGCTCTCAGAGTTGTGAGATCAAGTCCCATATTAGGCTCCATGCTCAGCAAGGAGTTTGCTTGAGATTCTCTCCCTCTACCCCACCCCCTCTAAAATAAATAAATAAATCTTTTTTTTAAAAAGGGAAGGAGAAAGGGAGATGAATTAACTACAATGATCAGAAGGTTCTCCACAGTAACAGGTCAAAAGACAATGAAAAATAGTTTCAATGTATGGAAGGAGCTAAGAATTGCCTTAAAACTCTATAACCAGCTCATCAAAATATAAAATGACAGTGAAACAGATAAATTTTTAGTTATCTAAAGTCCAAGAGAATGTATTATTCATAGACTTACAGTGAAAAACCACCAATGCTTGTTCTCCAGTAACAGGTTAACTGAACCCAGAAATAAAGGGAGATATAAAAAAATTCCAAACAAAAAAATTATTAAGTATACAGTGACAATAGCAATAATAATAGTGACTAATTTGTATACTCAGACAAAGGACAATATATAGTTAAACATAAGACAAAGGAATTCTGAGAAGCTGGAGAGGACGGTAATCAAGAGTTGATAATATGAGCTGATAATAGGAGTTAATCAAGAGTTGATAATATGGGACTTGAATTGATCAGGGTAAAGATAGAAATGTTTATTAAGTATAGATTTGATTATGTTTAGACTTAAGTACAGAAATTTAAAATTTGAGTGTAATCCTTAAAACCACAGAAATAGAATCAATAATTTTCAAACCAACAGAGAAGAAAAAGCAGAAAATGAGGAAAAAAATAAGAGATACACCTGAAAAAAAAAGTGAAGGAAAACAATGGTATACAAAAAAAAAAAAAAGACGATGAAAAAAAACTTCAAGTGTAACAATACTCACAATAAATATAAGTAAGTTAAACTTGCCAGTTAAAAAATGAAGATCCTCAGATTGGATTTGTCATCATTTTGAATCCAACTAGATGCTGCTCTTAAGAGTTATGATAGGCATAGATGACATAAAAGTTATGAAAGAAAGGAATGACAAAAGAGATCAGGTCTTCCAGTTAAACATTAGAAATTTAAATAAATTATGTATCTTGACTCACCTCTAAAGCCCCCAGAAAGGAATAAAGGAATAAACCCACAAAGGCAACAAAAGAGATGAGAAACGTCAAGAAAGTTTTGGAAGAAGGAAAGCAGACGGGTAAGTGGTAACTGACTCAGCAGAGCGGAGTAAGCTGAAACCCAGCAACCAGTCTGCGGGAGGTAAGAAGGCAGTAGGACGGGTCTGACTCACAGAGCAGAAACCCAGAAGGGCCTGAAATGGAGGCATCGCGTTCCCTAAAAGCTCAGTGAAGGGTGGCATTGAAAAAAGGAAGTTTAGCTAAAATTCTACATAAGAAATTATTTTCCCTTTCGTCCCAAAAGATGATACTAGATAGGATCATAACTGGAAGAACAGGCACAGCAAGTGGCAGGTGTAACATGCCAAACCCAAACAGGAAGATCATTTAATGATGAGATTATCAGTGTCCTTGTTGTCTTGGCACTGAGAACATTGACAGTCAGGTCATAATGTCCTATGGGCAGGACATTAAATGGTCCACCCTGGGGAAACTGAACAGTCCAAAAGAAACCTATATACAGGGCGCCTGGGTGGCTCAGTGGGTTAAGCCGCTGCCTTCGGCTCAGGTCATGATCTCAGGGTCCTGGGATCGAGGCCCGCATCGGGTTCTCTGCTCAGCAGGGAGCCTGCTTCCCTCTCTCTCTCTCTGCCTGCCTCTCTGTCTACTTGTGATCTCTGTCAAATAAATAAAATCTTTAAAAAAAAAAAAAAAGAAAAAAAGAAAGAAACCTATATACATTTAAACTTGGTTATCAGACAAAAACCTTAGTAAACCTGTATCTTCCCTGATAATCTATAGTAAACATCACTCTTAATTGAAATAGATTACATGCATTGCCTTTAACAGGGGAAAAAGCAAGGATTTCTACTATCATTGCTTCACTTAAACATTGGTCTAGATATCTGAGCTGGACAGTAGATGAGAAAAGCAATAAGAGGTATAAGTGGAAGTAAAATTGTGCCACATTTGATTGCCTACTCAAAAAACACAAGAAAATACCCAAACTGCTGGACGTTTTTAAATTCAGCTGAATTGCTGGGGTGCTTGGGTAGGCCAGTGGGTTAGAGCCTCCGCCTTCAGCTCAGATCATGATCCCAGGGTCCTGGGATCAAGTCCCACATTGGGCTCTCTGCTCAGCAGGGAGCCTGCTTCCTCCTCTTTCTCTGCCTGCCTCTCTACCTACTTGTGATCTCTATCAAATAAATAAATAAAATCTTTTTTAAAATTATTAAAAAATAAATTCAGCTGAATTGCTGATAACAATATACAAAAGTCAACAGCCTTTTTAAATTCTATAAAGAACGTTATGCTGAAAATAAATAAAAAATAAATTTTAAAAAATAATTTTAAAAAGCCCTCAGAAGATGTAACTGAAAAAAAAAATAAATAAATCATAGTAGCAAAAGAAACTATGTATCTGGGAATAGAAAATTTAAAAAAAGATATGGCATTCCTTAATGGAAAAATTAATACTTGAAGTCAGAGGCTGGGGAAGATTACCTAAATTAAAGGGAATACTTTGCTGTTGTTTTTTGTTTTGTTTCGTTTATTTGTTTTTAGGATTTGGTTATTTACTCATGAGAGACAGAGAAAGAGGTAAAGGCAGAGGGAGAAGCAGGTTCCTTTTAGAGCAGGGAGCCCGATGCACGATTCAATCCCAGACCCTGGGATCATGAACTGAGCCAAAGGCAGAAGCTTAAGCAACTGAATCACCCAGGTGCCCTAAAGGGAATGCTTTGGATAGGAAGACAATGGGGCACCTGGGTGGCTCAGTGGTTTAAAGCCTCTGCCTTCGGCTCAGGTCATGATCCAGGAGTCCTGGGATCGAGCCCTCTGCTCAGCAGAGAGCCTGCTTCCTCCTCTCTCTCTGCCTGCCTCTCTGCCTACTTGTGATCTCTGTCTGTCAAATAAATAAATAAACAAAATCTTAAAAAAAAAAATTTTTTTTTTTAAAAATTTTTTTAAAAGACAATATCCCCCAAAAAGTCACTTCTCCTCCAAATTAACCTATAATTCCAGTCAAAATCTCAAAGAGTATTTTTCAAGAAACTTGGCAAGTTGATCTCAACTTCATTTTGAAGGATCAAGAAAATAAAGGTTATTCAGACTTATTGAACAGCTAGAATAATTAAAACTATCTGTATTAGCAAAGGATAGGAAAACATCTGGTTTTCAATTAATCTCACTTTTAAGCCTCCCACTGTTACTACCACCTCCTACATGCCAGCTGACTCTCTCCAGTACCCCCAACTAAAACAATCAATTTAACCTACCAGGCCCTAGAATTGTTTAATTTTACCACCTCCTCACTGTCCCCCACCATCCTCATGTCTCTTTCACCATCTTTACCTCCAAGTCCCTTATGCCTCTGGCTATCCCTCTTTTTTTTTTTTTCTTTTTTTAATAAACTCACTTAGTAGAACCCCATCTCTTGTTAGATCTAACTCTTCACCTTCTGTGAACCTACATTAGTGTTGCCCAGCATGGAGAGCAGAAAACACAGATGGGCCTCTGGTGTGCTAGCAAACATACATTTCTCTGATCCTTTCATGTTCCTAACTCTGCCAAATGGCTCTTTCTTATCTTTTCTCCTTTCTTCAAACCTCCAGCCCTTCCTCCTCCAACCTCACTTTGTAAATTACCATGTTTCCTGGTGTCTTGAGGAACCTGAAGAATCGTCAGTTTTGGTTGTTGTTGTTTTTGTTTTTGTTTTTTTTTTTAGGTTATCAACAATAGGAACAACAACTTGATCAAAAGTCAGCAGCTCAACAACTGTGCAGATTAGAAGACAATGGCACAGTATCATCAAAGTACTAAGAAAGGGATGCCTGAGTGGCTCAGTTGGTTAAGCAGCTGCCTTCAGCTCAGGTCATGATCCCAGCACCCTAGGATCGAGTCCCACATCGGGCTCCTTGCTCCGAGGGGAGCCTGCTTCTCCCTCTGACTCTGCCTGCCGCTCTGTCTGCCTGTGCTCGCTCTCACTCTCTCTCTCTCTCTGACAAATAAATAAATTTAAAAATCTTAAAAAAAAAGAAAAAGTACAAAGAAAAAATAATTCTTAACCTGTCCTATACCTGGCTGTATTTCTTCAAGAATGAAAGTAAGAAGCCAAAATTGAGATTACCACTTAGAAGCATTCAGAGAAGAGTGTACTATGGAGAAATGTGATGCGGGAAGGAATTGTGAGCAAACAAACTGGCAAATATAGAAGTCCCCAGAAACAGGAACTGTATGCAAGAATCATAATAACATTTAAGTTGGAGGTTAAAATTAAAATAGAAAATATCAGACTGGAGTGAAAGTGGTCTAAGATCCTTGAATTGTGTGGGGGAAGGTAGAAATATTAACTTTAGACTTGAAGTATGCATGTTAGTATTTTGGTAATAACCATAAGAAAAAGTATGTATTTTTTTCAAAGAGTAATGAAAAAAGTTATAAAGTTTACTGATCGAAAAGGAGGCAAGAAAGCCAAAAAAGTAGCAACTTAGAAAAATCAGTTCATACTCAAAATACAAATTAAGATGGTAAAAATAAATATACTAGTGATCATATGTTATTGGACTAAACTAGAACATTAAGACAGAAGGTTGTCAGACTGGATTCAGCTATCTGCTATTTTCAAAAGACATTCATCAGATACGAGGACACAGAAATATTGAGAGTTAAATGATATAAACAGGTCATCTCAAGTAAACACCAATCAGAAGAAAGCTGGTACGGTGATACTAACATCAGATGGCACAGACCTTAAAACAATGATTATCAAAGATAAAAAGGTGATGGGGAGCCTAGGTGACTGGCTCAGTGGGCCAAGAGTCTGCCTTCGGTTCAGGTCATGATCTCATGGATCTTGGGATCCAGGCCCCTGCTGCGCTCCTAGCTCAGTGAAGAGTCTGCTTCTTCCTCTGCCTCTCACTCCACAAATTACCCCATGTGTACCCTGACATGCACACACACGTGCACTCTCTCAAATTAATAATTTATTTATTTATTTAATAAAATCTTTAAAAAAAAAAAAAAGATAAAAAGGTGTTAAGTCGTTTACCTAACCAGGAAGTTATATAAGTCTGACCTTGTATGCACTTAAAAACAGACCCCTACAATATGTAAAGCAAAACATACGGAAGAGAAACAAGGAGAAATGGAGATTTAAACATCTCTCAGTAATCAGTAAACATATATATAAACATAAAGTACATGAAACATATAAACAACCCAACTAACAAGTTTAATCTAATAGACATACATAAAACCACACTAAATACACATTTATCTGAAACACATTTGGAATATTTACAAAAACTGACCACATACCAAGCCCTAAAGCAATTTCCAGTAAGTTTCAAAGCATCTGTATCATACTGATCATATCCTCTAACCACAGTATCTTTAGGTAGAAATATATAAGAAAAGGATAAATAAAATGTTTTAGAAATTTAAAAACACATTTCTAAATAACTGTCTAAAAAGGAACTATAGCAACATTTTGAAAATACATAGAATTAAATAATAAGGTTTAGGGGATGTATCTATTTTGATCATACAAGAGAATTATTTCCTTGGTTATATCTTAGAAAAGAAAAAAAAATTGAAAATTAAGGTGATAAGCATCCAGTCTAAAAAGTTAGAAAAAGAGTAAAATAAACCCAAAGCAGAAAGAAGGAAATAATTAAGCAAAGAGAGGAAACCAATACCATTTTTTTAAATGAATATGAAATAGAGAGAATGACTTATCAGGAAAAGGAGAGAAGGTGAAATAATCTATTTAAGAATTTAAAAGCTGGTAAACCTCTGGATAAAACAAAGATTAAAAATCATAAATACTGGGGTATCTGGCTGGCTCAGGTGGTTAAGCAACTACCTTTGGCTCAGGTCATGATCCCAGGGTCCTGGGTTCAAGACCCACATCAGGCTCTCTGCTCAGCTGAGAGCCTGCTTCTCCCTCCCTTCTGCCAGTTCTCCTGCTTGAGCTCCCCCACTCTCCCTCTGTCAAATAAATAAATAAAATCTTTAAAAGAAAAAAATCATAAGTATTACATAAAATTTATAGCAATACATTTGACAACTTAGGTGAAATAGACATTTCTGAGAAAAAGTAACTTCCTAAAACAGACTAAAGAAGTAGAAATAAGAAGAAAAAAAATGAGTCAGCAGTTCAAAAAACAAAAACAAAAACAAAAAAAACCCAACACCATGTCCAGATGGTTTAGATACAACTTGTACAAATAGTCAAGGAATATTTCATTGTACATTATATACACTCTTCCAAAAAATAGAAAAATTATAAACAATCCCTAATTCTTCTTGTAGACCATCATAATCTTGAAACCAAAATCAAACATGGAAAGCAAAGAAAAGAAAACCACAGGAGAATGTCCCATTTGAACATGGGTACAAGAATCCTAAACACAGGCTCCAGGTGAACCTAATAATGCATTAACAACAGACAAAGCGTGACCAAACTGGACATGAAAAAATGAGTAAACTTTTTATAAAAATGGAGTGGGCTATAATTCATTACATTAGTGATTTTAAGACGTCCCACAGGATCAATGCAACATGTTTTATTGAATAACTTTTCTGAATATAACATATATTTATGATTTTTTAAGTAAATTAAATCTCTTAAATAAAAAGAAATTAAATGGAATGGACTTAACCCCATAATGGAACTCCCAAATCCACAGCAAACATCATACATAAGGGTGGAATATTGGGAAACCTACCTCTAAAATCAAGACCAACACTACTGAGTTCCTATCACTGCTTCTGTTCAATCTTTACAAAAAAGAAATGAAAACGATAAGGACTGAATTAACTGTACAAGCCCTTAGCATAAGAAAGACAGAACTGTCCTTATTGCAAACCATATGATAATAGTATTATCCCCAAAATTAACTGCTGAAAATAACACACTTATTACTTCAGTTTCTGAGGATCAGAGTTCTAGAAGCAACTTAGAGGCCCAGTGTCTCTGAAGAGGTCATAATCAAGACGTCTGCTGAAGCTACAGTTGTCTAGAAGGTTTGACTGAGGCTAGAAGATCCATTTCCAAGTTGGCTCACTCACTTGACTATTGGCAGGACTCAGTTCTTCACATGGACCTCTCCACAGAGCTGCCTGTGTGCTCTCCTGACATGGAGGCTGGCTCCCTCTATGGAATCGTCAAGCAGGCAAATGGAAGCTTCAGTGTATTTTACAACCAAATCTCAGCATGACGCACCACTTCCATATTTGTCTGTTTGTTAGAAGGCACTGAGCCCAGCCCATGCTCAATAGAGGGCAATGAGACTCTGCCTCCTGAAGTGGGAAGAAACTAAGAATCTGTGCACATTTTTAAAACAAGTAAAATTATACAAGGGCGCCTGGGTGTCTCAGTGGGTTAGAGGCTCTGCCTTTGGCTCAGGTCATGATCCCGGAGTCCTGGGATTGAGCCCCCCTCCCCCCAGTCAGGCTCTCTGCTCAGCAAGGAACCTGCTTCCCTTCCTCTCTCTCTGCCTGCCTCTCTGTCTACTTGTGATCTCTGTCTGTCAAATAAATAAAGAAAAAAAAGAAAATAAGGAAAAAAATAAAATTATTGAAGTAAAGAATCCAAAAGAATAGGCATATAATTCCTTATGATTAATAAGAAAGTATGCTAAGTTGTCTGAAATAGTATCTATATACAAAATTCAATTACATTTTTATGCAGGAGTAATAGAGTTTAAAAACGTACATTTTAATTAAGATACAATACTGATGGGAAGACTTAATTTTTTAAATGTAATAGTCCCCAAATTAATCTACGAATTTTCACTGTACTTGATACACTCATTCTAAAACTTTTATAGAAAAGGTCCAAAAATAATCATGAAACATTTAAAGACAAATACAGAAAACTGGCTAACCAAAATTTACTTATTTTAAAGCCATAGAAATTCAAAAGAGTGTTTGAAATAAAGATAGATAAAGTGACAAATGATTCAAAACAAAAGGCCCATAAATGGATGCACATATACACAGAAACAATATTTTATAGAAATGGACTTGTAGATCAACAGGGAAAGAACAGCCTATTCTATAGCTTCTGGGATAGTTGCCAATTTTTTCAAGCAAATTAGATTTCTACCTCATATAAAATGAATTCCAGTTGAATTAAAGACATAAAAACATAACCCAAAACTTCTAAAAAACATTAGAATGCAAGGTAGGAGAATGTCTTTGTAACATTGAGGTAGGAAAGGGTTTTTTAAAAAACAAGGCATAAAACAGCACAATACAGATAATAAAAGATCGACACATTTGCTACATTAAATTTTAAAATTAATCTCTGATGAGAGAATAAAAAAGAGAAATGATGAGCCACAATCTAGGAAAAGCTCTTTTCCATACATAACACCAACAAAGGATTAGTACCCAGCATACATGCAATACTTTAACCCAAAAAGAGAGGCAACTCAATGAGAAAATTGAGCAAAAGATATTAATAGACAATTCAAAGAATAAAAAAATAAATGAATAATAAACTTACAAAAATATCAGAGAATACAAAATAATCAGAGAAATTCTAAATTAAACCAAAATTACGTACCATTTCACTCTCATCAAATTGGTAAAAATGTAAACCAGAGTCCTGGGATTCCAAATGTTGGCATTCCAAATGTTGGAAAGGATGTGGAAAAAAAGAAATTCTTATATACTGCTGACAGGAATGTAAGTTGGTACAACTATTTTTGGAAAACAAGTGGGCAAAGTCTAGGAGAGCAGGCACTATTTCCTACCCTCCTCTAAAGCCACTTAGTAATCAAGGAGTCTTGGGGAGATAGAGGAATCTAGAGGATTCCCAAGTTGGGAAGAGTAGAGGAAGGACTATGAGTTCAGCGCAGGACAGGCTGAGCTTTAGACACCAGTAGGAAATTGAGCTGAAAATGCCAACAGGCAGATGGGTGTGCATCTGGAACTAAGGGAAGATACTGGTACCATGGATAAGGAACTGGGAGTCTAGTTCGTAAGTTGAAGGGAGAGTAAAATGGAGGTCCATGAGCCTTGAATGCCTACAAATGTGGTGCTTCACATGACCAGTATCTTTAGGTAGGCAGGTGTTAAGCTAAGTTCCTATTCAAGCAGTTGTCTCCCTGGCCCCCCACTTTAAACAATCTGGCTTCACTTGCTTGAGGTTTAGCTGGAAGCTGTGATATGGGTGATGGAAGGAGCCATGGTCTCCTTGGGACTACCAAAGGCCCCAAGTGCTCAAATTTGAAAATTTTAATTTTATAATACTACCATAACCAGAGAAAATGGATTGTAATGCATATTAATTATTCTCCTGTGCTTATTCAGAAACTCGGGCATTGAATTCACTATCTCATTTCCTTTTAAGCGAATTTTATGGACATTTGCAAATAGCCTGTGAAATAATGTCGGCATATGACAGCCCCAATATAAGGTTAAATCAGCAACAGACAAAAAAGTAGAAAGCTAACTCTTCTTATTTGGATGTCATTCTTACTAAAGTCTGACCTCTGCCTAGTACGCAACAAAGACAGGGGTAGTTTAAAAAAAATAAAAAAGAAAAGAACTTGACCAGCATTCAAGATTAAGATTTAGTAAATGGAACTTAATCACTCTTAGGATATATATCCAAAAAGTACATACAGGAATTGATAAAAACAAGAAGATTCTAGAGATCATTATTAAATCATAAAGGACAATGTGAAACTTTACAAAATGCTAGAATTGAAGGGACCATGCTTGAGAACAAAAGGTAGTACGATGATATTTTAAGCCTAATAAAAATATTAGAATTAATCCTATTCATATGTTAGAATAAATAAAAGGGATTCTGTTCAAAAGCATTGCTTAACTCTCCTCCTATCTTTCACCTGTTTTCAAAACCTTGGAAGTATACCTTCCCTCTAGACCACATAGGTCAGTTTCCCCCTTTTAGGATCAACTGAAAACAAGAGTAAAGTCCCAGTCCCTCGCCTCCTAAACAAGAGAAGAGTCAAGACCTTCATTCCAAAGGAAACTGACTCAACAGGAGCAAAGTCAGCCTTGAAGAAGTTCCCAGCTCCCTGACTGGTTGTCAGGCCTCCCCAGTTCTTCAGTGTCTGCTCCTGATGCCCAGGCACCCCCCGCCACCCCAGTGTGTGTTTCCTGCATGTGGGGATCAGCAGGAAAAAGGAAATACACTGATTCTTCTGGCAAGTAACAAGTGCAGCTCACTCCTGACCCAGAGAATCCCAATCTGTTTCTAGAGTGAGTCGGATGGATACTGAAAACTGAGGGCTAAGGCTTACAAAGTCTCCATCCTGGGCCTCAGCCACCAGCAGGTCTGGAGCACAGAATACAGTTTTAAGGCAGAATCCAAATTTCAACAAGCTAGGAAGAGGCCAGCCTGGCCATTCTCTGAGAACCTGGAGCAGTTTCAAAGAGAACCAAACTGGCCTGTCCCTGCCTGGCAACAGACATTTTGTCTGTGCCTCATTCAGTCCTAGGAACACACTAGAAGACTGTCAGAAAGTGAAGACCATTTGCCAACCGGAGGGATGTAGCCAAACTGTAAATCTCTGTTCTTTATTCTACACCTAGACAGGATTCCATAATCTCCAAAGCTGATAGCCAGTGCTATTTCCCCGGTTATGAGTTCCCAGGGAGAAGGACAATATGCACAGGTGACCCAGGGCATTTGTAAAAAAAACAACACCATGGGAAGGTGTGGGCATGTGTTTAAATAATTTTGACGTGGTCTCCATTCTCACTGAATCTTTGACAGCCACATACAACACATGGCCACATATATCAGTAAGGTAAGTAAACACCTGTTTTGCTAAGAAAAACTCTGTACAACAGTGGTTCTCAAACCTGATTACACACTGAAGTCACCTGGGGAGACTTAAATATACTTACGCCAGGTATAATCAGTGGCACTGTAATCCTGTTGTATGGCCGACGGATGATAGCTACCCCTAGGGCAAGCACAGCATAATGTGCAGAATTGTCAAATCACTATGTTGTGTACCTGAAACTAATATAACATTGTGTGTCGACTACACTTCAATAATTTTTTTTTAAGAAGCCAAAACAAGGGGCACTTGGGTGGCTCAGTCCGTTAAGCGTCTGCCTTCAGCTCAGGTCATGATCCTAGGGTACTGGGATGGAGTCCCTCACTGGACTTCTTGCTCAGCGGGGAGCCTGCTTCTTTCTCCCTCTGCCTGCTGCTCCCTCTGCTTGTCCTTTCTTTCTTTCTTTCTCTATCTGATAAATAAATAAATGAAGCCAAAACAGAAGAAAATACTGATGCCTGGATCCCACCTTCAGAGCTTATTCTGATTTAATTGTCATGCACTGTAGCCTAGACATTGGGAATTTTCAAAGCTATTCATGTAATTCAGATATGCAGAGGAGTCTGAGAACCACTGCTACAGAACACTTCCTGGAGATACCTTGGCCATCAGTAGGGTTTTTTCCATGTAGGGGCTCCCACTCACTGCGGAAACAGCATAATGGGTCTGAACCTAAACTAACTGCTCGCTCTGAGCTTCTGTTTGGCTTTAAATACATCACGTGATTTAAATTCTTTTTAGAGTCTCAAGCAACGACTGGTTCACAATTTCTTTTTTGACACTCTGAAATCCAGAAAGTTCTGAAAATGAAAGTTTTGAAACGATCCATTTGATGGCAAAATCTGAGCATGGCTGATGTGGGACTATTAATAGCCTTCACTCAGCTCACTCAGGGTGAACAGTCCTAAATTTTTCTCTGCAGAAATTGTCATGTAATGGATTACATATTGCTGCTTCTGTGTTAGGAACTATACAATATATTTATCCTAACAGTTGCCTAAAATCCAAAGGTTTTGAGTTAGAGAGGCATTAACCTATATGCAAACAACAGAAAAATAAATCAAGATGTGGTCCTAAGCCTCAAATAACTCACATACACACAGAATCATATTGCAATATGGAAATTTTGTCAAAAAAGAAAAAAACACATATAAAGTTCTCTGGGAATGCAAAAGAGGGAGCAATTACTTCTCTAGTGAAAAGAAGGGGAAAGTCAAGCCAGAGGTAACAACTGAGCCAGATCTTGGAGAATGAGTAAGGGCTGGCCAAGGTGAGACCCTCCTGCCCAAGGCAACCACTCACTTTACAAAGGCCTCGATTCAGGAGGCAAAAAAGGGTGGAACCTATGGAAAAGAGGGTGGTGGAGACACACTTAGAAAGAGGGAAGCCATGGGCTTCCCTTAAGGGCTTTATAAATAAAAGACTTGGGACTATAAGCTAGTGGTTCTAAAGTCTTTAAAGATTTGATTGATTGATTGATTGATTTGTCAGACAGAAAGACAGAGAGCAAAAGCAAGGGAAGCAGCAGGCAGAAGGAGAAGCAGGCTCCCCGCTGAGCAGGGAGCCCAATGAAGGACTTGATCCCAGGACCCTCAGATCATGGCCTGAGCCAAATGCAGACTTAACCAACTGAGCCATCCAGGTGTCACCAGTGGGTCTAAAGTCTTAACATGTGTAAGAATCACTGGGGAATCCTGTTAAGGTTCAGATTCAGGAGCTCTGGGATGTGGCTGGAGATTCCGCATTTCCAACAGGCTCCCAGAGAACATCAATGCTGAAAGTCTGAGCAGCGTACTACTGAACAGCAAGGCTGTCAAACCCAGTAGAATACCCAACACAGCAGCCGTGAGTCACATGTGCCAGTGAAACTTCCACTGTACTTACGTAGGATTAAATAAATTGTAAAATCTAGTTCCTCAGTTTCACGAATCACAGTTCAAATACTCAGTGGCCACGTGGGACTAGTAGCTACCGTACGGAATGGTGCAGAAACAGAATACTTCCACCATCCCAGAAAGTTCCATTGGTCAGGGCTGATTCTAAAGCTGGGCATTTTCAGAAAGCAATATAAGACCAGCTAATGAAAATAACTAATACTTAACATAGTACTTACCATGAGCCCAAAACTGTCTGTAGTGGTTTTAACTTATATCCATAAATAAATCCCTTGATAATTCCTCCTCTTAAGAGATGGAACTTCATTCTCCTTCTTTTGAATATGGATGAATAAATGAATAAAATGTGATGGCTATGACAGTGTGATTTCTTAGACTCATCACAGAAAACCACTGTGGCTTTCTTTTCTCTCTCTCTCTCTCTCTCATTCTCTCTCAAATCACTCAGTCTGAGGGAAACCAGCTGCCAAGTTGTAAGGACATTAAGGCAACCCTATGGAAATGCCCACATGGTGAAAAACTGAGGCTCCAACCAACAGCCATGTGACTGAGCTATTTTGGAGGTAATCCTCCAGCCCCTGTCAAGGTCACCACATTCCCAGCGGACATCTTGATTTCACCCTCGTGAGAGACCCTGTGCCAAACCTAGCTAGCTGAGGTACTCCCAAACTCCTGACCTGTAGGAACTGTGAGGTAATAAATACTTGTTGTTTTAAGCCACTAAGTTTTGGATAATTTATTACATCATAATAGAGAAGTGATAATACAGTTCTGAGCACTTTTCATACTTAAACTTAAATTAACTCTTTAATAGAACATGCTATCTTATGCCCACTTTACAGATTGGGAAACCAAGATACAAAGAGGTTAATTATAATTGTCTACAATCCCACAGCTAGTATAAATGAGAATGAGGATTCCAACCCAGGAAGTCAAGATCAGTGTCTTGCTCTCTACCACTACACAGTTCTATCTCAATTCTCTGCAAGGATCATAAGATACAGTTTCAGGGAACCACTGAAGGAAATGCCTTTGTCCTATTCTGGCTGCATATCAGGGTCACACAGGGAACTTTCACCAATGCCTGTGCCCCACTCAAGATCAACTGAGGCAAGATCAGTGGAGGGCAACCCAAGCATTGGTAGTTTTTAAAGCCTTCCAGGTGATTCCATTGTGCAGCCAAGGTCAAGAACCACAGATAGAGCATAGCCATTCCAAGTGTGAGCCCAAGAGGATGGAAGAAGTGAAATTTATATGTCCACAAGATTGCCCAGGTGCCTTGAACTGCATTAAAGTTTGAGAAGCACTTCTCCCATCCCTTCCCCAGACCACACCTGGTGCTAGGCAGCAGCTCAACATCAAATGGGTTGGCACACATGGTTTTGCTGCAGGGACTGAAATTAGATGCGTAGAGAAAAACCAAGTTTAGCATTTTGTAAA
The DNA here is from genome assembly GCF_030435805.1 of Mustela lutreola. NCBI lineage: Eukaryota > Metazoa > Chordata > Mammalia > Carnivora > Mustelidae > Mustela > Mustela lutreola. The sequence continues at coordinate 31,826,259 of NC_081298.1, read as the reverse complement.
GTGGTTCTTCAAAAATACCAAAAAGACAGGAGGAATGAAAACTTGAAGAGACAGGTGGGAAAAAGCAGGAGGAAACAAATAACTTCTCTCGGTGTCAAAGAGAAATAAAGAACTCCAGGGAGTGATCAGTAAACATTAGCGTGTCAGAGAAGGACCTGCCTTAGGAGACAAAAATCAAACAAGACAGCAAAATTACCTCTCATTGGTTTGAGGCCAGGGGTAACGCTACACTCACTGTATGGCTTTGGAGGTCTTTGTGAAAAGAATATGAAAACTGCTCAACTCTAGCCTTCTCTGTCTACAGTAAATGTGCCAGTGCAAGTTAATTTAAAAGAAAGAAAGCAAAATTTCTTACTTTTTCCCTATCCTATTTAGTTATCAGCACTATAATTATAGCTAATCCTAACTTATTGGTGATCTGCTTTATGACTTACCCACAAACTTTAAATTTTATCAATGCCATCTGTCACTTAAAAAGCCAGTCACAGAGAGCCCTTCCTTCATCTCCCCTCCCTCCTTCTGCACACCGCCTCCCTCCACCCCAGACCTGACTGCTTCCAGGAAGGTGAGAAAATGAAGGGCTAGGGAGACAACTGGTAGCATCCTCCTGCCTCAGAACAGCATACTAGAAACCATTCTGTGTGCGAATGCTTTGGTAGAAGTTTCTCCTCCTTCTCCAAAAGGAGACATAACTCAAAACGGTAAATCAAAATGACTTGCTATGTGGATGGCGGTCCGACACAATTGTCCAATGTTGGCATGCACTGAATTACCTTAAGGGTTTAATTTTGACACAGATTGCTGGATTCCACCCTCAGAATTTCTGGTTTAGAAGGTTGGGCCAAGGCCAAATAACAGTCCCTTTCTAGCACACCCCCCAGGTGCTGCTGTGGCCACTTGTGCCAGGACTGCACACCCAGAACCCTTGCAATATAGACTGGTGGGTAACTCTAGCTTCCTGGGAAGGAGCTGCAACTCTGAGCCAGTACCAGGGTTTAAAACCCAACCCTGCTTCTTCCAAAATGGATGACCTTAGGCTCTCTCTGCTTCCATCCAAAATGAGGATAATAGGAAGACAATCTCCTTGGGCCATTATAATGATGAAAAATATCAATTTCCATAAAAAGCACAGAACAGGACTTAGCAAACTGTAAAGGTTCTCTCAGTTTCCACTGTTAATGTCAATGTCTGCTGGAGACAAATTAATTCTGTACTAGCTTTCCTCAGAGCACTTGCAGAGCTAAAGAAATAAAAAATAACAACTCAATTTATGTGCTTATTTATTTTTTTTATTGTAAATACAATTATTAGCCTTGTTCTCAAGTACTGCCTATGAAACAGTGATCTATCAAATGAGAGAACTGAAGAATTATGTGCGACTTTGAACAGATTCCAGAAGACCCAAGCAGATTCTGTCATGAGTGTAGCACAACAGACTTGGAAGGACATACGGTTCTCATAAAAGCACAACAATTATTAAACAAGAGTTTCACAGCCCACGTTATGGCATAAAAGGAAAATTACCTGAGGAGAAAAGGAAGAGTCAAGCAGAGTCAGAAACAGATGGAGCCCAAAGGAGGAAGCAGAGAAGGTAGGCCTCAAGGTGAACAGGACACAAGATGGCTGCCACTGCCCTGAGCACCTGAAAACCAAGGCCAGCAAAAGCTCCGTGTCTGGAACACTGGACCTAGAATGAGTAAAGGCGAATCAGCTAAAGGAATTTGAAAGGAAACATTCAGAAAAATAGACCAAAAAAAGCAACCCCCCCCCCCCAAAAAAAAACCAAACCCAGAGCTCAAAGAGGAGGAAGAGGATGCAGGTAAAAAGGGGGGTGGGGGGTGCGGCGGGATCAGGCATTTCCTAAGGGATCCCAGCCCAGGGCAAGGGTTTAAGTCTATCTACAAGTTTTTTAAAAATGTAATACGTTGTCCCTGCCATGAAAAGTATCACCAGTTGAACTCATGGTCCTCCATCGTCCAGCCCTCTGCTTTTCCAACTGATCTCCTCCTTCCTCTCAGCCATGTTTTGTCCCATTCAAACCCACTGCTTCCAACTGTCCTCAAACAATCGGAGGCTGCAGCAGCCACAGCTGTGCAAACACTAGTCCCTCAGCTTGAAACCAGCTCTTCTTAGCTTAATCCTCTCCACCCTTTAAGCACAAATCAAAATCCATCTTCTCTGCTCTCCTAAAGCAAAATTAATTTCTCCTTCCTCCACGTTCCCATGCCAATCTATCACCAAACATCCTGCCTCACAGTAGAGTAAATGGGTGCTTGTCTGCCTCCCTTCCTCAGTCCCGCCACTGGAGGCACCCATCCAGCACTCGGAGCACAGGACATGGTCACAGGAGATCTTGTAGTGTTCTCTGCACTCCCCAGTCCCTCCAGGGCAGACTTCTTACCATTCACATCTGTAAATCTGCCCCCACAGGACTGTTCTTGTGGCTGGACTGTGCTAACCAGCACAAGGAAAAGTTAGAACTGGAGAATACAGTCGCTGGAAGCAGTCTTCAATTAATTGTGGTCATGGGCTGGTGGATTAATGACCCAGCACCTTTGGCTGTCTGGTAGAACAACTCTGCAGAACTCTGTTCTACACATTCTCCCAGAGGCTCCCAGCAGTCTTGAGCCCCACTTGTGTTAGGTAATAACCTGTTCATTAATATACCACATACTGGATTCTTTTCCATCTCTTTTCCACTCCCCCCACTCTTCCGCTGCTGTTTCCCAGGATTATCTCTCAAAAAAAAAAAACCAACCTGCTCTAGAATCCTTGTCTTAACGCCTACATCTAGGGAAATGCAATCTAAAATAATGCTCAGCAACTATCAGCATTTATCTTGATGACTTAAATTCACGGAAGAGGAGAGACAAAAGGAAAAGTAACTATATGTTAGGGTGAATGTTCAGAGGTAAAAACTGAGCAAGTGGGTCCAGAACATAGAGGTTACAGGCTGGAGAGAGGAGGCAGTGAGGCTGAACAGGCCAAATAAGAGCAGATTTTTAAAATGATGACCTTCCCCCGGAAACCTTCAAAGGTTTTCTCAAGGGATTTCTTTATGGGTTAAGCTACAAAGAAATTCATCTATTATAGTTATCTTATCATTATAGGATTAGGACATGGGTACTCTCAAGAAATGTATAGCAACAGACCCCAAACGAAAACTCAGTTCTAAGGGTGACTACATGTTGAATGGGACTTTCCTCTTAGAATTTCAGTGGAGGGCTCAAAGCTGAAAACTACATCCAAAAAGATGGACAAGGTAAATCTGCAGTAACAAAAAACTTCAAAATATCAGTGCTTTAAAACAAAGGCTTGGAGGTACCTGGGTGGCCCAGTCGGTCAAAGATCTGCCTTTGGCTCAGGTCATGATCTTGAGGTCCTGGGACTGAGCTTCTCCCTCTGCCTGCCAGTTGGCCCGCTTATGTGCTCTCTGTCAAATAAATAAACAAAATGCTTCAAATTAAAAAATAAAATAAAACAAAGGTTTTTTGTTTACACTATACAGCTGAGGCAGATTAGGCGATGTCTCCACTCTGTGTCATCACTCAGGGACCCAAATTGACAGAGGCACCATTCTCTTATAAATGTGATATTTCAAAAGCAAATCCACATGATTGGCCATGCAAGAAAAAAGAAGGATGGAAGTCGAGCACTGGCGATCAAATGCTTCCATGCACAAGTGAAATGCATGTTTTCTGCTCACATGTCATTGGCCGGAACTGGTGGCATCACCATACCTAACTTGAAGGGGACAAGGAATCTTAATTATTCCTGTGCCTCACAATGGAGATGAACCATATATGGGAGAACATTAGTTATAGAACCACAATCCTGGTAGGTTGAATACTGCCCTCCCAGGATGTCCTTGTCGTAATCCCTAGGGCCTGTGAATATGTTGCTTTACATGGCTTAAGAGACTTTGCAGGTGGGATTAAGTTAAGGATTTCAAGGATAACCTGTGAAGGTTATCCTGGATTATCCATCACAAAAGTCCTTATAAGAGAGGGGCAGAAGGCTCAGAGCCAGAGAAAGCAATGTAATGATGGAGGCAGAGAGACAGGAAGACGCTGCACTGCTGATTTGAAGACGGAGGAAGAGGCCTCAAGCCAGAGAACGCAGGTGCCAAAGAAGCTAGGAAAAGGAAGGAAATAAATTCTCCACTAGAGCTTCCAGAAGGAATGAACGGCACACTGATTTTTAGCCCCCCCAAGACTGATTTTAGACTATGTTCCTCGGCAGACAGGAGATGGGAGAGAGGGGAGCAGGGGCACCCACTCCAGACCTTGCATAGAGACTGTCTTTTCTTCCTAGGAGGAGGCCCCTAGGGACTGGCTGACTGCTCATCTACAGTTTTCAGAGAATAAATTTGTGTTGTTTGAAACTATCAAGTTTGTGATTAGTTTCCAGAGGAAACTAATAGGACAGCCATCCCTCGGGTGGCCAAACAGCTTGTCATCAATCTCTATTACATACCTCCAGCCTAAATCAGAAAAAAAAAGAAAGAAAGAAAGAAAGAAAAGAAAAAGAAAAAAGAAATTTGAAGGACAGCAATGGCAGGAATTCAATGGACAGAAAATGCTTTGGTTTGGGGGCGCCTGTGGGGGTCAATCCGTTAAGTGTCTGCCTTCGGCTCAGGTCATGATTCCAGGCTCCTGGAATTGAGTCCCACATCGGGACTCCCTGCTCAGCTGGGAGTCTGCTTCTCCCGCTCCCTCTGCCCCTTCCCCCAGCTGTGCTTTCTTTCTGATAAATAAATTAAAACTAATAATAATAATAAAAATGCTTTGGTTTTGCTTCCTCCATCCTGCCCCAAACCAAGTGAAGAAGAACCCCCAACAGAACTCCTCAGAGAGAATGCAGTGTCAGTGAGACTGGGAGACTGGCTTCCTACATCCTGGCAGAGCAAAAACGAGGGCCCATCTGGGGTGGCGACCAGGGTGGAACATGTCAAAGAATGCTTAGCAGAACTTGTTATATGTCACCAGGCGTTTGGAGCCTACACAAATAAGGATGAGACTGGTGTCTGCTTCTTGCTATGTAAATTCCAAATGCTGGGTTAAGGGACTGGCTGAAGCTGTGTGTGGTGAACAATGCAAAGAGAAAGAGGGGAAAAGGGCAAAAACTAGGCAAGTTTCAGGTCTCCGTTCAGTAGGGTGAGGATCCATGAGTTGACTGACCAAGGAGGTAACATGGAAGACAGACAAACAGATAAGCTTAAGGCATCTTATCATACCGCATTAAGAGGGAGAGGTTCCACAGGGTATACAGCTGGGAGAGAAGGGCAGGAGCTGAAGTGGGATGCTAGAAGATCAAGCAAAAAGTGAATCAACAGCTCCAGGAATGCAAAATACAAGAGTTCCCCAGTGAAAATATTTAGGAAGCCCATAAAAATGTCCCACAGAAGAGCCAGCCATAACAGAAGCAATGCTGGCCAGCAGAGAGCAGCCATGAGAACCAAACCAAGCACTAAGTAAAAAAAAGACCCTGGGAAATAGGATGCAAGAATGAGATGGTGAAAAAATAAACCATCACTGCTTCCTCTTTCCCAGACCCTAAACTTGAGTCTTCAGGCCTGGGTTGTAAAAAAGAACGTATTTTTAACTGAATGCATGCCTGAAAGTATTGACTTAACTTGCACTATATTTCATAACACAAAAATGAGACAGTTATTAGAGCTGAAAGTGAACAAAAAGCTGTCATGGGGGCAGAGGAGGCAAGGGAAATGCAACAGAATAAAGTCAGCGAGGGAAGAAAAGCCCATTTCCTGTTGTTGTTTCTATTAAGCTAGGCCCATTCGGTAATCCAGTTATATAAACCAAAACAAAGTATCATATACATTATTACCAACCCATTTTTCTCTTTATGATAGAAAAACATAATGGAGAGTGTCAGTTACTTGTTTCCATGTTCTCACTATCATTTGGTCACTACAAAGTAACTTTTTTCCAGACTAGCTTCATAGATACTATGCTCCCATTTTAACAGCAGGCCCAGCTAAAGATTGTTCAAGCAAATACGAATGTTGTGATTTTACATAATTTAAAGTGGGGAGGGCCCAGGATTGGTTAATTCAATGGCTCAATTACTTCACAATCTCAGAGGGTGAGATTATTTTAACATCCCCTCGTGATCACAAAATGATTATGGAAGCTCCCCTATCACAAGGTCACTTGACGATGTCCAGAAAAAAATACAGACATCTATTTTCCTTCACTCTCCTTTTAAGATGAAAGAAAACACATTCAGATGCCCTCCAACAGGCTTCCCTTAGGTGCCACTGACTGGAACTAGGCCATGCAACATTTTCTTCTCAGTATAGCTGACACACAATGTTACGTTGCTTTCAGGTATACAACATAGTGATTCCACAATTCTCTATGTTGTGCTGTGCTCACACCACACGTGTGGCTACTGTCTGTCATCACACAACACTATTATAGTAGCATTGACTATATTCTCTATGCTGTGCCTTTTATTCCTGTGATGTATTCATGCTACAATCTGAAAACTGTGTCTCCCACTCCCCTTCACCCATTTTGCCCATCACCCCCACTTCCCTCCAGGCAACTATCAGTTTGTTCTCTGTATTTATAGATCAGATTCTGCTCTTTGCTTGTCTGTTCTGTTTTTTAGATTCCACACATAAGTGAAATCATATGGTATTGTCTTTCTCTGGTTCATTTCACTTCACCGAATACCCTCTAGGTCCATCCATGTTGTTGCAAATGGCAAGAGCTCATTCTTTTTTGTGGCTGAGTAATATTCTATTTTTTTAAAACACACACTATATCTTTACCCGTTCCTCTATGGATGGACATTTTGGCTGCTTCCATATCTTGGCTATTATAAATAATGCTGCTATAAATATATAAGCACACATATCTCTTCAAATGAGGGTTTTTGTTTTCTTTGGGTAAATACTCAATAGAAGCATTATTGGACTGTATGGTTTTTCTATTTTAAATTTCTTTAGAAATTTCCATAATGTTTTCCACAGTGCTTGTACCAATTTACAGTCCAACCAACAGCACACAAGGGTTCCTTTTTCTCCACATCTTCACCAACACTTACTATTTTTTGTCTCTTTGATTCTAGCCATTCTGACATGTGAAAGATGATCTCTCAATGGGGTTTTGATTGGTATCTCCCAGATGATTAGTGATGTTGAACATTTTTTCATGTGTCTCTTGGCCATCTGTATGTCTTCTTTGGAGAAACGTCTATTCAGATCCTCTGACAATTTTTAATCAGATTATTTGAGTTTTTGGTCTTGAGTTGTATAAGTTCTTTAAATAATTTGGATATTAACCCCTTGTCAGATCTATCATTTGCAAATATCTTCTCCCATTATGTATGCTGCTTTTTTGTCTTGTTGATGGTTTCCTTTGCTGTGCAAAAGCTCTTTATTTCGATGTAGTCCCAATGGTTTGTTTTTTTCTTTGGTTTCCCTTACCTTAGGAAATATATCCAGAAAAATGTGCTATGGTTAATGTCAGAGAAGTTACTGCCTATATTCTCTTCTAGGACTCCTATGGTTTTAGGTCTTTAACCCTCTTTGGGTTTAGTTTTATGTATACTGTAAGACAGTGGTCCAGTTTTATTCTTCTGCATGTGGCTATCCAGTTTTTCCAGCACCATTTATTGAAGAAACTGTCTTTTCCCCATTGTATATTCTTACTTCCCTTATCATAGATTAATGGTCACATGCAGTTCTTAAACAACACTGGAAAGGAGAATAAAACTATCACAACTGGCTTGGACTTAACAAGATTCACCCTTGGAGACCAGAATGAACTGATGCACATAGCCACCTGACTTCTGAATACAATGTGTTCTCTTCAAAGGGATAGGAAGTGATTGCTGATAGACAACAACACATTACATAAAGCAAAAAATAGTATTTGTCCTACCAAGACAAAAGAGGGGCTATCTCAGGTAAGGTTTCCCAAAGCGGAGCCTGAGATGGTTTCCTGTAGGAATGCTCTTGGGAAAAGGGGACTGAGGGAAGCAGGATGGAAGACAAGTTGCTAAGCAAGATGGAGGGGATCTCAGCTGGGCTTTTCCTTCAGCCTGATTCTGCGGGGAACCCCAGCATGAGTCATACCACAAAGTTGATTCCTACCTTAAGGAGGCTGACCTTTTGTACCCTATTTTCAGTCAGTCATGTGTGAATTGCTGAGAGGAGCATAAACTTCATGACAAGGTGACCCTTTCCAATGAGGGACATTCTCTAGAGAAAAACACAGCTAGGAGTCATCTGCTGCCAACACTCACAGCATCCAAGATGAATGTACCAGTCGAGTAAAAGAGATCTGGATGAAGGACTAGCAATGACACCATAGAAACTGCCACTGGAAACAGAGCCAAGGACTGAAAACCTTAACCGGCCTCCAAAATGGTGCCCTCCCCAAGATGCCCAGCACACTGGGCCTCTGGTTTCTCCTATAGCAGGACAATTACAGAAAGTTCTGTGAGCCCAGGCTACTGAGCAAACACCTGTGTTTCCTCTGGAAGAGCCCAAACCTACTTGTATGTTCTAAGGTCCAGCACTTAGCTCCCCATGCTACAGCCTAGGTTCCAGGTATTACTTCTAGAGCTTTTACAGAACCTGGAACCCAAGATGAAAAGCATTTCCATATTCATAACTGCCCTGCCACACCCCTCTGTCCACCTCTGAAGGTGCTACAAGCCCCTTTAGTAAGACAGCAAGCTTCAGAAACTGCTCATCTGGCTCTTTTTGTGGCTTGAGTTGTCCTATCCTTGATGTGGAGAAGGCATCTGAACTTGGAGAGTGGCTTGTGTCTCATCTAGTGACATCAGCCTGCAGGGATTAGATGAATCACATGGAGCCTGTGGCCTGGTCTTAAGCCTACAGAGTATCACTCAACCCACACACTTTCAACAAACCTTCCACTGCCAATACTCTGATAGGAAAAGGTTAAGCAACTCCCCACTTCCAAATTTCACTCTAGATTTCCTCTGGGTGGAGGAGAGCCGAGTTACAATAATTCCCCTTTTTGACGAGAAATGGAAAGACTTTAGAGGAAACCAAGACAATGAACAAGTCTTTCCAAATAATCTATTTTAAAAATCATGGGTGGAATTGCAATGTACAGATTAATTTCCTCTTAAAATACAGCTGGATTTCAAACATAGGAAGAAAGGAGGCTTGAACAAATCAATTCTGGCAGAAGCTAAAGGATTTTAAAACAACTTGAGTGCTCTGGCCACCATCTACAACAGGAAATGGAAAGAATTCTAAAGCCCACCAATAATTAATATTAGAGAAGTCAGCAAGTATTTGAAACAAGAACAAATATTTTGTCTTATATTTTAACTTCCTGCATGTATGTCTTATTCTCCCTGTATTTCAGAAATTCTCTTCTAAGAAGGTCTGACTCAGGCTCACCCTTGTACACCCACCCCCAACCCTGTGCCTTGCACACAAGAGACACTCAATCAATACTGGTTGAAATTACGAGTAAATAAAATCAGCACAAATTTAAACCATTTTACGATCTGCTACCACCATCATTCATAGTACAACTTATCACTTACCCAACTAAGAAAAATATTGGAACAAATCTTCTTAACACTTTAACACCTTATATATAAATGACTTGCCCAAAAAACAAGCTAAATTGTGAGGCTTTTAGAAGAAAACTCTGTTCCCTAATGCACATCAGTATCTGCAAATAATTGAGGGTAAAGAGAAATTCTTTACGTAAGGATGCCCTCTACTGGGAAACACTCCTTTCCACTGCATACAAAAAGACAATCTTTCTCCATTGACTTGCCTACCATTCACATTTCTTATCAAAGGAGAAAAAGGCCACATGGTGTGAGCCTGAAATCCTAAGGTGTCAAGACTTGAAACACAGATGAACGATCTTAAAATGCCATCATTCTCATTTTAGATAGAACCATCTCAAACTACAGGTGACTCTTGGACAATGGACAGTGGCGCATGGTGCAGGGTTGGGGAACTGCAGAGTTGGAAATCTGTGTATAACTTTCAATTACCCAAAAACTGAACTACAAAGAGCTTAATGTTGACTAGAAGCCTTACCAATATCACAGTCAACTGAAACATATTCTGCGTATATATGATATGTATTATTTTTATGATAATACCTATAATTTTCTTGAATTTTTCAGAATTTCTAGGCTACTGGGTTCCTTTGCAAATTTTTCCAAGTTGTCACAAATCTCCAAAATATTTTTTCCAATATATTTATTGAAAAAAATTCACATATAAGTGGACCCATACAATTCAAACCTATGTGGTTCATAGGTCACCTGTGAAGCACAAGATGAAGAAATCTTGGAAGATACAGTTTGGAGGAAAAAAAGGAATTCAGCTTCTGGAACTCAATGAACATTTTCTCTATGCCCAATTTTATCCCCTCAGTGTTAAGACTGCCTGATCTTTGCAGATTTGTTTAGGATTAGAAGCAGTAAGTCTGACATTTGAATTCCATCCTACAGAAATTGTATTCTGATGTTTTTTTCATTGTACTTCAACTGAAAGGGAGACTGCTCCTTTCCTGGCCTAATCTGATCTTAGTATTGTTAAAAACTGACTAGTCATTGGGTTTTCAAACCTTGATGGGTGTTTATCTGGTGTTCTCCCTCTCCTTTCACCTTCTTTCCTCCTTACTCTGTTTGAATGTTTTAGTGTCACATAAAAGAAGGTTCCTAGGAGGACTCCTTTGGTGACGATTTTCACGTCTCCCTCTGCTCTGCAAAGCTGCCTAGAAATTTTCTCCTCCTCCTGAGGCTCGAAACCAGCAGGTTATGAAGGATTAAAACCAGCAGCCCGTCAGCCCTAGCACCAAGAGGCAGAGTTTACACAGAAGGGCTAAAGCCATAGCAAATTCTAAAGTGGGATATAACCTGGGTATGTCCAGCAGTGGATGGAATGGACCATTTCTGACTCAGAAACAGGTTCTGAAGTTCCCCAAAATGCTCAAATCCACCTTTCCAATTTGGATTGGATAAAATAATTAAAGAACAGTCCTTCAGTCCTCAGGATGAGAACGATGCCTCAGGGGCACCCTTCTTCTGGGGGAAAAAAAAAAAAGGGTCTATATGCCATCTCTCCCATCTCTTGCCCCTCTCTGATGCTCTGACTCCAGCCTACCCTCTTCCCATCCCTTCAGTCCATTTATCTGGGAAAGTGAAGCCAAGAGTTGCTTGCAAATCTCACAGAGGTGGTGCTGTGGTTTAGCTAAGGCAGTTGGAGTTAATGACACAGGAAATTGTACAGTCTTTCTGGAGACTCGTCAATAGGATTGTCTGGGTAGTATATTGTCTGTCTATAGAAAAGTTTGGCTGGCTATCCACCCAAAGTTCCCACAGAGACACGTTCATTATCTTTGTGAATCTCATAAGGTCAAGGCTGCTCTTCAGCCTCTTTAGGCTCAATACTGGATCTCATCAGCACACTGAGAATGAATCTAACTGGGCATCACTTGGAGAGCTTATAAAATTATGACATTTGGGTCATGCCATCAGCGATTCTGACTTAACTGGTCTGGCTTGTAGCCTGTCATTAGGATTTCTAGAAGCTCCCCAGTTGATTATAAAGGGTGACTAAGATTGAAGACCACTATCTTAGAGATAGCCTCATTAACATCATAACTGTGAGTTCAATGCATTTCATTCCATTTGCCTTCTGGATTATTATTAATGACACAGGTTTTGGTGCCTTAAAAGTAGTGCTGAAATTTAAATGAGCAAACGCTTTAAAAAAAAAAAAAAAAAGGAAGGCTCCCAAGTTTGTCATGTTAGCTCACTGAGTAAAATAACTCTAAGTATTAATCACCACAGCATTGCTCCAGCTGAGAACCAGATATCCCTACTTAGAGGTCACAAGGGATGGCTATCTCCAGATGTATGGTAAGCAGCCCAGATTGTTGGTTTCCAGTTCTCAGAGAGAAAGACTGAGAAAAAATTCCTTTTATTGTAAGCTCAAAACACAGAAAGAAGGAGGACAAGAATTGGCTTCATCAGAAGAAGAAAGAAACTTGGTGGTAGGGTAACCACGCAATTTACAATCTACAGCAATTCAATGTAACTTGGTCCATGGCCTTCCTCCAAGACACACAGAAAGTGTCTCTCCTGGCATTTAAATTTTGCAATCACACTGAAATGTATTTCAGCCATATTAAGGTTAAAACTAAAATACACATACATACCTTCATTTCTAGAAAATATAAAGAATGCCTAACAATCAATGCAAAGGTCAGGCACTCTAACAGAAAAATTGGCAAAAGACTTGAACAAGCACTTTACAGAAAAAGGATATTCAAATGGTAAATATATTAAAAGGTGCTCAATTTTATTAGTCATCAGATCAAAGCATACTGAAACCATAATACCATACCAAGACATACCCACTAGAATGCCTAAAATAAAAAAAGACCAAAAACACTAAGTGTTGAAGAGTAAGAGGAGCAACTAGAACTCACAGACACTGCTGGTGGGAGGATAAGTTGGTACAACTACTCTGAAAAACTGTTGGGCACTACCTATGCCTCCCCTGGGTTCCAGTGATTCTACTTCTAATTATACACTCAACAGAGATGCTTACGTGTGTTCACTAGGATACTTGTACAAGATTTTTCATTTCAGCACTGCTTTTAGTAGCCAAAAATTAGAAATTATAGTAATAATAAAATGGGTGAATAAACTGTGGTTTAGTCATAAAATGGAATTTTATACAGCAGTGATAATAAATGAACATGGATTAATCTCACAGAAAGAATAGGGAGAGAAAGCCAGACACTAAAGAACATATTGCATGATTCCATTAAAAAAAAAAAAAAAAAAAAAGAAAAGAACTCAACAATAGTTGAAACAAATCTCTGGTGTCAGAAGTGAGATAGTGGTAGCCTTGAGGAGGTAGGAAATGACTGGAAGGAGTGTGATGGGGCTTCAGAGGGCCTGATGATGCTTGATTTCCTAATATGGGTACTGGCTTCATAAGTGTGCTCAGATTCTGAAATTCCTTAAGCTATTTAATTATGCTATGGGCCCTTCTTTATATTATAAGAATAAAAATACCCAAACAGATATACAAATACATACACATACTTAATGGCTGCCCCGTTTTTATTTCTCTGAGGTCTTTCTAGAGAAGTATTCAAGGAGTAGATGAGTTTGGGGCCCCAAGGAGCAGACGCCAAGACAAGATTGGACATGCAAGAGATCTACTGGGGGAAACACCTGTAAAGAATCAAGGGGAAATGGACAGAAAGCAGGGAGACCCTTCAGACTGTGACAAAGTTCTACCATCTATGAAAGGAGAAAAGGAAGGAAGGACTAGGTAGGACGATCCTTCAGAGCACAATGCAGTTCTACAAAAAATTCAAGCCAGGTCACTGGGGAGACCCTTGGCCAAACCTATAATCCTATATCATGCAGGTACCATGGCCCTGCCACACTTAGCAGCAGGTTGCAGCCGGCTGGCAGCGTGGTCTTGCTGTGATGAGAGCAGAGGGATGGCAGTTGGAAGTGACCGTGATCGATGCCCCCAGAAGCAGGCTCTCTGGAGGAGTGCTGGCCACCACAGGAGGCATACACAAAGAATGCTCTTTGAGACTTCATTTGCACCAGAAACAATGTAAACAGCCTCAATAGTCTATTGCTAAGGAAGTCACAAGATAACTAAATATCCACATTGTAGAATATCCACACAGCAGTTAAAAAAAAAAAAAAACAGACATTTGTGTGTGTGTGTGTGTGTGTGTGTGTGTGTGTGTGCGCCAATGTGAATAGCTAGATGTTCAGGATGTATCAGAGAGTAAAAAAATAAATACATGGTAGAAATCATTTTTTTTTCTTCTGTGACTACCAAAGACCCAGCTTTAATTCTGAAAAGGTTTATTTACTCCTTATGACTACATGTCTAAGAATACGGATAAATTGTCATGATTTTCCCGCCTTATACGTGCATTTTTAAATACTGCACATTCGAAGCAAGTATCCACACAATACATTATTCCTTTAGCTGCCTTTGGGAAACTCATGAATTGATGTGCTATTTTTCATCATTACCTTTCCATTGTTCCTTTCTCAGACACTATTTGCCTTAGGCCTTTAAAAATGTATTTCTTTTTTTTTTTTTTTTAATTTTTTATTTTTTATAAACATATATTTTTATCCCCAGGGGTACAGGTCTGTGAATCACCAGGTTTACACACTTCACAGCACTCACCAAATCACATACCCTCCCCAATGTCCATAATCCCACCCCCTTCTCCCAAACCCCCTCCCCCCGGCCACCCTCAGTTTGTTTCGTGAGATTAAGAGTCACTTATGGTTTGTCTCCCTCCCAATCCCATCTTGTTTCATTTATTCTTCTTCTACCCACTTAAGCCTCCATGTTGTATCACCACTTCCTCATATCAGGGAGATCATATGATAGTTGTCTTTCTCTGCTTGACTTATTTCGCTAAGCATGATACGCTCTAGTTCCATCCATGTTGTTGCAAATGGCAAGATTTCATTTCTTTTGATGGCTGCATAGTATTCCATTGTGTATATATACCACATCTTCTTGATCCATTCATCTGTTGATGGACATCTAGGTTCTTTCCATAGTTTGGCTATTGTGGACATTGCTGCTATAAACATTCGGGTGCATGTGCCCCTTTGGATCACTACATTTGTATCTTTAGGGTAAATACCCAATAGTGCAATTGCTGGGTCATAGGGCAGTTCTATTTTCAACATTTTGAGGAACCTCCATGCTGTTTTCCAGAGTGGCTGCACCAGCTTGCATTCCCACCAACAGTGTAGGAGGGTTCCCCTTTCTCCGCATCCTCGCCAGCATCTGTCATTTCCTGATTTGTTGATTTTAGCCATTCTGACTGGTGTGAGGTGATATCTCATTGTGGTTTTGATTTGTATTTCCCTGATGCCGAGTGATATGGAGCACTTTTTCATGTGTCTGTTCGCCATCTGGATGTCTTCTTTGCAGAAATGTCTGTTCATGTCTTCTGCCCATTTCTTGATTGGATTATTTGTTCTTTGGGTGTTGAGTTTGCTAAGTTCTTTATAGATTCTGGACACTAGTCCTTTATCTGATATGTCGTTTGCAAATATCTTCTCCCATTCTGTCAGTTGTCTTTTGATTTTGTTAACTGTTTCCTTTGCTGTGCAAAAGCTTTTGATCTTGATGAAATCCCAGTAGTTCATTTTTTCCCTTGCTTCCCTTGCCTTTTGCGTAGTTCCTAGGAAGATGTTGCTGCGGCAGAGGTCGAAGAGGTTGCTGCCCGTGTTCTCCTCAAGGATTTTGATGGATTCCTTTCGTACATTGAGATCCTTCATCCATTTTGAGTCTATTTTTGTGTGTGGTGTAAGGAAATGGTCCAATTTCATTTTTCTGCATGTGGCTGTCCAATTTTCCCAACACCATTTATTGAAAAGGCTGTCTTTTTTCCATTGGACATTCTTTCCTGCTTTGTCGAAGATTAGTTGACCATAGATTTGAGGGTCTATTTCTGGGCTCTCTATTCTGTTCCATTGATCTATGTGTCTGTTTTTGTGCCAGTACCATGCTGTCTTGATGATGACAGCTTTGTAATAGAGCTTGAAG
The DNA here is from genome assembly GCF_030435805.1 of Mustela lutreola. Taxonomy (NCBI): domain Eukaryota; kingdom Metazoa; phylum Chordata; class Mammalia; order Carnivora; family Mustelidae; genus Mustela; species Mustela lutreola. Next base: position 31,810,652 of record NC_081298.1, on the reverse strand, counting down.
TCCGGAATTGTGATGCCAGCAACGTTGGCTTTCTTTTTCAATATCCCTTTGGCTATTCGAGGTCTTTTCTGGTTCCATATAAATTTTAGAATTATTTGTTCCATTTCTTTGAAAAAGATGGATGGTACTTTGATAGGAATTGCATTAAATGTGTAGATTGCTTTAGGTAGCATAGACATTTTCACAATATTTATTCTTCCAATCCAGGAGCATGGAACATTTTTCCATTTCTTTGTGTCTTCCTCAATTTCTTTCATGAGTACTTTATAGTTTTCTGAGTATAGATTCTGTGTCTCTTTGGTTAGGTTTATTCCTAGGTATCTTATGGTTTTGGATGCAATTGTAAATGGGATTGACTCCTTAATATCTCTTTCTTCTGTCTTGCTGTTGGTGTAGAGAAATGCAACTGATTTCTGTGCATTGATTTTATATCCTGACACTTTACTGAATTCCTGTATAAGTTCTAGCAGTTTTGGAGTGGAGTCTTTTGGGTTTTCCACATATAGTATCATATCATCTGCGAAGAGTGATAATTTGACTTCTTCTTTGCCGATTTGGATGCCTTTAATTTCCTTTTGTTGTCTGATTGCTGAGGCTAGGACCTCTAGTACGATGTTGAATAGCAGTGGTGATAATGGACATCCCTGCCGTGTTCCTGACCTTAGCGGAAAAGCTTTCAGTTTTTCTCCATTGAGAATGATATTTGCGGTGGGTTTTTCATAGATGGCTTTGATGATATTGAGGTATGTGCCCTCTATCCCTACACTTTGAAGAGTTTTGATCAGGAAGGGATGTTGTACTTTGTCAAATGCTTTTTCAGCATCTATTGAGAGTATCATATGGTTCTTGTTCTTTCTTTTATTGATGTGTTGTATCACATTGACTGATTTGCGGATGTTGAACCAACCTTGCAGCCCTGGAATAAATCCCACTTGGTCGTGGTGAATAATCTTTTTAATGTACTGTTGAATCCTATTGGCTAGTATTTTGTTGAGTATTTTCGCATCTGTGTTCATCAAGGATATCGGTCTATAGCTCTCTTTTTTGGTGGGATCCTTGTCTGGTTTTGGGATCAAGGTGATGCTGGCCTCATAAAATGAGTTTGGAAGTTTTCCTTCCATTTCTATTTTTTGGAACAGTTTCAGGAGAATAGGAATTAGTTCTTCTTTAAATGTTTGGTAGAATTCCCCCGGGAAGCCGTCTGGCCCTGGGCTTTTGTTTGTTTGGAGATTTTTAATGACTGTTTCAATCTCCTTACTGGTTATGGGTCTGTTCAGGCTTTCTATTTCTTCATGGTTCAGTTGTGGTAGTTTATATGTTTCTAGGAATGCATCCATTTCTTCCAGATTGTCAAATTTATTGCCGTAGAGTTGCTCATAGTATGTTCTTATAATAGTTTGTATTTCTTTGGTGTTAGTTGTGATCTCTCCTCTTTCATTCATGATTTTATTTATTTGGGTCCTTTCTCTTTTCTTTTTGATAAGTCGGGCCAGGGGTTTATCAATTTTATTAATTCTTTCAAAGAACCAGCTCCTAGTTTCGTTGATTTGTTCTATTGTTTTTTTGGTTTCTATTTCATTGATTTCTGCTCTGATCTTTATGATTTCTCTTCTCCTGCTGGGCTTAGGGTTTCTTTCTTGTTCTTTCTCCAGCTCCTTTAGGTGTAGGGTTAGGTTGTGTACCTGAGACCTTTCTTGTTTCTTGAGAAAGGCTTGTACCGCTATATATTTTCCTCTCAGGACTGCCTTTGTTGTGTCCCACAGATTTTGAACCGTTGTATTTTCATTATCATTTGTTTCCATGATTTTTTTCAATTCTTCTTTAATTTCCCGGTTGACCCATTCATTCTTTAGAAGGATACTGTTTAGTCTCCATGTATTTGGGTTCTTTCCAAACTTCCTTTTGTGGTTGAGTTCTAGCTTTAGAGCATTGTGGTCTGAAAATATGCAGGGAATGATCCCAATCTTTTGATACCGGTTGAGTCCTGATTTAGGACCGAGGATGTGATCTATTCTGGAGTATGTTCCATGTGCCCTAGAGAAGAATGTGTATTCTGTTGCTTTGGGATGAAATATTCTGAATATATCTGTGATGTCCATCTGGTCCAGTGTGTCGTTTAAGGCCTTTATTTCCTTGCTGATCTTTTGCTTGGATGACCTGTCCATTTCAGTGAGGGGAGTGTTAAAGTCCCCTACTATTATTGTATTATTGTTGATGTGTTTCTTTGATTTTGTTATTAATTGGTTTATATAGTTGGCTGCTCCCACATTGGGGGCATAGATATTTAAAATTGTTAAATCTTCTTGTTGGACAGACCCTTTGAGTATGATATAGTGTCCTTCCTCATCTCTTATTATAGTCTTTGGCTTAAAATCTAATTGATCTGATATAAGGATTGCCACTCCTGCTTTCTTCTGATGTCCATTAGCATGGTAAATTCTTTTCCACCCCCTCACTTTAAATCTGGAGGTGTCTTCGGGCTTAAAATGTGTTTCTTGGAGGCAACATATAGATGGGTTTTGTTTTTTTATCCATTCTGATACCCTGTGTCTTTTGACAGGGGCATTTAGCCCATTCACATTCAGGGTAACTATTGAGAGATATGAATTTAGTGCCAATGTATTGCCTGTAAGGTGACTGTTACTGTATAGGTCTCTGTTCCTTTCTGATCTACCACTTGTAGGCTCTCTCTTTGCTTAGAGGACCCCTTTCAATATTTCCTGTAGAGCTGGTTTGGTATTTGCAAATTCTTTCAGTTGTTGTTTGTCCTGGAAGCTTTTAATCTCTCCTTCTATTTTCAATGATAGCCTAGCTGGATATAGTATTCTTGGCTGCATGTTTTTCTCGTTTAGTGCTCTGAAAATATCATGCCAGCTCTTTCTGGCCTGCCAGGTCTCTGTGGATAAGTCAGCTGCCAATCTAATATTTTTACCATTGTATGTTACAGACTTCTTTTCCCGGGCTGCTTTCAGGATTTTCTCTTTGTCATTGAGACTTGTAAATTTTACTATTAGGTGACGGGGTGTGGGCCTATTCTTATTGATTTTGAGGGGCATTCTCTGAACCTCCTGAATTTTGATGCTCGTTCCCTTTGCCATATTGGGGAAATTCTCCCCAATAATTCTCTCCAGTATATCTTCTGCTCCCCTCTCACTTTCTTCTTCTTCTGGAATCCCAATTATTCTAATGTTGTTTCGTCTTATGGTGTCACTTATCTCTCGAATTCTCCCCTCGTGGTCCAGTAGCTGTTTGTCCCTCTTTTGCTCAGCTTCTTTATTCTCTGTCATTTGGTCTTCTATATCACTAATTCTTTCTTCTGCCTCATTTATCCTAGCAGTGAGAGCCTCCATTTTTGATTGCACCTCATTAATAGCTTTTTTGATTTCACCTTGGTTAGATTTTAGTTCTTTTATTTCTCCAGAAAGGGCTTTTATATCTCTCGAGAGGGTTTCTCTCATATCTTCCATGCCTTTTTCGAGCCCGGCTAGAACCTTGAGAATTGTCATTCTGAACTCTAGATCTGACATATTACCGATGTCTGTATTGATTAGGTCCCTAGCCTTCGGTACTGCCTCTTGTTCTTTTTTTTGTGTTGAATTTTTCCGTCTTGTCATTTTGTCCAGATAACAGTAAATGAAGGGGCAAGTAAAATACTAAAAGGGTGGCAACAACCCCAGGAAAATATGCTTTAACCAAATTAGAAGAGATCCAAAATCGTGAGTGGGGAGAAAGGGGATAAAAAGAGGTTCAAAAAGGAAGAAAGAAAAAAGAAAAGAAAAGAATATTTTTAAAGAAAGAAAACACCTAAGAAAAATGTAAAAAAATATATATATATATATATTAGATAAACTAGTAAAAAATCGTTAAAAAAGAAAAAGGTAACAGTTAAAAAAAATTTTACCCGAAGGCGAGAAAAAAAAAAAAATGAAAAAGAAAAAATTAAATTAACTGCAAGACTAAAAAAAATCACAGGAAAAAAGCCATGAGTTCCGTGCTTGGCTTTCTCCTCCTCTGGAATTCTGCTGCTCTCCTTGGTATTGAAACCGCACTCCTTGGTAGGTGAACTTGGTCTCGGCTGGATTTCTTGTTGATCTTCTGGGGGAAGGGCCTGTTGTAGTGATTCTCAAGTGTCTTTGCCCCAGGCGGAATTACACCGCCCTTACCCGGGGCCGGGGTGAGTAATCCGCTCGGGTTTGCTTTCAGGAGCTTTTGTTCCCTGAGCGCTTTCCGTAGAGTTCCAGAGGACGGGAATACAAATGGCGGCCTCCTGGTCTCTGGCCCAGAGGAGCCGAGAGCCCAGGGCCCCACTCCTCAGTGCGCCCTCAGAGAACAGCGCCCAGTTACTCCCGTCTGCCTGACCTCCGGCCGCGCTCCGAGCTCACCGAGCCTGCGACCGGTTCAAGGTAACACGGAGCTGCGAGCTTACTGTCGGCTCTGTCTCTGTAGCCGGCTTTCCCGTTCCAATACCCGCAAGCTCTGCGACACTCAGACACCCCCGATCCTTCTGTGACCCTGCGGGACCTGAGGCCACGCTGACCCCGCGTGGGCTTCGCCCCGGTTTAGCCTCTGGAGCGATGTCCCTCAGCGGAACAGACTTTTAAAAGTCCTGATTTTGTGCGCGGTTGCTCCGCCGCTTGCCGGGAGCCGGCCCCTCCCCCCGGGGTCTATCTTCCCGTCGCTTTGGATTCACTTCTCCGCCGGTCCTACCTTTCAGAAAGTGGTTGTTTTTCTGTTTCCAGAATTGCTGTTCTTCTTCTCTTCGATCTGCCGATGGATTTTCAGGTGTTTGCAATCTTTAGATAAGCTATCTAGCTGATCTCCGGCTAGCTGAAGCAGTCTCAGCTTGCTACTTCTCCGCCATCTTGACTCCTCCTAAAAATGTATTTCAATAGTTCGTATCTTTCAAGAAGAGAATCAGCCATTGATATCAATGGTCTTTCAAAGTTTTGGTCTGTGTCTGTGCCCTGATTTCCACCTGGGTGGCTCAGTAGGTTAAGCATCTGCATTCAGCTAAAATCACGATCTTCGGGTCCAGCCCCAGGTTGGGCTCCCTGTGTCAGGCTCTCTGCTTGGCAGGGAGCCCACTTTTCCCTCTCCCTCTGCCTGGCCTTCCTCCTGCTGT